>NC_088715.1:60366813-60705146 GCF_963576615.1 Watersipora subatra
TTAAGAAAAGTTGCCCTCTCTTGTAATTAAAAATATACAATTATAGTATTACCTAAGCAAGCAATTGTGCTGAGAGTAGTCATGGTGACACTGAGTGACATGTCTCCATTAAATAGTTTCGAGTACATGTTGCTAGAGCCTCCACCAGGAGAGCAGCCAAGTGCAAAGAACCCTAGCGCCTTGCCTCCAGTGTAGCCCATGATCCATATTATGGAATAGGCAACCTAAATGTGTCATAAATGCATTCAAATACCTCTGTGATGATCTCCGTCTAAAGATTTTTAATGTAAAATCTAATAATTTTAATTAAATATAACTTGGAAACATGAGCTTTATATGATAATTCTAGGTTCAAGAAAAATAATTTAACATGAATTTTTATAGCTGATGTGATAAAATTGTGAGCAAACCTTTAACATTCCAAGTTTGATAAAAACATTATTTATATAGTCAAGGATAGTTTTAATTTAGTCCTGCTATTTCTCAATTTAGTGAGCTGGCTGTTTTAATTTAGAATTTTTGTACAGCAAAAATGTTAGCAAAACTTATGAGTTCACCGAGTAACAAGATTTTATGTAGAAATGAAACCATTGGATTTTTATAGAAGCTAAACTTTTAATAATACACACAATGATAAATAAAGCAAAATATTTGCAAGGCACGTAGCATTAAATTGCAAGATTTATTTGCAATCTGTAAAGTGCAAAATCGTTCAAGCCAATGGTTTTGAACGTCTATATTTATAAATCAAGTTGACTCAGCTATCATAGACTGAGCTCTATATATTTATAAATCAAGTTGACTCAGCTATCATAGACTGAACTCTATATATAAGCCTTTGCTGCTCTGGTCCCATACAAAATATTTGCTAGTTATGTAAAATAAAACATAATATATATGATATATTTGATGGATTAAGGGTTTTAGTTTAGGTTTAGTACAAATGCTCTTAAAGCGAGAGGAGTTGTCTACTCTTACCAAAGGGTTGATAGTGTACTGAGCGATCATAGCTATGATTGGTGCCTTTGGCGTCTTCAAATGCTTCTTGATTGTTGCAAAATCAATGTCATTTCCCATGGCTAGCTCGATGATCACAACCTAAATGAAAAAGAACACCATCTTTGCTTCTCTAGAGGTCAGTGGATACATTTGTTTGATAGATTATACTTTGTTTGCAGCAAGCGAGGCATTCATGATGGCGATCTTTATGTAAATGCTTGTAGATTGTTGCCTTATACGGTAAGTAAAGAAATTATTTCCATACAAGACTAGCGTTCATACTTTTAGGTCCATGACTCTGCTACAAACCCTGCTACTATCAGATTGCTAGAATAGCAGCATCACCTTCTCAGCTTGATGCACATATCTTTCCCAATCTGTAGTGTAGGGAAAGTTAATTAGTTTAGCATTCCTGGAGTTCATGTTGAGGCAAATTGGCTTAATCCGTGCTGACCAATGATAGTTGCCGGCGTTGAGTCATAAGCTAAGGTTTTGCTTATCTCATGGCGTGACGTTTCTCTAGCTTCTGTAGAAGGCAGCCACATTTGAATTACTACTCTAAATTGTTAAGTTGTCGATTGCCATGGGATTATTTACTAGAGACTACAGGTTAGTTGCATATGCTGTTCTGTTTTATTATACCATGTTATATTGTTTCTTGCCACATTTCAGTTATGTTCAGTACTTTTATTTGCTATCATATCGTAACCTTTCCTATTTTATTGCATTCACATTTTATTGTGCTTTACAAGTTAGTATCAAAATGATACTGAAATGTTATTTAAGGTTTAACGAAACTTAATAAAGGCTGTAACCTGCATACTAACCAGTGAAGTCACCTCACAAATGATTCTATGTGTTAAATAAAGTTAAGAGTTTTCATCAAAACTCTACATTTAGTGTATGTTTATGTGTCACTAATGTGGTTTCATTCAGGTTTATTGTTTATTAGTTTATTCAAGTTTTATTGCTACAATTACAACCTTACGCTGAGTTAAATTGATGTTTTTCTAATGCTACTATTATCATTATAGTAAAATACCTTAATAATTATTTTATAAACTATAAACTGTGATAGTTTGAACTGATTTCACCCATGAGCAGGATAGTGAGGTGAGCTCTGTCTTGTCGTCAGTTCAGGTGACTAAAACTGTCTATAGCCCTGTTCCATAGAGCTGCGTGAGAGTATTTAAGTAATTTCGGACTTTCGCCCGACCAGATTTACTCTCTCGACAGGAATAAAAGGTATCGAGCATACAAGAACTTACAGGCCGAGGCATGTTAAAAGTTTCATCCTGTTGCAGTGGCTGGCCGGTAGATAAGTTTGATTAGCCTCACCCTCTAGATGCTGCCATAAGTATAATGCAGTTCTTTTATGTATGTTGCCTTTGATTCTGCAAGGGTGTCCAGTTCACGCTTCCCACTTATAAGAGGTTAAAAATTTTGTTGCCGCTGTCCTGACCCAAGTAGTACCGGAATACATGTATTACTGGCAGCAGGTTCATATAGCCTTACCTGACAAGTCGGGCAAGGAAAGCTAAAAACAGCTATTAAATAAAAAATATTCAACGGCGACTGATTGATGCTTGTTTTCCAAAAGGTTTATCAGTAAGGGCCTTCAACAGTCTTAAAAGGTTTTGTGTCTGCAAAATGGCACAGTGGCATGCAAAATAAACTGGAGCCTTTCGATGAAAAACTAAAACTTTTATTCACAACATTGTTACTCATTGTGAATTTAGTCAATAGATTACAAATATGTAAACTGAAAAACAGTAAAATTACTAATTGCAAGCAATAGATATCAACTGGTAGAGATATTTCTTGGCTTCTCGATGCATATTTATTATAGGATATTTGACAAGTTGGAAGTAAATTAGCAGTTTTATTGCATTCAAAAAGGTTAATGTCGCTCAATCAGAAGGAAAGGCTAAAATATAGGCATATTTATTACAAAATCTTTGACAAGTTGCCGGTAAGTTAGCAGATGGATCACATCCAAAATGGTTAATGTCGCTCCACTGAAAGGAGAGGGCAAAATATACCCTATGTAACATTTGCTAAATGTATCTTCCAAAAATTCTGATGAGTCATTTGAAAAATACAACGCCAGCCTCTATCTGAACATCACCTTTATTTGACCACCATTATAAAGGAAGGATTGAAAAAAAGAGCGCCATGGCGTTTAATTAGAGGTTTCATGGTCTGTTCTTGAATGTCGGTGTAGGCTAAATCCTGAACATTTAGATCTTTTAATGGTTGTAGACCACAATCTGTACAGATATGATCACCCCATATATTTTACTCGCTTATTTCAGGTCACATACACGAATAATCATTTAAAAACCCAATTTTACAGTTTTTTGGCTCACATAATTAAAGTCAGGACAAAAGGAGGATTAATTCAATGTATAATTTATGGTTGTTGACAAAATTCACAGTGCGTAACAGTGCTGTAAATAAAATTTTTAGGTATCCCACAAAGGGTTTCAGATTATTTTGCACACTACTGTATTTATAGCTGTGAGCCATGCCTTCATCATCTCAAAAATGAACAAACTTACGTCCAGCCTCAGCTTATTAATACTATTAATATAATTCTCATTTATATAAGTAATATTTACTATAATAAGAGCAGTGGCCATCCATGCATCTGTCCAAAGTCACGCTAAGAACGTTAGGAAAAATCACCTTGCACAGGTGTTGAACTCAGAACCTCCAATTTACTGGCATGTGTCCTAACCACTACATCACTCAGCTGCCTTGCCACTTCATGATTGAGTCATGCGCGCAGTGATTACTTCAAAACAAACTAGTACTATTAGTAATCACTAAGCTGGTGAGTTGGTCATGTACTCCAAATTTAATCAGTAGACAGAGATAAGTAGTTCAACTTGCTAAAACTATCAGCTTTGTCATGACAGAGACATAACTCTGCTTGATATAGAATATGTGTAGACGCAACATTGTAGATTGGACGCAATAGAACTAGGACAATACAGCAATAAGATTTTAAAGGACATTATATTTGTTTTACTGATATTAGTATTATTTGGACGAATGATCTCCTTTGCAATCAAAAAGTTGGAAACATGACTAGTTGCTGATGGCGATTGCAAAAATTACTATGCTGGTGCTAAAACTATGGAAATATTTTCATATAACTTTTTAAACTTCAGATTGGTAAAAGAGACAAACAAGAGAGTTATCTACTCACCAGAACGAAGATTGAAACAAGATATACTGTGTAAAGAGCTCCTTGGTATCTGATGCAGCGAAGAATAATCTCATCTACATAGACGTCAACGCTGCTGTTATCAAACTGTACATAGAACTTTAAAGTTGAGTAACCGATATATACCGCTGTACCTGTAAATAATACATTGCATCTTATCAAAGTTGCCTCACATCTCAAAGCATGCTATTTATTCAAATTACGGTTTTATTAGGTACCACGTTTTAAATTAGAAAAAATTAAACGCTCCGTAGATGGTACCGTGATCAATGTTTACTCTAGCCTTCTTATACAGAACTAAAAACATTTAGTTAGAAGCCGGCTCTTCAAGTTTTCCAAGGTGCTGACAACTCCAATGATCAAAAGACAAGTCACTCACCTGTGAATGACAAGTTATAGCAAGTTTCCATTTTTTCCATACTTGTGTAATTGTATTGATAAGTAGTAAGATAGGTAACGTTGCTTGTTATATTAAAGTGTTCTTCTTTTTGACAAGGAGAAATAGCAACTTCTTCCTGCAGTGATAAATCAGTACTGTTAGTTAATAGTTTATCTTGATCGTGCAATAAAGTGAACAGTAGCAAGGCAATAAGTTATCCTCGTTTTTATTTTTAAATTGAAACTTTTAATTTAAGTTGGCCTTAATTGATTGATTTTACAATCAGGCCATGTCAAAAATGTTTTATACAAACCTTTACTAAGAAGACCAATATGATTGGGTGTTGTCACCTCTCTAATAGACAAATATAACTCTGTGCTACTGGTAATATGTTCCCATGTAAGCAATGATGTTCTGGCTTGCAAAAATACAGTTTGCATTGTCATGGGCTAAAAAGGTAAGTCAGATGAAGCAGCAAAGTAAAGCTTTGGTGAGGTTTGACCGACTGAATAAAACTAATGTTTCTTTTGGCTCAATGTCTGGTTCCAGCCAACCTTGCTCGTAACTAGGCGGCAGTCTAACACAGTATACTCACAGAAACTGTGGCAATGTCTGTCTTTACGCTCTCTAGTGATATGGAAAAATTCCCTAAGTCTTTGTCTGCATAAAGGAGCACAGTACTTGGCGTTGGTTCAATTCCATAGTATATAGTAACAAAACCTTCTTCAAGGGAAACAATCCTCATCCCTCTGGTAGAATTATCTTTAAAAAAAATTGACAATAGACAACCTAACCTTTTTTAAAGTATGCATGTGCATTTTTAAGTGTACATGTGTAAGCATACATTAGTAAGTATGCATGTGTAAGTATACATGCGCAAGTGATATAGAAGAATGCATAAGCATGCATGTGTAAGAATTCTTTTGTAAGTGTGATTGCGTAAGTATTCGTGTGTAAGTATGCATAAGCAAGTATTCATGTGAAAGTAAGCATGTGTTAGCATGAGTAAGTATGCATGTGTAAATATTTCTGTGTAAGTATACATGTGTAAGTGTGCATGTGCAAGTGATACAGAAGTATATTTGTGTTAGTATAAATCCATGCGTATGCTTGTGTAAGTATGTGTAACTATACAAGTGTAAGTATATGTCTGTGAGCAGGTTTGCATGAGTATGCTTTTACTTAACCAACTATAGCTATTGAGTAGGCACACAAAGCCATTGGATTTATAGCTATGTAAAATCATGGACTCTAGGAATTTGATGGCTGGCTGCAATATCGATGATCCATCTATTTACTGGACAGATGAAATATATCTCCTAATTGATATGGTCGGTAATAAAAAGATCAGCACTCATGCGTATAATGTCAAATAACTGAGCGTTTTAGACTTTTTGTTGAAATCGTTATTGATCAACTAGGTCAGTTGCTACTATGTTTTTGAGCTACAATCTTCAGGGAGTGGCAATGTAGGATTCTATGATTAAAAACGCTGTGATTGTTAGGCTAGCTATAATAGATAAGAGTTGCGGTGAGCAATGTTGACACTCAAAGCTCTAGCCACTTCATGCCAGTTGACAGCTCCATTTTCAATCTCTGTTCAGCAAATGGAGATGCACTGTATCTGTTCATGATAACTTTCATTGCTAAGAAGCTAGGGATGACGTAATACTGCTCAACAAGTTTTGAACTTTTGAAAGCTTGACAATGGATAAGTGCCAATCGGTCTTTTCAAAGAGCATTTAAGTCATTAAAGCTAGTAACATTGAGTTTCGCTTTTTTCCTAATACTTCCTGGTTAATGCCTGATATTTCAAATTTCTCTGAAAGAAAAAATTCTTTATTTAAGCAAATTGAAAAATAGACTTGTAAGGTTCAAATTTTTTTTCAAAAGTAGTGAATTTTACAAAGTAGCGGATGGTCAAGATACATTTAGGTGCAAATGAATATCGGCTGCCAACAAGTTATACGTAAACAGTTAAATGCAAGGTTGTAAGATTTTATACTATATCAATAAACCAAGTCATTCAGAAATCCGCTGTGCAATATCGATACAAAACTAGAATACAACAATAATCTGAAAGACCTTTTACTATAGTGAACTTCTTACAGTCCAGTTATACCGTTATGGCAATCTTGGCTATCAATTTGTCTGTTTTGCTCAATCAGATAAATTGATTTGTGTTCGCTACTATAGATAATTCAAATGGCTGTTTCATCAATGTTACATCTTTTAGCTTACATAACTTGACTGTATAATTTTGCTAAAACAACACAGCAACTTTTATATGTATGTACACGTATATCATAAAAACTGATATGACTTCGAGTTAAAATACTGAATGATCCCTTTTGCAGACTTTCTAGAGTGATATATCTCTTCTTGTAAGTCTTTCTTTAATCGCACTAGCTCAATTAACTGAAGTTGATGCTTTTGGTAATCTGCAATTACCTCTTCATAGTGCTCGCACTCTTTTAGTAGGCTAGTCATCACTGCTTTTAGCCAAGCAAGCAAGTTTGGTCATTTATAATTGCAACCGGAGTCATAAAGGCTTGGCTGGAAATTGTTAGATATTGTTCTTCGTTTCCCTTCACATCTGACAGCCATTTAGTTTTTGTTATCGATTGGATATTGTACATCAAGCTTGTCAGCACTCTTTTAATCCTTTTGCCACAGAGTTTAGTCAGCGGAGAGGCTTTTTGGCATACCAGAGGCATTGTGTTGTCACGAGCACAAGTAATTTTCGAGTTTTCATCATGCACTAATAGACAAATACTTTTTTGTTTATATTGCCAGAATTTTCAGTTTGCATAATTTTACCAATTCTCTGTTGCCGACATTTGGAGCCTATCAGCGCTGGCGACATAAATACTCAAAAACTAAACTGTATAAAATCTACAAAGAAAATAAGCTCTATATACTTTGGCATATGTGCACGCTTACTATAAGTACCTCGAATAACTTACCATTTGTTGTTTCCGCAAGGCCTAGACATAGTCCTGCAAGAATGCTCAACCAGACATGCAGCCTACTCATCCTGTGTGCAGTAGATGCGGAATGCTAGGCTGCTCGCCTATATATGATAATATCAAATGAATCTTTTGAGAGTCGAGGCTATTGCGCCGAGAAGTTGTATAACAAGTAATTTCTTATCTCACACTCGAGTGGCTGGTGATGTTAGCTGTCTATGAGGACCTTTCTGATTACTGATATTACTGAAAGAATGTAAGAGCCTCATTTCTATGGGTTATAACAGTTCTCCAAACTCATCCCTGTGGTCATAATAGTATCTAGATCTGTGATTGAAGGTTAGCTGTTTTGTTATTTGTAATATTGTTTGCCTAGACTATTTGGTTACAGCTAACAAACTACTGCTAGATGTATAGAGTTTCAAGTACAATATCAGATCAGTATCTTGAGCAAATGGGTGTTATCTGCTGTTCATTTGCGAGCTGTACTGTTAGCAATGAGCAAGTAAATGTCATGCCGTTTAGTTGATTTGGTTTGCAAATAGATGTGCTTTCTCTGAAAGACTTTTTTATGTTATCAATAAACATGAGCTAAACATAATCAAATACATAAACATAATAAATATTGATAAACTATATATATTATATGCTTTATATGCGCTATATTCTCTATATACTCCATATACACTACATACTAGATATAATATATATATACTTTATATACTATGTATACACCATATACTTTAAGTAATTAATACACTCTATATAATTCATATACTCTACATACTCTGTATACTTTATACACTCTCTATACTCTATACACTTTATATACTTTATATATACTCTATACAACCTATATATGTCATACAATCTATACACTCTGTATACTCCATGCACTTTGTATACTCTATACACTCTATGCACTCTGCATACTTTATATACTCTATAAACTTTATATACTATGTATGCTCTATACACTCTGTATACTATATACACTCTTTATTCAAAAATTGGCTGTTTTGATATGTTGGTCGTAGAATTCGTAACCTCATTTCCTGCTAAAACAGCTTCAAGCAAAGCAGCCATGTTTTACATATTTGTTACACTTCCTCATATATTCAGAACATTTATATAGAACTGTTAAACTAAATTATTCTAAATAAATAACTGCAACAAAACACGAGCCAATAAACATAGAGAATGCATATATAACGAATTAATAGCTTATTAAACAGCTGAATTTGTACTTTAGCTAACAGAGTTTCAAATCGTTTATTACTGTGGCAGAGCTATCAAACAGTACCTGTCATAGATACAGAAGAAGTTGTTCAAACATAGTAATGACAACTCTTAAAATATATAGTTATTTCAAACATTGAAATTATGTCGCAAAAAGTTATATGTACATTTAAATATGTAAATCATTTTAGTTTAGTCTGAGATCCACAGAAACAACGCTTCCAATTACTTATAGTTACATTGGTCAAATTCATAGTTTATTTTCCAACGCAAGGTCATCATTGCTTTCCTCACAGGCAGTGTTGATTTTTCCTTCAGCCTCTAATGCATGCTTCGCATCAACAACAGCCATTGTTGAGCCTTCAACATCCTCTAGCTGTTTAGCTTTCTTCTGTAAAATATGTAGGGATCATCTCGTTAGATAACACCAAAAAACAAATTTTGTCAGATGACAATATTTTTTGTGAAAGATCATCACCAAAAGCTAAACTTTTAAACTAAAGATTTCTATATTAGTGGTTTTGGATATGAGATTTAAAATTTCTAGAAAATGACTTTTTACAGAGTAATCGTTGACAAGATTTGAAAAGATAGTTAAAGATGTAGTTCCTCAGAACAAATAAAAGCATAAACAACCAAAGTAAGTAAATAGTATACAAACTTTAGTGAGGGATGGTATGGCACTTTTCAAATTTGGCACTAAATGGAATGTGTAAGGCAAAATAATTTTTTCCAAGTTTAATTGTGTTAGTCTTGCTAAAGGTTTTAAAATCGTAATTTTATAACAAATAACAAATCTAGAAAATGACTGGTAATTCTCAAAGTAGCATTTTAAATCACATGCTTTTCTCACTATTTACTGCATATATAATTAATAAGAAAAATATATTTTATGTTGTTATGTAAAAGAATATATATTTTTATCATTGAACAGATTTTCAACAGTGTTTCACATATTTTTTTCAAAAGCAAACACTGCCTTTATCACGAATAAACTGTATGATTATATTCATGTTCAGTAAAGGTTAACAACGTTGAAATATATTTTAGTATGCCTACTTTTTGGTCTTGTAACATTTTAACCATCCATTAACCGCCATCAGCTACATTTTAATGACACCTGAAGCTCATGCTATAGTACCAAATGTAAGCAATGCACACCTTGTTCATGTGCTTGTTATAGAGCATGTAAAATGGTAGAGAGATGTAGAAAGGCCAGGCTGACACCATGGTGGAGGCAATTGGTAATATGATAGCCAGGTCAAGGTCAGGTTGTCCAGACATTGACATCGCTACTAGGATGCTGACAGAAGTATTCTGAAGTCCAGTTTCTATTGATATAGTCTAAAATTAGAAAAGTAATCACAAAGTATATTCAGCGTGTCATATTTACATGTACCTGGAGATGTAATAAATTACCCACTAGTAAACCGTTTGGTATTAGCTGCAATTATTATACTATAACTTTAATTAAAATTGAAGACAAAGTTTGGACATAAATGTTTGCATAAATAAGATTTGGTTGTTTACGATTATATTCATCTCTGAAGTAGATTATAGCAACTGATTACTACTTGCATGTATGTTTTACAGCATGTTCTGATTTTTCAAACCTTTGAAAGCTTTTCCAGCGTGGCTGCCACAAGTGTTTTGTACAAAACTCTCTTTTTTGTTGCTTTGAGTAGGAATGGCTGCTGGCAGAAATGATTGTTTAATCAACGCTACCCAAATTTCTCAGCTAATGGAAGTTTTGGTTTAAGGAATATCTAAAGTGAATTTGCAATACTGTTAACCCTTATTCCATATATATCTGCCTTTTTTCAAGAAAGAAAGAAAGAAAGAAAAAAATCCTTTTAAAAAGGATTGTGGTGTTTGTTTAAGTTTCATATGCATAAATCTAGGCTTATAGGGTGCTTATTGTCAGCAGCATAGAAATTCACCTTAATAAGACTCCAGTTAAAACGGCAAATCCAGGCTGCCAGTCCACCAAGTAGGTATCCTCCGTAGGGCAGCAGACATGCTGCCAGCATGAGTTTTCCATCCCATTTGACAAAAATGTATTGATTGACGAACACAGTGAAGGTTAGGAAGATGATGAGCATAGTAATAAAGGTGACCTGAAAGAGAAGATAACTCCTTACTGTTGCATAAATTTTCCGCAATCACATGCTTCTTAAGTGGCAATTAGGTATATGTGTCAATTAATTCTATCTGTTAGTTGGACTATTGCCTTGCTAATAAGTTCTCCGTTGACTAGGATCACAGCACGACTCTTAAGTGTTATGTGCTTAGAGGAGTACTTTATGTGTAAATTGTATTTTATATATATGTATACATAAAATTATAACACGTATATGTACGTATATGTATGTATATATGCATGTGTTATTTAGATATCAGAATGTTTTCTCTCTAAATGAAGCTTTACAATTAACCTTTTTACAGTCCAAATTAAAATCTGGTGTTTACTCTATATCAAAATGTTAATTGTAAATTTGCATTCCATTTGGCAGCCATTTTATTAAAATCAATTTAATCCAACTAGCTAGCCTCAATAAATAAGTTTTAGTGTTTGAAGAGGTTAGCAAGACAAGAGTTTGTTGTATTTTGAGACTACTTGGAAAGAAAAAAAATGTTTGCCTCGAATCTTATTGCAATCTAGAGCAATTACAACCTTGATGTTTCCTGTATAGGCCTATCTGGTATTAGAGGTGGAACAAGACGCGAGACACGAGACATCTTGAGTACCGACCTGTCTCATCAAAGATCAATCTCAGCTCGACCTAACTATTGCCAAACTCGAGACAGGAAGTAGAACTAAAGCGCCTGCGGCACGGCTGTTAAAACATGGCTGCAGAAGAAGGAAAATAAAGTTGCAGGAAATAAAGTAAGACCTATTCAATAAATAGTAAAAATATATATACAAAGCAATATGTTTATAATAATTATTATCAACCAAGCTCAAAATTTTTAGAAATATATAACTTCGCTATTGTAGAGCTGTTTGTGTCACTTTTGTTTACAAAATATACATGCATGTTGCTATTAAAATGTTGTATTTAAATTATTTACACCAGGACAAAGTTCAATTTAAAAAGAGGTTTATGAATTTTATATATCAGGTACGCTAATTCTTGTGTAGTGAAATCATCACCAAATACTCATTATTTTACTGTCTCATGTCCCGAGTCTCGAATTTTTACAAGAGAGTGTCTAGAGTTTTGTCAAACTTAAAAAACCTGTCTCGTTCTACCTCTATCTGGTATGCCTAAATAATACTTGTAGTAAAATACATGATCTCTGTCAGAGTCAGCTAGCCTGTTACTACAGCAAAAAAGTCATATTTGTTTGTCTGGTAAACTTAGAGATTGCACCTTATTACCATTTTTTACTTTACACATTATTTGTGGTAGTTCTTCTCAATACTCTATGAACAAAATAATCTTTAAAAAAGGCCAACTGAAAACAGTATTTACAACTGGGTGATAAGATGGGTCAACTTACATTTAGCCACTTTTTGATGACTAGGGAAATGCGAGGCAGCTTGAACTGGACTAAGGCGCCAACAGCTAACGGTAGCACTATCATTGCCAGACTTTCAAGAATACTCAGAAATGGGACCTTCATTTGATCGACTCCTTCATCAGCAGGGATGGTGGTTCCAAGAGTGTATAGCCACAGTGGAAGCATGCCTAAAACGTGTGAAGTTAAAGATTGTAGACAAAAAAAAACAGCACTTTGTTTGATTGCAAGCTCTAAAGTAGCCAGTTATTAGTTCGTTAGTTAGTTACCTAGTCAGTTCGGTTGGTGAGCTTGTTGGCAGTCAGTTAGTCATTTAATTTGCCATTTGCCTTTCAATAATTTAGTTAACTGTTGAAGCAGTGAGGAAGTCAGTGAGGAAGTCAATGAGTGAGTCAGCGAGTGAGTCAGCAAGTGAGTCATTGATCAATAGAATAGGTAGGTCGGTCGGTCGGTCGGTCTGCCAGTCAGTTAATTTTTTTGTATGTCTATTGTTGTACGGTGATCATCAAAATTAAGTGCAACACCACTATGAAAGTTTGTGATTTTCATAAATAAAACCTTCACAATCTTTAAAACCTTCACAACTTATATTATATTAAGATCAGTGTTTATCCATCTGTCTGCCGGTTTGTCCAAAGGTTTTTTTGAACAGGAAACAAACCCAGGGCGTTAGATTCATAGACAATCATGCTACCACAACCCTTTTCAGTTGCCTTACAGTTTCACGCATTAACTCTTTACTTTAAAGAGGCGCGTAGTATGCTCGGCAAAGCATTTTCATATTGCCAAGAGCCACATCATACGGCTTTAGCAGATTTTGTACCAAAAATTTCTGATTTGTGAGTAGTTAAAAAAATGACCCAATCGTATCTGTATTTGCTTTACAAAAACTTTAATTTCTTATCCCAATAACCAGTCATGCTAAATGCATTACAGCTTCAAACTTTTACTATGCTTAGATCAATGAATTTTGGGTAATTTTTATTACACAATAGTACTACTGAGAGTCATTATTCATATTTCATCAGTAATACTTATGCCGTAAACAGTAATAATATTGATAAATTGTCCCACTCGGACATGCTTATGGTTTTTTTCGAAAATGGCTGAAGAAGTGTTCGCTCTCATTTTACAATGCATTTGTGGTAATTTGCATGGCATCAGCTAATCTAGCATTTTACGATGATTAATTTGGTACTAAAATATTTTTTATAGACAGTTTAGTTCAAAGTTATGACAATTCATACGCACCCCTGTAATATATTAGGTTTTATCGAATAGGTTGTTATGTCCCGATAAATAAATTATTTTGCTAGCAAAAGAGTTAATTAAGAACATATTGATTACTCACGGTGCACGGGACTGCCGAGAGTAATAGTACAAACAATATAAATAATATAGTTTGCTGAGCTGTTTTGCATCAGGAGTTGTCATATTCTTTTTATAAAAAAGCTAACTCAAAATGAGTCACACATTGATGTGGATTCCTAACTGATAAATAACAATCCTTGCTAATCAAATCTTAAGCAGTTTGTTAAAATTTAGCTTTATGAAGCATAATAATGACGCTTACCTAGTGATGCAACAGTACTCAGCGTTGTCATGGTTACGCTGAGAGACAAATCCCCATTGAACAATTTCGCATACATGTTGCTTATTCCACCCCCTGGAGAGCAGCCCAGCGTAAAGAATCCAAGCGCTTTACCTCCGGTGTATCCCATCAACCAGATGACGCCATAGGCTATCTTAAAACAGTATACAAGCCATTAGTTTAGTCTGCTTCCATAGATGAATTACTGGTTGCTCTAACAGCTTTTAATCTGGGTTTCACAAAAAAATTTATCATTATTTGCAGTTCATAGCATAGTAACAATATATTAATCTTTGTTAAGCTCTAAGCTAAGAGTTTGCATGGAACTAATAACTTGTTGTTTTGGAAATTAACGAAGACAGCTTCATCACAGAGTTACTCATTCCTGAAATCGCTGTCTAATATACAGCAAATGGCTGCAAGGATGATGCTATTTCGAAAAAATGTAGTTGATCTAACCATTAGAAACTGGCACCAAAAATATTTATGACCAATAATTATGTCTTTGAGGGTAAGTTGGGAATTTTGTCCAATCAGAGAACAAATGATTCCTTTTAGCTCTCACGGCAGCAAAGTATTTTTTCTGTAGATTTGATGTAGGATGTTTGATGTATTAGAATATTATAAATTATATAATTATGTATTATAATATAATTATAGTATGTTATGTATACTTATTCATTAAAGCAGTTAATCAGTTTGAATTCAGACAGAGCATCTCCAGGAATTAAAAACCCTGTAGCCACCACATCAAAGGAAATTTTCACTATGATAAAAATTTTACAATACAAATATTATAGTGTTACACTAATATAATATACTATAATATAATATTTGTAATATGTATATATTAATACACATATCTTAACATTAAAATAATTGTATTGGTATAATACTTTAATATATATTAGGATAATATATCAATATATTAATATTAATGTATAATATTGATATATTAATATAGTATTATACTATATATATGATAGTATAATAATATGATATAGTACTATGTAATAAACTAGAACATTATATTATAATAATGTAACATTTTAATATTCTAATACAAATTCAGGAGGGTTATTAAACAAATTTTATAAACTTATTATCTTATATAGAGCTCAGCGTAAAGGTCAAGGTCATATCGCAGTATGGTAAAAGTCCATGGTAAAATTGACCGTACTTTCTAAACAAGTTAATCAAAATGTTTTATAGAAATAACTACTGAGCCTAATACACTCTCACTAATTTCTGCTAACTTAAGTATGTCATTACTGGTCTTTGATACTTGAGATAGCATAACTGCACCTGATGAGGCCTATATTTCTATGTGACTATACATGTAAATTCAATCTTTATTGTAAAATTGTATAGACAATTACATCAATGATGGAACAAAACCTACCGTCTTTATCTACACACATGTATGTAATTTTTAATACGATAATAACAGTAAGTACACTTGGAGGAAAGTGGTCAAGCCATGGCTCATCATAACAAAAGTGTTGGGAGTTATGTCGCAAAATATACTCAATAAATACATTGCTGTGACTTATTTTTGTACAGAGGCCAGTGATAAGGAAGATGATCTATTAGTTTCTTTATTTACTTCTAAAATATTACTTTCTCTAAATTATGAAACAAAAACTAGTTATTCTATTTGATTTTTGTCTTTTCATTGCCCTCTGCACAGTTCAACTGCAATAATATTTTCAGTTCAAAAGGAATTTTGCTATAATAAATGCTATAGTAAGTGCTATAGCAAATGCTATAGCAAGTGCTATAGTGAATGCTATAAAAAGTGCTATAGTAAGTTTTATAGTGAGTGCTATAGTGAGTGCTATAGTAAGTGCTATAGCAAATGCTATAGTAAGTGCTATCGTAAGTGCTATAGTAAGTGGTATAGTAAGTGTTATAATGAGTGCTATAGTAAGTGCTATAGTAAGTGCTATAGTAAGCGCTATAGTAAGTGATATAGTAAGTGCTATAGTAAGTACTATAGTGAGTGCTAATGTAAGTGCTATAGCAAATGCTATAGTAAGTGCTACAGTAAGTTTTATAGTAAGTTTTATAGTAAGTGCTAAAGTAAGTGCTATAGTAAGTGCTATAGCAAATGCTATAGTAAGTGCTACAGTAAGTTTTATAGTAAATTTTATGGTAAGTGCTAAAGTAAGTGCTATAGTAAGTGCTATAGCAAATGCTATGGCAAGTGCTATAGTGAGTGCTATAATAAGTGCTATAGTAAGTTTTATAGTAAGTTTTATAGTAAGTGCCATAGCAAGTGCTATAGTAAGTTCTATAGTAAGTGCTATAGCAAATGCTATAGCAAGTGCTATAGTAAGTGCTATAGTAAGTGGGTTCACTGTCAATGGAATGTTATTAATTAATACTGTCTAGGGTCAGGAGACCAGCTTTTGTATACAAGTTTATGCAAGATATACAAGATATGCAAGTTAATATAAGATATGCAAGATATACAAGATCTACAAGGTATACAAGATATACAAGATATTTCGAGATATACAAGATATACAAGGTATACAAGGTATACAAGGTATACAAGGTATACAACATATACAAGGTACATGTATACAATATATACAAGATCTACAAGACCTACAAGATATGCAAGGTATACAAGGAATACAAGATATACAAGATATACAACATATACAAAATATACAACATATACAAGATATACAAGATATACAAGACATACAAGATACACAAGATGTACAAGGTGTACAAGATATACAAGATATACACGACATACAAGATATACAAGATACACAAGATACACAAGTTTTTACAAGATATTCAAGATATACAAGATATACAAGATAAGGTTTTAAAGTGTTAATGCTTTTATACTAAATATGTAATACAGTCTGTTTAAACAGTTGTTTATCATTTTTACATTTATGCAAATTTCGAAACTTAAGTGTGAAGCTGTAATAACATTTAGATAGTTTTATCTAGAGTTCCACTTACCAGAGGCATGATGGTGAACTGGCATATAAGAGCTATGACTGGAGCTTTTGGCTTTCTTAAGTTCTCTTTGATAGTATCCATCTTCAGATCATTGCCCATTCCAAGAATCATAGTTATAAACTACAAGTTTTACCAAAATTAGTTATTTTATATTTATATGGTGATATCCATGGACACCATTGCTGTCTATTTATCTACTCATGCTGATTTACAGGTGCTGTTAGATACGCTACAAATACATATTACAAAACTCTCTGAGGGAGGTCACTGAGCTTAATGAGATCATCAAGGTCACTGAGGTGATAAGGTCATTGAGTTCATTGGGGTTATTAAAGTCAAACTCGCAGGCCCAGAACATGAACAATGACTAAGTGCATCAAACACTTTGAAAAAACCACCACAATAAAGCTTTGATAACTGCAGCATCAAAAGTTTGTTTTTGAATACGGTGAAGTTTCTATGTGTAGATTTAAAATGGAACTGACTGTTTTTTTATTGATTTATCTATTTATTCATGTATTTATACCTGGTTAATATAAACAAACAAACAATGCTTTAGCTTTTTATTGAAACCTAATAGGTAACTAAACTACAAGTAATACAGTGTTATTTTGCTAAATTCTGAAAAAACCATTTTTTTGTTATTTTATCAGACCTTGCCTTCATGCAAGATAGCTTTACTGTCACACAGATTACAGATAATTTATATATAGATATTTTTATAAAAATATATTTTTTATATTTTTATAAAAATATCTATATATATATATAATCTATATATTTTTATATAAATATCTAAATATTTTTTATAAAAATATTTAGATATTTTTCTTTTCATTTCTATACTCAATTTTTAAAGATTCAAATAACTTACTTGGAGTAGGACCTACTTAAAAATGCACTTGTACAAAATTTAATAGAATTTATCAAAAGTATTGGCAATTGTTGTGAATCTTTAAAGTGATCTGATTTCCAGAATGTTTCAAGATTACAATTGGCAAAACTTTTTAAACGCGCAAAGACAAATACATGCAAAATAACATGATTACTTGATATCGTTGCTATAGTAACTGATATCGGTTATTGTGTTCAAGTTGCAGTGTTACGCGTTACTATTATGTCAGTCTCTTTGCAACTACAGATGTCATTATCGCATTTTGCTTGATCTGAGTGTTTTAAATGTACATGTAACTGTAATCAGGTTTTTTCGATTTTAACTTTGAAACTTCCTGGCTGTCAGGTTACCTCAAACATCAAATACATTTGCAAATGAGAAAAAAGACCGGTACTTTCTCATAAAATCTACTAAAATCTTGTTCACGTTTATCCTTAAGTGATTGTTTGTTGTTTATAAAGTTGAGATCTACGTGCAGCAAACAAACTAGATAAAGACCATGGAGACCATGCCAACATCTTACCATTATTTTAAATATTATGTCATAAGCCAAGTTCAGAGTGCCACGTTTGCGGATGCAGCGGAGTGTGATGTCACCAACATGAATACTTTCACTGCTGTCACCGTGAAGCAAATAAAACTTGAGACTTGTATAGCCAATATATTCTGGGGTACCTGTAAAAATGAAGCATAACTAAGGCTTGCTTTTTTATCTAAGACAAAATTTTGTCTGATGACTTGAGAAGCAATTTTTCAGTATTTAGCTTTTGTATACCTACAAGCAAAATGGCAAGCGCATGATTATATAACACTAATTACTTACTGAAAAATGAAATATTGTAGCAGCTTTGGTGTAAGCCTCCATTGACATTATCAGGAGCCTGGAGCAAACTTAGGGTTGTTGCATTTTGATTTGTCCCCTCGTGACAGCTAGAGATGATAACTTCACCCTAAAGCATTTGTATACATTGTGACCATCTTGTAGACAGACAATTTTTTTTGCTTGAAGCTGTATTAATAAAGCATGGAGCTTTTCAAATTTTTCCCTAGCCTAGAAAAAGGTTTTACTGTGTAAAATATTTAAGATTCTTACTCAATTCTGCTTACAAGTGGAATAAGTACATTATAAATTCCTCTGTCATACAGCCCACGACCAAAGTGGTATTGGAAAAAAGAAAGGGTACTGATGGTTGAGAAATGCAATATTAGCAGTCAAATGGTACGGCAGTGCAATAGGACAACTGCAATGGTAGCTGTAATGTACTGGGTGTGGGTGTTATTATGTACAACAAACAGCAATAATGAAAGGAAAAGGTTGTGTTTATATCTCTCCCCTGCAATAAGAGAAATGCAATATTAGAAGTAAAATGGCAAGCTGCTGTGTAATATACACATGCTGGGGGGCTGCATACTATTGGTGATAGCAACCAATATATCAAGAAGTTGTGATATTTATTTAAACAGATTTTAGCTGGTTGTCATAGAAATAGATGTATATCTATAAGAAAATGTAGGCCTATTACTTAATTTTGCAAATATTAAAAACGGCTTGGAAGTTCCACGATATTGGGCACAGCCGCAGTATCATCAACAAAATCTTTAGAAAAATAATAACAGTAACATATTGCACACCATCGTCAATATATACTTCGATCTTGTAAATTCGAATGATTATTCTTATAACTAAATCTCATAATAATCTTATAAAATCAAATAATTATTCTTACAATTAAATATTGTAATAACCTTATAAGAATCGTTAGAAAAATATCATCAATCAAATAATCAAAAATGTTCTCGTCATAAAGGGGCATTGTAGTTCGGCCCTAGCTTGTACATAAATTCTAAAAAATTTGGTTAACGTTTTAAATCATTTAATGAAACCTTTGGTGATAGGACAAAAAACATAGGCTGATAAACTATGTACTACAATTTCATATCTGTAAATTGGTCTACGCCTCAAGCGGTCTAAGTTTATTACAGAAACATTCGGATAAATTCGATTACAAGTAAACAATGCCATAGACTGGTGAAATGAGCACGGTTTTCTCGTGAAATGCGCACTGCTAAATAGTTCTACTCTCTGTCGCACGGCTTTATTGGCGTATCGTAGGCCGGTCTTAACTTTTATTAAACCAAACTTTTCAAGGGTTTTGTGGCGATTTTCGGCCAAATTAATCTGTCTATTTATGCATAATCTGATCAGATGGGTAAGTTTTAAGATACTGTCGACAATTTACAAAGACTTGATAACATATTTAAATAGGCTAATATGTGTTTTGCATCGTTATTATACTTTAACGACTCTACAAAACAACGGTTAAATTTGTTGATGAGATCTCGAAACAAGGGTTTGTGACGTTGTTGATGAATAGTTTGCGTAAGTTGTGTGCACATGCATTTATCATAAAAACTCTCAAACTTCGCTTTGCTCGTTTGGTCGTGGGACAACTGTACATCTGGTTTTTTAACATGCATTTACTTTCATCTACTGAACATGTCCGGTACTAATATACATATACTTTTATCTACTGTACGTGCTGCGTACTAACATATATATACACTCATCTACTGTACATGCGGTGTACTAAAATGCATATACAATGTACTTTTATTCATTATACATGTTGTGTACTAACATATAGTTTTATCTACTGTACCTGTGATGTACTAACATACATATATTTTTTATCTACTGTACATGCAATGTACAAAAAATTTCTAATGTACATGGGGTTTATTAACTTACATGTACATACCCTGATATATGCTGTATAATGTACACACAGGCCTAGCAATATACGCAAAATGGGTGATGAGTGTTTGGCAACACAATTATTATACTAACAACTCTACAAAGAAAAGAGGAGCCAGCGCAGACTCAGACTGAGATACAGAGATCTAGCTAAATGTAACATAAAGTTAAGGAGACTAGGCAAAAACATATGGGAAGAGAAGGTAGAAAACAGAGCTGCATGAAGGTTGGGGATAAAGCCTAAATAATAAGACAGTTATTCTCGAGCCGACCGACTGCAATAGAGAGATAAATATATTATATACACACACAAAGCATTTCATCTGTTATACAGAAGCTGGTGTTTACTTATAGCATTATGCATGTTGTATAGATAAAGAGCACACATACAAATCCATGTACTCGCTGTATAAATAATGTACTGTTGTTCATAGCATAATATTTATTGTACAGCTGTCAAAGAATAGGCTAAAGATGGCTAGTAACTTGAACTGCTTATAAAGTCTTGCAATGTATTAGACAGCTCATACTTAGACAGCTACTAAAATCTTCCTGTATCAAGCAGTTTTTGTATCAAAGAGCTCAAACCACACATGAATTAACATAGTAATAAGCGGATATAACTACAAAGATCATAAATTTGATAACATCTCGCTCCGGCTTCACTTCCTATTTTCTGCGGCTTATTTAAGTGCATAAAGGCAGACAGCCATTCATTGTGCTGTTGTTTTTTAGTTATGTTTATTCATGTTAAACCATTACAATAAATTGTAAATATTTTGATCAACTGAATGAATCAGGAGGTACAACTGTTGTTAACCATTATGGAATTTAGACGCAGTTAAAGTTACCACGCTATGATGAGCACTGTTGTATCGAAACATACAAATCAAGCATGAGCCTCATCACTATGATAAGTCCTGAGGTATATTTATAGCTACAATAACATAGCATGGCTTACAGGGTTTTATTGTCACTGCATCAGCTCCCATCTAAGTTACCGTTTGAATACACAGAAATTGTTTAGAAAGGTTACGTAAGCTTATTGTTATTCTTAAGAAAGATCAATTCATAAATTTGAGCACTTAAAATTTTAAGCTGAAAAGAAATTAGCCGCATAATTCCTGCAGTTATGCAACTAATTGACCACCACTGAGCCCCTACAAGTCCTATGTATAGCTTGGATATGATATTAAACGAACGTTGTCGTCATTTTTGTAGCGTGTCTATGGCTGGCCGCTTATGGCAGTGCTGTATTACTGTAATAAGAATGCAAACTTTGTCTATCGATATCAGCTCTTCGAGGTTATCTCTAATCATAGACTAGCTAGTCTTGGGTGATTGATTAAGTAACAATATATCCAGGATTTGTGAAATCTATTCTGTTTATTATTCTCACTAGTAGACTGGCAGTCATGTACGATGTTAAGGATCATTCTGAGCAATAAGTATGTGCATAATTATTCTGGGATCTGGAAAGGTGATTGAGAGGTTTGGATTTGAATATCTAAGTTAATTTCCGGAAATGCTATTGATTTTGCTTAAAAGGGTTTTAGCGTAGTTTTGGACAGCCAAACAGACAAATGCAGCTCTTATTATAGTAAAGATTTTAGAAGTTTCTCTAAAACTAGGATAAAAACATGCTAAATATTGCTTAAAGTTTAAATAAAAATAGTCGTACATTTTGTAAAAAATCTATTTTTTATGTATGGCAGTTTTTATTATTAAGGCAAATTTAGAATAAATATTTTATGTCTAAGAGACATCTAATGAGCTTTTGTCAATTGAAGCTGAATTCCTTCAGGATTTACTTTGACACTTTTTTTCCTTGTAAGACTTTTAGCTCTTTATAAAAAAGCTTGATAGCACCTGCACTGTGTGTCTAGATGAGAGTGAGAGATGACGAATACTCACGGAGACTGTGGCTATGTCTGGTTTTGTGCTCTCAATGAATATGGTGAAATTCTTTATATTCTTATCGCCGTACATGACCACTGTGTTGAGCGTTGCTGGGTGTCTGTAGATAACGGTGAGCAGGTCATTCTCTAGAGGAATAATGTTAAACTGTTTCTGTGTGTCGTTTTCTGTAAAAGAAAAGTCAGGTTAAAATATTTGTCAGCAGCGTGTGGTTTCAAGCAACATCAGGAGCTGTTTAGTTGATGCTGGTACTAACTTTAGTTATGCTCAAGTTTTAGTTCGTAGATGCGTGTTTTTTTCAAAGTTGTTAAACACTTTGCAAGTATAGGCTTGGAGGGTTTATCTAAAGATTGAAATAGATTTTTTAAAATTACCACTAAAAGCAGCTAACCAAGTTTATCATTTTTCTTTTTTTATGGAAATTTAGGTTTAACTCTATAAATTGCTGTGATTTAGGTAGAACCACCTGGCCAACACTGAGTAGCATGTGTCACTCTGAAATTTGAAAAGCTACCCTACAGCCCGCTGTGACTAGGGAGGGTAGTTCCGGCTACCTACCCAAACTGGAACCCACCTAGGCTGTTACCTGGAGATAAACTAGATACTTTCAGCTGAGTGGTTGAGCAAAATGGACATGACTTCTTAAACATTCTTATCTTAACGTATTCTGGCAATAAATCAATTTCACTTTTTGTAAATTGGAGTTATCTCCTCTGGTTTTAACAAAGTGGTGATCTAACCATAGTCCAAGAATGAAATGCTGATTAAACAAGTTAGGATAGGACAACTTATATTAAGAATTAGTTCAAGTTAAACATGAACTTACACAAAGTTTTAGTACATTTTATCAGAAAGTATCGTATTTTTTTATAATTTGCGATTGTTTTTTATGTTTGAGGCAATATGATTTCCAAAATATTTCAAGATTAAAATCGACTAAACTTGATTATGAATAAAACGCTCTGATCAAGCAAAAGTGCGATTATGACATTTATAGTTGCAAAGAGACTGACAGAATAAAGACACATAACACCTTAAATTGACTGCAATAGCCGATATCAACTATCGCAATGATAATAACTAATGCAGTCATTTTGTATGTATTTTTATTTAGAGCATTTTAACTGCAATCAAGTTTTGTCAATCTTAACCTAGAAGGCAATCAGATCACTTCAAACATCAAAAACAATTGCATATGATAGAATAATACTGATACTTTCTGATAAAGTCTACTAAAAATTTTTGTGAGTTCATCTTTAAAAGTCTTTCAGTAAATATACAAAACAGTTTACTTACTTTCTGTCTGACTGATCAAGCATGCTGCCAGCTTTATAAAAAGGGCATGATAGATAAGCTGTCGTAACATGCTGCCAGTCAGGTATGCTTCAAGTCGTTGCTTAGTGAGGCAGCTGTCACGCAATGATTAACACAGACACAAGGCTACCATATATAAGGAATTTTCATCTACTTCGTGTGTTTGGCTATTGTTCAATGTTATTGCTTCAACAGGGTTTAAGATTACAGCCTGAAAACCTTGAACCAAAGTTACAATCTTGAAGCCTTTAGCCAATCAAATAGAAGCATTGAGGGGTGTAAATAACAAAGCTCATTTCTAGTTTCATGATTGGTTAAATAAATCCAGTGCTATAAGGCATAGACCTAATTCTTTGTAGTACACTTTATTACTATATGTTGGTCTCTTTGGTTACGTGGTTGTAGGTGTTCGAGACAGGAGAAGACAACTCTTTCACAAGTCTGATGCTTGTTCCGGCCTTGAGGTTAGAAACCTAATACATTATGTCTAAGTATGCCAAAATAGCTGCTTGTAATGAACTGCTATTTAATACCAAACCATAAAGTGTAGGGTAATACAATTATCTTTTGAATATTTAAGAAGTAAACATATTCATACATCTAGAAAGGTTATTATCAGTTGTAGAAATATGGGGATTCAGCGCAAGCAAACAGCTGACATGTCTACATATGTAAGGAGCTTCATGTATCTAAACTGCTTAATAATTCATGACTTTTCATTTTTTGCCAACAATTATAGCCTGCTTGTAAACAAACATACATTCACATTTTATGAAATTTTCCCATTCGGTTGTGAATATTTTGTAAATACTGGTTTAGTTATTATAGGCACATTTTCAAATGCTTGAAAGAGACCGAGGTAGCACTGTCAAAATTTAAATATTTGGCAGATGCTCCAAAAAGCAGTAGGAAAGATAACTCCTTGGCTTCTTTCATTTCATACCTCATCAGAAGGAGCTTTCATATTTTTTTAACTTACAGTTTGTTAATTTATTTGGATAAACTTGTAAATTTCATTAGTAAATTCAAATTTTCTTCTTTTCTATGCAGGTGATATATTTTTATAGGTAAGATTGCCAACAAGCTGCAATGATTGAAACGTAAGTTCAGTTATGCACAGTTTCTATTACTTAAAATGTTTGGGTATAATGCTCACCACCCGCTGAGTTGCTGAGTGGCAGACAACAGAAACTTCATCCAACTCTATTTTCTACTACATGAATCAGAAAGTTTATGAAGGTCAATACCAGTTTATTACATTATCTCTGCATATAGCCTTCTAAAGCAATTAGTTTAATTTTTTCATAGAGGCTAGAACAGAAGGAAAATGGTGGAACTAAATGAACCTAAATCTTTCCTTTACAATGTCTTACTGTTTTTCATAGACTAGACAGCTTTAGAGGGCTAAGGAGAGCTTTAGAGGGCTATCAAAGTCTTCTGCCAAAACAAATTATTAACAAGTTGTAAAAGCAGACAGAATCTAGAACGAATCTAGACTTTGGAAAAGTTCTTTTTATGTTTACAGACGTATTACGCTGTAAAGGTCTATCCTCTCTTATTTTCCCTCTCTCTTTTTCTCTCTCTCACTCTCCCTCTCTCTCTCTCTCTCTTTCTCTCTCTCTCTCTCTCTCTCTCTCTCTCTCTCTTTTTCTCTCTCCCTCTCCCTTTCTCTCTCTATCTCTCTCTCACTTAGGAAAGCGCGATTCCTTTTGAACTGAATATAATTTTGAAGCTTCAAGCTTGTAGAACTCAGTGAAAAAACAGAAGTCAAATAGAAGTAAGTATTTTTTAAACTTTTTCAGAAAAGTGAGGTATTAGATATAACTGAAGAAACATAATGGTTGCAGTGCACTGAGTCTGGTCGGGTGTGTATATTTGTTATGAACAAAAAATAAATATTTCTAGTGTAAAGCTTTTGTTGCTGAAAATAGGCTTTTTAGGTGTGTCTATTTTTATCCTTCTTTACCAAGAATATCAACCAGCGTCCTTAGAAGCTAGTGTTTTGTTAGCAGCCATTTTTATTAAGCGGTTTGGTTAAGTGCCCTTGGTAATTTGGTAATATCTCAAAAACTAATAGTTCAATTGACTTCAAACTTCAAACTTTTGTTAAAAACATATCACATACACAGCGACCATAATTTTTTAATCTTATATAATTCAGAAACATAGAAAAAAATAAAAATTGAGCAACTGAGTTCGAATCAGATGAGAAACGATTCCCTGAATT
Organism: Watersipora subatra; assembly: GCF_963576615.1. NCBI lineage: Eukaryota > Metazoa > Bryozoa > Gymnolaemata > Cheilostomatida > Watersiporidae > Watersipora > Watersipora subatra. Next base: position 60,392,841 of record NC_088715.1, read on the forward strand.
ATAGCGGGCCCAGACTTCAAAGTGTTAAGTGGCTAGTTACTAGTTATTGTTCACAAATGACAGCTTTTTAAATTAGCCATTCGTAAGGCCACAGTAGTATAAGAATCAGCATTTAAAAGATAGTTCACTTTGCCACGCAGAACGTCAATTTTTTTCAACATTGTGTTCAATAGCAGTTCACTATACAATTCAGTGTATATTTTAATATCAAAGTTTCAAAACCAATACAAATTTTAAATCATTAAAATGCAATGACAAGGTGACATCCTAGAATAATGTTATCTTAGCTTCAGCAAAGCAGCTAGCCTGATACAACAATAAACATTGTGGCTTGGTCAGATATTTTCATACGGTTGTACTAATCTGTTTTTATTAGCTTGAAAATTACCACTTCTACATGTTAGCTTGTCTGGTCTAATTACCTCCATCATCCTTCAGATGAGAGCGTTAATCAGCTGGTCACATGAAGCCCTTCTGAAACCGGTATCTAAACATTTCTCTGACATGTCTAAGTGCTTACTACATTTTTACTACATATTTATTTCCGGCAGCAACCATGAGTTGGCAACTGTTGCAGACTTTGACTGATATTTGACGTCACACCCCGAGCTGCCTTATTATGTCTAGTCTCAGTGTTGGTTTAGTCTGCAAAACACCAGGTATGGTTTTGATCCAAATTATTACATAAGCCGTTTTAAGTCTTATGCCAAGCTTTTAGTGGGGTTATTTTTGGTAAAAAGTCTTTGAATTAGGCAACAAGTCTACCAAAATGCTGAGTCTTCCTTCAGCAACTGAATATTTCTTTTTTACTTACTTATTAAGGCTATTCCTGGCTCAGTTTTCAGTACATCTAAAGGGTAAATCAGGGTTCAGGAGGATTGCGTATTCTGTACTCAAAATATATGCTGTAGTGTCTGCATGGCAAGCATATTTAAGGCTAATGTCAATGTCAAAACAACATCTCATATAGCTTAGCAATCAACTAATAGATAACACAAGAAATCCGACCTAACATCTACTGTTAATAGTGTCTGTTCTTATGGTATACTTGAAGGTTGTTTTAGCAGTTGGTTTTGCTATTCCACAAGACTAGCCACTGCTCACTTTTATTTCAACATCCTTAATATATACCTTATTTTAGCTCTCTAAGTATGACATAAACGACAGACACTTTTAACATTTAAAAGACTATTTTTAATTATACTGTAAATGTGAAGATACAAAATCTGTAAATATCGGTTTTGTGAATAACATCGTGCATTGTAAATAAAACTATGTTTTGAATGTTATTATTGTATAAATGCACTAAATGTTATTGTAACGGTAAGGCGTGTTTATAACAAACTATATCACACTTTGATGCACAATTTTAAAAACTTGCCACTTTTAAGCATATGTTGTGGTTGATTAATATTTAAAATAAAGAAAAACCAGAAAACTAAATTATTGAATAATAAATAAGATTTTTATGATAACTAAAAAAGACAAATTTAATCCAGGATTTTACGTTGACCTACTAACTAAGCATGATTAAAATATCACAATTGTAAAGGAATACATAAGGGCATAAGTGCAAACATTAAACTATAAGCTTTAGTCTCATGGAAGATCTCCACAATAACTCTACATAATTTATTTTAGATTCTCCAAGTCCAAATAGATATACTTCTGATCTCAATTTTTGTGGCTTATTTGTATTAATCTGGTACCATGAAATAATTTAGTTTTTTATATTTAAACTCTCGCTCAGTTAGATTTTACATAAACAAGAGTTCCTCAATAGTTTCACCACATTCCTGGTTGTGAATTATCAAGTTACACCAGAAGTGAATATTTAGTAAACATTATTGAACCACCATGCTGATGAATGCTCTGTTTCATGACTTTATAATGCAAGCTTGTAACAGCATGTAGCTGAGCCAAGTGCTGTCTCTATTTCATCACCATATAAAGCTGCTGACCTCCTTGCCGCACCTAATTAACCTACTTCTGTCACAAAAGCTGCAATGTTTGAATAAAGCTCATTTGATGACATTAAGGAACTTTCAATGTCTGTTTCTGAAATTGTCTGCTGTGTTACCTCAATTGTACATTCAAACTTTCAGCAACAGGAAACCAGTCTTATCGTTACATTATTGTCATGTTTGCAAACAGCCAAAGGTCAGACCATTTGATGCCATGGGATTTTTCTTGGAGGCCAGTTTTAGTTTTCTCTTTCTGATTGGTTTATCAAACTTGCTACTAACATTAAATATATTGCCAGCTTTAGTTTCCATGTCGGTTTCATCTTAGCAGTTGTCATACCATGAACTTTAGTTTCTACAGATGAGAGGTGAGCTCTTTTTTTCTTTCTCTCTCTCGCAGTCAGTAGAGGTGACTAATATTGTCAATATTTATGGCGTACGCACAATATCAGATCTCCAATCAGCGTAATTACAAGCAGTTGTCAGCCCTGAGATTTTATTGATCTACCTGAGAGATGCCGGCTATATATGACATCTACCCACATTGGTAAATAAAATATGTTTCTTGTTAAAATTGGGTTAGTACCCATATGAGCACATAACTCTCTCATCTTTTCTGTAAAACAACGGCTCAAGGAATTAGCTGGGTGTTATTTCAAGTCCCAGGCAAAAACACTTTTCTGGAAAACTTATGAAGCATATCAGCATTTAGAAGTTGATTAATGTTTGATAAAAGAAGATGGTGTGCTGCCACTCTTTAAGTTAGAAGGCAGCTTTATGGATTCCTGCCATTTTCATTCATTATTTTTATCGAAAGGTGATAAACGCATGCTAGATGACTGGACGATAAACGCATGCTGGATGTATTAAACTAAAATGCCTTATACATACACTAACAATAGTTCTGTGTCTTTCTTACAGCTTGTTTAAAATTTATTGTTAGTTTGCCCCTCTTACACTTTTTATAATTAGTAGCTGTAATGATAAAAATAATAGCAAGGATAGTAAGATGTAAAACAATAAATATATTTAAAAATTTGCTTAAATAATAAAATTTTCTGCTAACTACTATAATTAATTAAAATTATCATGATAATATCATTAGATTTATTGTTAGAATAATTATATTTTGTTATTTTTCTGCTTTAAAAGAAATTATTAATTTTTTTTTGATAGTTTTTTCAATGGCTGGTGAATTGATACTCTGTGGCTCTCCGTCTTATTTGTTGCTAATACATGTTTTAACAAACAGCCGTCAGTGCTTCAGTTGTACACTAAAATACCGAAGTGTTACGTTTAGTAGCATTCAAAGTACATACGCTAATAAAAACTAATCTTTTTATCATTTTCTAGATTTTCTTATTTATGCTAAAAAAATGGAAAGCTGAATTTCTAATGACATTCACCATAAAACTTTTATTATCCATTTCAATTATAAGCCACAATCTTTACTATAATAAGAGCAGTGTCTGTCCATCTTTCCAAAGCTATGGTTACAGCATTAGCAAAAAATTTGTCTTGCATGGGAATTGAACTCGAGTTCTCCAATTTGCAGTCTGTCGCTCTAACAACTACCCAATTCACCTGTCTTGCCCCTTCGCAAATTTGTTATACACTTACTGGTTACTCATTACAATCTCTCACATTGCACGTGGGCTTTCCAAGCGTACTAGTTAGGTTGATCAGAAAGAAAAAACATTTTGTAAAAAACTGTGCAGTTATACACTTGGCCCAAAACTTTATATTGCATCTAGTTGCAACACATAAACAGTGGTGTTAGCGTATGAAAATGTTTGTGAGAGTTAAGCGAAATGAGTTGCCCAACTTGCGTGCGCAGTAACCTAGGCTACGCCTGATGCTGTTTCTTTAAACTTACAGCCAGATTAATGGGCTTCTCATAGCCCCCTGGACTGTTTTGTTTCTATTCATAATGACATCACTTCTAGCAAAATTAGGCAAGCGTCAGGCTTGTTGGCAGCAATTGTCAGCCGATGCTTCAAGCTTCTAAGGCAAGTCATGCCATATACCACATTAATGAGCAAATTCTTATCGTGTATGGATTGCAGGGAGTGCAAGTGCTGGGCGAGGCATGTAAAAAGGTGCTTTAGCAGGTTATTGGCTCATTTAGCTCACGCTGTATACATGGAGTAATTAGTACTAGTTCACCTACAGTGTATACACATAGACTAGCATGGAGTAGTTCACCTACAGTGTATACACATAGACTAGCATGGAGTAGTTCACCTACAGTGTATACACATAGACTAGCATGGAGTAGTTCACCTACAGTGTATACACATAGACTAGCATGGAGTAGTTCACCTACAGTGTATACACATAGACTAACATAGAGTAGTTCACCTACAGTGTATACATATAGACTAAAATAGAGTAGTTCATGTGAAAACATGATGTGTAAAAATATTCATTTTTCAAAACTTTTGTCATCACGCTAAGAAAAGTGGTTTACTCACTTTTTAATAATTTAATCAAATATCAAATTGTTTGATTTTGCAGCTGTTTATACTGCTGTTTGAGAAATTGATTCAGTCTCTTCATGCATAGTTATAGCTACTAGCAAAAACGGCTCCAAAAATGTATCAAAAACGGATTTTGATATATTTTTTATAGATTATTTTTTCTGTCATCAGTAAACCGTCTTCAGAGTTGACTTTTTTTTAATTAAAGTTATGGTGATTTCTTTTGTCATGATAGTCAGACATTTTGACCTCAGCGTAGCAACTCAGATTCAGCTAGCAGTTCGGTCAAAATTTCTCCTCGGTTTTGGTTTTTCTCAAGGCTTAAGCAGTGCCAGCCTGCATCATTCTATCTTGAGTTTCTGCATTTGCGGCTGGATTGTTATTTACCAAATAATCGCTTACATCACCACTGGTCACATGGTACTAGATCACATGACACTAAATAAATCCATTAGTCAGAGGAAAGTGTTTTCTTGTGTTTGCTGCCCTCTGCTATACGCACTAGCTGTTTATATTGTTTACGATGCTGTTTTATTTGTTTTACATGCGGCAAACACCAAAAACTGAGTTTTTGATGTTTTATCACGTCATTTTGGTAAGTTGTAACATGTAATGATAATAATTTGCTTGGCTACCAAAGATGTTGTTCACATGGTGTAAACAAGAATAATTTTGAGTGCTTGATAACTCATAGAGTCAGCTGGTTCTGTGATTGTTACTTGCAAGTGCCCGAGTTGTGGGCGCTCTTCTATTTGACAGAAGGCATCAAGTGTAGACGGAGATCTGTTAAACATTTTATAGAGTTGTTCACAGTTAGTTTTATCTATGACTAGCAGTAAGCTCAATTTTGTGAAGATATTCAAGGCAACTTACTACACTGCTTTCGACAAACCATGAATGCATTCATTGGGAGCGAATGTCCTTAATGCATGCAAAGGGGCAATCTTGAGTTTTTGATCGGATGGGTGATTAAAAGGCTGACTCTCAGGTACCAGATAGAGCTGTGAAATTGAAAATTTTTGGCGACTTGGTGAAAGGCGCAAAGCATATGGGCGTGAAGTTTGGATAAAATTGATTTAAAAATGTGAAAACACACAGCGTTAACACAGACTAACAGACAAGCACAATTTATTAATAAGCTATCCTTTAATATTTATTTTTCAATCTTTTTCACTATTTTTATATTATTATAATCACGAGTAATTAATGTTTTTTTATAATCCTGTAAAAACTTGCTGAGGCGGTGACGGGGTGTGAAATAGCTTTTACCTAGTGTTAGCTTTGACTATAAACAAGTGTGACTCACAGAGAGTTGCAACTGTGTTTATTATGTCTTTTGCCAATTGGGAAGTCAATACATTTTAGTAACAGTATATTAAATTTTTATTTTAAGGGTTAAACCGCTTAAATAATTTACGCTAATATGAAATTAAATACGCAATACATAATTCAAACGCAGCTATTAACTAGCTTAGTGAGAGGACAACTTCAAAACTGACTTTCGAGGTCAACCTTAATTGCTATGAAATAGTTTAGTGCTCTGAAAACATATTTTAGTAGAATAAATGCTGGCTGCTCTCTGTAGACTTTACCGAGTTCAATTGAATGTATTTTTATCTTGGGCTAAGACCAAGCAAATCAGTTTCATTAGCAAAGTTCTCAAGTCGGATTAACAGTCCACAGATTTACTTGTGATGTTTTGGCTAGCATAATAGATCTATGACTTTTTTTGCATAGGTCTATGGATCTTTGTACACCTCTATTTAACAAAATTTATCAAGTTTGTTTCAACGTAAGTGTGAATACTCTGAATGGAACATAAAAATTTACCAGCATTCTTACGCTGCCTCCTATAGGTAAATACAATAGCGATCATCCAATCACAAGAGAGTGTTTTTATTGTCAGATAAACTTGTTGTTAATAATTCTGTGGTCACAGCAGAATTTTCAAAATCTCCAAATATCTGTAACTTGGCAGCAAACTTTTTGTGAAAATGAGACCATCTTAGTTTGTAAATGGTCAGCAAACTACAGATGTTATCTCTGCTTATGGCCGTTTTAAGAGTTTTTTTACGAATTTAGGGGGTTGTTTGAATTTCTTAGCCTTCTCATGTAAAGAGCCACTTTTGCTAATGAGTAAATCACAGTGCTGGTAAATAAACCAGAGAACAAGGTTTTATCATTGATAAGTTAGTGAGATCAGAAAGCGAAGTCTATTTATAGCAGATGGTTGAATGAGTGGATCAGAGGATGAGATGTTATTTATATAAACCAATGATATACAGCCACCACAAGGATAAGCGACGGGCATCATGTGGGCAGGGCTTAATGACCGAACTCTGTTGAAATGAACCCGAACACAGCGCCCGAACAAACAAATATGCTGAATAAAGCTCCTTGTAAATTTATAGATATTATGAACAATAGTGGTTATTTTACTGATCTGCTGGTTTCATTTTGTTGTCAAATAAATATAGTTGCCCAATATTGTCACCGTTATGATCAGTCAGTTGCCATTCCCAAGCATTTACGATATTAATAGTCGCAATCGTAAAATAGCCAAAATTTGGTTCTATATTTAGATTCTGAGTATGAAAACTACACTCCACAGCTTTGCCTGCAGTCCCATGTTAATGGCCAGGTGAAACAATGTGACAACAATGAAAGACTTTGTCATTTTATATTAAGGGTTGCTAAATATTAATCAAAAACTAGAAAAAAAGGCCGTTGTTCGGGTGATTTTGGGTAAATTATATTCAACTTTAAGCATATACTACGACACCTACCAATTTCAAAATAAGTAAATGTAGATAATTTGAAATGTTTTATTTTTTATGGATCTACTTTTTAGTTAGGTGTTATCCTTACATTGTAGAAATTCAAGGTTTGCTATTGTGAGTTGCGGGGCCTACTGACTGAATAAGCTAATGACACGATAACAGCGAGTCGTGTTTCCCAAAACCTAATAAGGCAACGCGACCCCCCCCCCCCCTCGCGAGAAATGTGTTGGCTCCCAAAAATCCAGGCTCGCACAATCCTAACAGGGCACAATAATTAAACCCCGCCCATATGATAGCCGTCGCCTATCCTTGGGGGCTGTATATCGTTGTATAAACAAAAGTTTGATCGCCTGTTAGATATTAGATATTAAATGTTAGATATTAGATATTAAATGTTAGATATCAGATATCAGATATTAGATTTTAGATTTTACATGTTAGATGCTAGATATCAGATATTAAATGTTAGATGTTTGATATCAGATATCAGATATTAGATGTTAGATTTTAGATGTTAGATGTTAGATGTTTGATATCAGATATCAGATATCAGATATTAGATGTTAGATTTTAGATGTTAGAAGTTAGATGTTAGATATCAGATATTAAACGTTAGATGTTAGATGTTAAACGCCAGAATGCTAGATATTAGTTATTAGATGTTAGATGAAGGTTGATTAACTTTATAAGGTATATAAATGAAATATAGTGATAATTTGTTTATGGTGAAACGACAAAAAAATTTGGTTTTGATTGATATCAACTAGAAACTACAAAATGCAAAGAAAATAAGTTTTTGTCGATCAACGTGCCTTAAATGATACCACTATTAGTATCTTGATATTTCAGTGTACAGCTAAAATGCATGCTAGCAAACAGGGCGGATACAGAGGCAAGAAATGTCAATAAAAATGTTTATTATAAAAACTTTAAAGTTCAATTTTAAATTTTTCGGTTTTTAAACCAGTAAACAAACAAAAAATAATTAACAGTTAGATCCAATGTTGTCCGTATAATATAAATACTGTTTATTTAGTTGTGCTGTTTGAGTGCAACATTCAGGAGGAGATGCTAAGAGGTGTTTGTTCTCTCCTAAAAGCTTTTTTCCAAATAAACTACACAGGTCGATAAGCTGAATGTTTACTAAATGTTGAAACATCATGTAAATTGATGATTTTTTATGACCATGATTTGATGTACTTTTGATACTGGAAAGATTCATGCGATTTCAAAAAAAGAATTCTCAAGAATTATTTTGCTTATTCCCTCAAATAGTTTAAACTAAAAGATGCTATCATACAACTTTGTTTGGGCTGTTGGCAGTACTAGAGAGCTTTATGAGATCATGAAGACATCAATATGGACATATAGAAACTAAAAAAACTTAAATGCTTGCAAAGTTCTTACATGTATGCCTGTACTTATGCCTTTTCATTTTTTAAAGCTTTGTGATATTACAATAATGCTGAGCTAACAAGTTACTACAATCTCATAGATTGAGGGGTTTTTGTTAATATTCACCAAACAATCCAATTGGTGGTTTTTAATATCTCAAATATCTAAATCAATACTTCATATCAATTTTCTATTGTATGTGTTAGTGTGTCTGTCTGTTTGTTTGTCTGTGTTTCTGCATTTTGTTGCCGACTTTGTCTGAACTTCACACACATGAACTTCATGCCTTTTGCTGGGTCACTAAATTATCTGATTTTAACGTCCCATCTGGTTTCTGAGACCCAGTCTTTTAAACACCCACCTGCAGACTATCTCATTGACAATAAAAGAAATGTCAGACATAAGCTGGCTCACTGCTGGTTTATCATAAAAGATCAAAAATCAGGAACTTTTTAAAATAAAGAGTTTAAGAATGGTACAATGCTTTTATTTGTCATAGATAGCATATTTCTTAATTTCTATTTTTGTATTTTTTTACTCGTAACAAAAAACATAATTTTGTTGTTGATTGCTAATACCAATTAAAAGCTATATATACATGCATATATCAACACAAAAGTATTTAAAGCGCTCAAATAAAACTGCATGCGATAGATAAGTTTATTTATAATGTATGATGTTATTCACAAAATCAATATTTACAAATTCTACATTTTCAAATTTACAATATAACTTTTAATAGTTGCTCTAAATGTTAGAGGCGTCTGTCACGTAGGATTTACAGGTGCTGGAATAAGGTACAATATAAAGGTGCTAAATTAAAAGCAAGAAAAGGTCAGGCTTGTTGCGCTTGACTTCAGCTACCAAATTTATCAGGTAGAGTGTTTTGTTTTATATCTAACCCGGCACTGACATGTCATCTTTGTAAAAATTCTCTAAAAGAGCCTATAGCTTTGCTGGCGTCATCTCCAAAGTGTCATTTCCATTTTGTTGCTCGACGTCATCAGTGCTGTCAATTTTATTGGTCACGGCTTGAGGCTCATCTACCAATTTTGAGCCATCAAAATATTTCATATCCTTTTCCAACTTCTTTTCTCTCTACAACACACAAAGTACAGTGATATCGTCCGATATATTCCTTAAACATGTGTATATTATAGTTGTACACACAGTTGTATGCATATTTTTTAATGGTAAGGTACCCAACACTAGGCTGTATGCATCAAAGTTGTCTCAAGTACAGCCATAACCAACATGAAAACAATTATGGATAGTTTTATATTTAATTCAAACTATATGATAAAACAACATTTTATATAAAAACTATTGAATTTAATTGATACTAATTTGGTCACACTTTCAGGTAAATTAAATGCAGAAGTACAGTATAAATTACCAGATGCAGCCAGTCATGGTAAAGTCTAAAATAAGGTTCAAGGCTAAGAAGTGATCATCAGCACAAAATAGAATCGATATAATTTTGTCTAACTCTACCCACGTTATCAAATTACTGAGGAAATACCATTAATAATTGTGTTTTTATCTTCAATGAAATGGTTGATGCTGTATTATGTTTTTCAGCACATCTCATCATCACCGTGGTGTCAAATTATGTGTGCGTGCGCGTGCGTGCGTGCGTGTGTCTATGTTGTAACACAAAGTTTTTTAATATTCTTGTCAGTTGTTGACTTCGTGTGAATAACAGCAGTTTTTTCTTGTATAAAAACAATGCTTTCTAGTGGCTGTTTAAATGTCTAATTTAAATTATCCTTGTGTATACGTTATATTTTATGAGTCTGTCTATTAAATCATAACAAACTAATAACCAGATTTATATGAGTTGCTTGGTCTTACCTTTTTTAATTCTCGCTGTCTAAGGAGATATATCGGCAGCGTAACATAAAAAGGGCAAGCTGCCACTATTGTTGAGGCTATAGGAAGGATGACAGCGAGGTCGTTGTCTGGCTGCCCTGAGAGTGACATAGCAACAAGAATACTGACTGCCGTGTTCTGCAGACCTGTTTCTATGGCGATTGTCTAAAAATTTACACAAACAGTTATGTAAAATCTAAGTTTTTGCAGTTGTCCATAACTGTGTCTACACTTCTCTGAACTCTTTTGGTTTTATTTCAGTTAGTGTCTAACTAAATAGAGACTATTGAATAGTTGTATTCAATTTGAACATATAATCAAATCGTATTATATTGTGTAATATTTTGTATACAAAATTTAACACTATATATAATATTTTGAATTATATAATATTGTATTCTGCCATATTATTTTATCATAATATATGATATATATTATATAAGATATAGATCATATATTATATTGTTATATATAATATATATTATATATATGATGTAATATTATAATACATAAGTGGTCAGGCCTACTGCTAACAGCACTCTACGCTTTAAAAAGTGTGGAGTGTTATAAACAACTATAGTGTTGGAATAGGTTAATGTTACTTCTCTTTGTTCCAAGTTGATATTTTTCTCTGGGGTCACAGCAGATCTATTTTAGGCTTTTGCACTCGTCAGGTGGCTTGCATTATATCGCAAGTCACCTGACTGGTCGCCTTGGTTTTGCACAAACCAGACCTGTCATGATCCAGAAGAGAAACATCAACTTGAAAAAAAGATAAGTAACCTTTACCTATTCCCACACTATAGTTAGTTATGATGTAATATTATATATATATTATGATACAATATACTTCATATTTTATATATACATATATATCAGGCATAATGCATATTGTGTTATATATTGTATTATATCATATTCCATTATATTATTCTAAACTATATTATATCGAATTATATGAAACTGTATTGAAGTATGTTATATTTAAACCAAAACCAATTTTAAATTTCCTACATTCTAGTATTATTCCAGTAAACTAGCAATGTGAAGATATTTGAAGCTTTTGAAAGTTTTGAATACCTTGACTAGAGGCCATTCAAAGCGGCAAATCCAAGCAAAAAGACCACCCAAGATGTAGCCTCCATATGGCAGCATACAGGCAGAGAGCATGAGCTCAACATTCCATTGTACGAAGATATACTGGTTGACGTAGATCATAAGAGTAAGAATTATTACGGCGACCACAAAGAACATCACCTACAACAATATTATACGTTGAATCTTTTCTCAATTTCTATGAGCTGATCAACTGATGCAAATATAAATTTACTGAACAAGATATCTTAACAAGATAGTCAACAAAGATAATTTATTACTAGAATTTTAAATTCCACCTAAGACTATTAAGGTTTGTGTATATATCTTTAATATGTATATATATATAAGTATTAGGAATATGCAACTTGTTTATTTTTAGCAAAAAAATTTTCTGAGCTTTGTTGCATTTTGATTTGCAACTTTTAAGTGTCATTTATATGAGTTGTAAGTAGTTTCATTCAATATAAACAAATTACATGTAGCTAGAATTGTTTAACTTCCGACTTGTACATGTTTTCACCACCTAAAGATTTTTCGACACGATGTAAAATTGTTCAAAATATTTGTCTCAACATTTGAAGAATTTTTTAACATTTCGTAGCCAAAGTTTCTCAAACAGCTTTGTAAGTAGAAAGCAGAGAAGTGGAAAAACTGGGCGATGTTAAAAATAGCCAAAGAAATAATGAAAGGTGTATAAATCAATGTAGCACAAAGTAAGTTACAGTGAGAATTTTTATCAATCATTCCAAAACCACGCTTACACATTTCCAAATTTAGACGACGTCTGTTGCGCACGTAAGGTAACAATACAAACCTTTCACACTGGATACTATTTTATTAATTTAAGTTTTGTCATAAACTTCAGATTTTAAGATTTTCTTATTTTTAAATTTTTTGTTTTTTGATCTCATAAGTAGTTTTAAGATGTACTTGTCATTGTTTCAGGCTCTAAAGAGAATTAAACATATTCCAATGTATTTTTTTACAAAAATATTGTTTCAACTTCCGCCGGCTTCGAATTATGAAACAAACGTTGAAACAGATTTACATGATATGTCAAGGCTGAACAGCAATCAGTGAAATTAATTGTTTTTCAGCACAACTTTAACACTTTTAACATATTATTCAAGACTAGAATACTTGCCAGTCACACGAACTATGAGTATATCCCCTGGTGTTATGGTAGTGCACTGCAATCTTATTTTCTTATCGCTTTTTGCATAGCTTCGGGCAGACAAATGAACAGACGAACAGTTGGACAAACAGACAGACACTACTATTATCATAGATCATTATATGTAAAATATTATTGCAAGATATTATATATTATAGAAGGTTAAATTACACACGTTTAGCGACTTTCTGATGATGACGGTAATCCTTGGCAATTTGAGTTTTACTAAAACTCCTATCGCCAGTGGAATCACCAGGAAAGCCAAGCTTTCAAGTATATTTACAAATGGCAGCGTTAGCTTTTCAACACCTTCATCAGCAGGAATAGTTGTTCCAAGCGTGTAGACCCATAGAGGCAGCATTCCTAGAAGGTAAAATGTTGTTTTGGATTTGAAGAAGATATATCATTGCGATTTTACAACAGAAAACTAGGGTTGTAAATTAGAAAGTATCAGTTCAAAGTGAGATGTGAGAGGTTTGCAAGAGGTTCTTTCAAAAGGTATAAGCTGCAAAAGGGTTCAGAATTAAAAAAATTTTAATTAGATTTTATCATTGAATAAACCTTAACAAAATAGACATACTATTGACCGATTACATTTATTTTTTGCTGAAAGATCACTAAAAGGTTTAGTATTCTTTTAGGATAAAAAACGGCTTCTCATTATTCATGTGATGCAAGTTTCTTAAATTGCAAAAGATTGGAATTGTGCACTCAGACACAAATTTTGAAAAATTTGTTTGTGCCAAAAATCTAAAGTCAAAGCAATAAGTTAGAAAAATGAAGTATTTAAACAAATACTAAATAATATTTACATGCTAAACGAGTATTTGGTACTTGCCCTTTTAACAAAAACAAAACATAGTATTGCGGCATATGTAACACACGTTTTTACCTGTAGTACATGTTTGTACCGTTTTTACATTTGTACCTGTAATACAGTTTGTACCGTTTGTACGTTTGTACCGGTAATACATGTTTGTAAACAAAGCATGAACAGCCTACCAAGAGATGCAGCCGTACTGAGTGTAGTCATGGTTACACTCAGTGACAAATCACCATTGAACAGCTTGGCATACATGTTGCTGGTTCCGCCTCCTGGTGAGCAGCCCATAGCAAAGAATCCTAACGCCTTTCCACCGGTATATCCCATCATCCATATTATTCCATAGGCAAGCTAACAACATACATGTATATGGCTACATGTATTTGATGTTTGCATAACTGATTTTTGAGCAACATATAGCCAAATGGTCTGTTTGCATAAGCATTCAACATAATAGACTAAGTTTCCATGTAGCATGTGTTGTTACAGAAAACCATAGCTAGCCAAAATAACGGATTCCCTACATGAAAATCGTCATAACAAGATGTATCGTCTACATGTATTGGCTCTTTGTCAAACTAAATAGTCCAATGATTAATGCTCACCAAAGGCATTATGAGAAACTGGGATAAAAGGGCAATTCCAGGAGCCTTTGGTCTTTTCAAGTGTCGTTTTATGATGTCGAACTCGAGGTCCGTTCCCATAGCCATGATCGCTATTATAATCTACAAGGATTTCTGGAAACTAAGAATCTCTCACTCATATATGAGAGAGTATAAGGCAAAAAATTCAATTATAAAACCAGTTAGGAAAACGTAAAACTTACAATTTTTTAGCATGTAGTTTAATAATAATCTTTGCTATGATTGGTTAAGTTAACCAGGTCACAGGTATTTCTATTGTTCATTTTTAGTGTCTCTGCGCAGTCAACCTAAGAAAACTTCAAAAAAGTTTCAAGCCCTTTAAACTATCTTCATTCTGTTTTGCAAAGAAACATGTTATGAGAGGTTTGCATACCTCAATAAAAAATTCACAAATGTATACTTGAGTAAGTACAAACTTGCTCTGATCAAGGTAAAGAGGCCTAGCTTAACTTTTGGGGTTCGCACTAGCACAAATTGTTATGATAGGCTTGTCCCATTCTTTCATTTATTTAGAAATTGTGTGATTGGTTTTACTGGCTGAGCTGGAGGTATCATTAATTTCTGTTCATTTTAAAGCAGCACCGTTTATTTACAGGAGATCTTTTGTCAGGGATCTTTTGAAGCAATACAAAGTACATAACAATAAGTTATGCCAACTTACAATAACTTTAAATGAGAGATCATAAACCATATCCAAGGTTCTTCGACGTCGAATAGCTCTTAGCAAGACGCTATCAATGTACACATTTTCATCGCTGCCGTTCATGCTGACATAGAATTTTATAGTTGAGTAGCCGATATAAACAGATGTGCCTGTAGACCGAAACACAGAATTTAATAGTACAGAAATAGGATAATTAGGAAAGCTGGCTAAAAATTAGACATAGGCCAACTCCTATCTAAAATATCTAGAACTACTAGCTAGCCATGCACTCTGATTGCCTTAGCATTATCATGCCAGCAGTTTATTAAAAACTCACCATAAAATGACAAGTTGTAACAAGTTTCTAGCATTTCCAAATCAGCTTTATGGTCTCCAGTAGCCGGTATGGTGTGATTTGTCTCCACTTGGCAAGGAGTGATATTAACCTCTTCCTAAAAACATTTATTTAGTTAGCAAGGAAAAGCGTATAGTTTTACATCAAATGATTTTGGCACTAGCCAAAGTTGGTTTATCTATGAAATATGGCTATTTGGACAATTTCAATTGTGAAATGATGTTTAGTGATTCTGAGAAAGAGAACTAGAGCTACATAAGTCATAAATTTAAGTACTTGCATATTAAAGCTATATTTGCTGCCAAAACTTGGCTGCCAGTTTTCTTACTCATTTAAAACTTTTTTTATAGTTTTCAAAAACTTTAAACACTCCGATATTAATAACTGCTAGAAATCATCTCAAAGCAAAATGTTTTGTACTATATTGTATTTCTGTACAATCATCTCCAGTTTATATTTGTTTTCAGGTTTCTTAGATGATTACAGCATCATATGATGTTATTTTCAGGTATTTAAATCAGAGATTTTGCATGAAATGCTTTGAGTAAAACCATAGAAATGCATAAGTTCTCTAGAAAGTTTTAAATTCAGTTTTGAATTCAGCTGTTTTAATAGAGCTGATAATATGAAAGCTTTTCAGATTATCAGCTTTATTGTACATTAATAAAATTAGAGCAAATAAAAACGCTAAAGGAAAATTCAAGCAAAGTTATGCAGTAAATCAATTTATTATGGAGTTGTCTTCTACTTTGTTAGATGAGAGTGGTAAAGCATGAAGTCTTTTTTACACTAACTGTTTTTGAAGACTTACTAAAAAAAATGCATTATCGATAAAAAGCTAATAAAGAAGACATTTTCACATGTAAAGTTTGTTAAAACCAAAGTATATTTGGAACAAGTGTGTCTGTGAACAGAGCATAAGTAAACACTAAACTGAAACAAATCGGTTACCAGTTTTTATTCAACTACACAAGAAACTGGTCAGACTTTTTACGTACTACTCTCTAGCTTTTTTCTAAAATCTTTAATAAAGTTTACCAGTTATTGAAAATTCTTTTTAAAACTGAGAGTCCGGAAAAACTGTAAATGTGTTATTTAAAGATAAAATTTGGTAATCAAGACTTTGTGTCTGGTTACCCAATACAAGTATTTAGTTTCTGTCAATTTGTTTTACCCAGTCGATACAGTTGTAAAATAGCGGTTTTTTGTGAGTTGGAAGAAACTATCGTAAATTTTTTTTACAAACAAAAACAGATGTTAGCAAACCCTAAAAAAAATATTGAGACATGCTACATGTTTGAATAATAACACTCCGGGGTGCCAAAATCTTTAGAGCCACGCTTAGCAGCGGCTGAAAAGACAACTCCTACCAAGAAAGGTAAAATTTCTTTTTAGACTGCGTCATACTTACTGAGACTGTGGCTACTGATGTCTTCATGCTTGCTACAGATACTGTGAAGTTGTTTATCATTTTGCTCGTGTACAAAATGGCCGTCAGATGAGTAGGCGGAGTGTCATAGTAGATGGTGAAAAGCTCATTGTTAGGTGTGACGAGCTTGAAATCTGAATTGGTTCTATTTCCTGCAAATGTTTAAAAAAATTGCAAAGTGTTGCTTGCAACCTCCAAGAGAATAACCAAAGATAGTTACTTCTTTAACATAAAACGTTGACAGCAGCCAAGAGATGACAAATCCAAACATCCAACAGTGCAGCTATCAAAATTGCATAAATCACAGCACATAAAAAGTGCATATAGCAAAAACAGTATAATTAGGTGTCACTCTTGCTTACACTTTTGATGCACATTCAATAATGAATGGCTTCCTATGAAGTAAGAAGGGTAAGACAACTCTGAAAACTACTGAAAGTTTGATGGCAAATTTCGTTATAAGGTAAAAACAAGTACAGTCTAAATGGTCATGTTTTGATCAGTTACAACAGTATCTGGGTAATCCTAGAGCTATTAGCATAAAAACTTTTTTTATTGGTGACAGAGATAATCTTAATTTTTTTCAAAATTAGAGTGTCTCTCTCTGGAAACTATAGATAACATCTCTCCCTGCTTGTATCTGTATCTGTTGTATCTGATTTAATTAAACAATTTAATTAAACAATTAAAATTAATTAATTAATTTAACTTAATTAATTAAACTAAATTAAATAATTAATTTAAAAATTAAACAATTAATTAAACAACTGATTTAATTTAAGTAAAAAGCACCAAGTTTGAATTATCTAACTTCTAATTGCTTCTTCTTTTCTTACTGTTTTTACTGGTTTTTAAAAATGAGAATATTTACACACTTTTGAGTTAGTGCTCAAATAGATTTTGTTATAATAGTTAAGTTGCATTCATCTGAATGCAAGTTTTATCATTTCTGTTAGTCCGACAATATGCAATTTTTCGAAGCATATCTAAAAAGAAATTTCCCTTTATTCTTACCTTTCACATCATCAGGTGATGCCAGAGACGCAGCAACAAAAAAAAAGCAAGTGCAGATAAGCCCTAACATTCTGATTGCACAGATGCTTGGTGAAGGCTGTCGTTTTGATGAGTGACTAACGCATAAATTTCCAGGTATTTATATGCTGCCAGGATAGCAGCATATTTTGGCTACTGTTTGTGCTACATCTTAGACATCAACATAAACTAGTGGAAAAAACAGCGACAAAAGCATGCATGCGAGAAGGGTATGAAAGTTGCTAGTGTTGCCAATACTGACCTGCTGCATTCCAAACTTGGGCTATAATATCCTTTTAACTGGGGTGAGCAGACATTATGGATGTACCACTGTTTTTGATATCAACATAGTAAATGACCTGCGCCTCCTGCTGTTATCTGCTGTGCTTTAAGTTGCTTATAGAAATTGTTAAAAGCTTTCTTTCTCAACAGAGCGTTATGTCATGGTAAACTTATAATAACCTTAAATTTTCTAAGAACACGTCAGCACCCAGAGAAAAATAGCAACACATGAGTATTATAGAGGTCATTTGCTTTGTCTAGCAGGACAAAACAATTGATTTTTAACCCTTTTAACATTTATGTCTAGCCACAGATTTGTAAAATATGGTTGAAGGTTTATAACCCTAGCCTTAAAGTTAAAAATATTGTTGAAGGCGGTTAGCATTAGCCTTGGAGATGCTAACATATGTTCAATTTGTTGGTGATGAGTCACTTTACCGTATAGAGAATTTGTAATGTTCACATTACTTATACACAGAGTTGATGCAGAGATAAAAGGTTTTTTACTCAAAGGTTCCCACAGCAAGTATCAGCAGCTTGGAGCACATCAATACATATGATAGAAATATTTCTAGAAGTTATGCTTGTACCAAAATCATGTGAATGTCTTAACTTGTTGGCCTTGCCATGTCTGCTCTAAACTGTTTGACAACCAGTCCTTAATCAAAATTGATTATAAATAGACCTCCCGCTTCTCAAACAAAACTATATTAAAATAGTTTGTTTGCAGTTCAAAACTTGACAGCAACCAAGTTCTAGAGGTTTTTTAAAGCATCTGTTGTCTCAGGATACAAAGTAAAATAAATCAAAAATTTGCAAGCTAATACTTTGTTTAGTAACATAAGGCAAACATTAATTATATTTTTCTGAGCATATACTAAATATGCAGATGGTACTCAATGCAGTGATTTACTGCTCAATCTTTAATATAAACCAAAATTATTCAATAATTTTAAAACCACAATATATGGTTTAAATATTTAAAACTTAAAAAAACAAATATACAAATTCAAACTCCAAAACTTAAGTTTTCATAAACTTTGTTGAGCTATAGCAATATTAGCTTAAGAACTTAAAACGTCATATGCAAAGGGAATAGATATTTATTAATCATATCTACACTTGCACAAACCTATCACTGATTACTGTCATGTTAAGTGGAGGCAGCTTTCCATCGTAAATAATTATAATATTATGTAAAACTGATTAATTAATGATATAATTAATTAGAGAAACCAGTAAGTAAATTCTGTTTTAAAACTAAAGTTACAATAGTTCTTACAATCATAAAGAATCTAGGCTAAGTTTGATAAAATTATCATTGCTGAATGCAGAAGTTTTTGTTTTATGTACATCATTTATTGTATTATATTAAGTCTAACATATTACATTGTATTGCAGTACAGTCTAATTTATTGGGCTACCCTTCCTATCCAACTCAAGCTTTGTAATGCGTCTGATGAGCTTTCAGCAAACTAATATGTTTAGAATTTGGTAAATTGTTGTTCATTTTGAAAACTAAATAATTAGCACTGTACAATCATAAGCAAGTGAAGATAGACATTGTCAAATAAAAACAGTTCTTTGCGCTCATTTTTTCACACAAAAAATATTTAAATTCACCCTGGAGAAATTTTTATGATAAATATATTTAGTTTGTCTCTAATTCAAACTAAACATATCTAAGTTGTAGTATTAGAGTGAAATGTTAAATATTCTAAGTTTACAAAAAAATGAATTTTGCAACAATGAACGAATGCAATTTTAAGTATTCAAGAAGGTAACTTGAAAGAAGACTTGAAAGAAGACTTGAAAGAAGACTTGAAAGAAGACTTGAAAGAAGACTTGAAATAAGACTTGAAAGAAGACTTGAAAGAAGACTTGAAAGAAGACTTGAAAGAAGACTTGAAAGAAGACTTGAAAGACGACTTGAAAGAAAACTTGAAAGAAAACTTGAAAGAAGACTTGAAAGAAGACTTGAAAGAAGACTTGAAAGAAGACTTGAAAGAAGACTTGAAAGAAGATTTAAAAGAAGACTTGAAAGAAGACTTGAAAGAAGACAAGGTATATGAAAGGACGAAGGTAGAAGTAATGTCTACCTAACATTGTTTGTTATTCGAAAAGGTAGAGTAATAAATACGAAAACTTTGTTTACATACATTAAAGTAGAAAGACCGCATTAAAAAAGGAACTACTATTAACCTGATACAGTCTTTGAATTATTTCTATGATGTTGCAACCAAAGTTTTTAACGAACAAACCCAATGATTTGGAGTTGGAAAACAAACTTTGATATCAGCAGAAACAACCAATAAATTAATTGTTTTTTATACAACCGAGTCTTGTAATCCTGTCATTATTAGTACTACTTTGTGGACATTCTTTTACTGATCACTTTCTAATATGGCTTGGTAAAGATTAGGAAAGTCAAAGTGGTGGTCAAATAGAAGTGGCGCTCAATTAAAGGCTGGCACCCTATTTTTTAACTCTTCTCCCATAGTGGTGCTCAAATAGAGGCGGCATTCAAATAAAAGTTGAGTTCAAATACAGATTTTATGGTATTAACCTCTAAGATTTTAAAAATGTTAGTCGTAGAACTAACAAGTTGGTAAACCGAATTTACATATGTGAGTCTTTGAAATTTATTTGAAGCTATTGATCTAACAGCAGCATTTGTTAAAAGCATAACATGGCTTTTACTTGCAAGTCATGGGTTAAAAACTAGTGATTTGCCAGCTTTTTCTAAAGGAAGGTATGCTGAAGCCCCTACACAAAGAGAATTAGACTCTAAGGCTAACAACCTATCGAATTGGATGTATTCCAAAAATATCACCTCGTGACACATTGACAGCTTATCTGACTGAAGTAGCATTAAACTTAGAGCCGGGTTTATCAAGGGCATTGTGATATTTCTACACGCTCTGACGTCACTGCAGCGTTGAGTAAAAATCTTATTAAGTATTTGTCCAAACAAAACTTTTCAACAACTGTTTTGGCTAGTGAATTATTGCTTTGATTGCCCATAGAGACTGCATCCTTTTAGAAACAAATGGGTGGGTGCATGTTGTCAATAGCCTATGAACCGCTTTGTCATTAAAGACAAAACTCAAAACTCGCAAAACTCACTCAACTGCTAAATTTCTATACAATGTTGTTTTTATAAATATTGTTACCATGTATTAACTAAAGCTCTATTCTAAAAGGTACTTGTAAGAATATGATTATGAATGAATGTCAAATTTTATACTTACCAAAGCGTGAGCAGGTATGCTAGGAAGTACTCATAAAGATATGACAAGCAAATTTCAAACAAACAAAAGCTTACATTGTAGTACTAATAGCAAAGCATTTAATACCATATCAGTATAATAGCCTTCTGCAACTTTTCTGGACTACTTTAAAATACACATATTTTTCAGTTCGGGCGACCACAGCTGTTATCACACAAGCCATCACTCAAAATGAGCTATTTTGAGTGAGAAATGATGAACAATAAACATCTCAATTTTATGTCTAATTGAGTTCAGCAAATGTTCATTCAAAGCCTAAAATTCCTTAGCTGTCTAGTTTAAGAGTTTGAGTTCTAAACTAATACTTGTAAAAAGTATGGTTTATCTTTATTTTTTTCACCACTTAATCACCTACGAAGATTTGTACCTCTCAGACTAACACGAAGTCTGAAAGGTGCTTTCAGAGAAATTCAGACTAATGTGATGTTCAAATGTTATATCTCTTTTCTTTCCCCTCATCTTATGTTGTTCCTGACACGGTAGTTCTATACTCGCTTAACTTCAGCATAAACATGTCTTTTAATGTGTTATGCATTCCCAGATGGTATAGTGCTAGCTAAAATTCTATTTGTGAGAAATTTTAGCCAAATTGCTACAGTAATATAGACAACTTGCTTTCAATCTGCTGGCAAAACTAACTTCAAAATATTTCTTCATTGTGATTTTTTGCGACTTTATAAATTTTTCAATTTCATTAAATAAATTTTAATTTTTGGTAAAAGTATACAATGTGTAACAAGATGTTTTTATAAATGTTAGTCAACTAGAGAGTAAATTAAACATAAAATTTCCAGCTTTTTCTTTAGAAAAAAAACAGAGCAACCGAGCCATCTATTTGCTAAAAGGTTCGCCAAAATTGAGTATACTATTGGTGAGTTTTTAGCTTGGCTGAGATGAAATTTTCTCCTTTTATATCAACTCATACCACACTGGTAATGAATCAGTCTCATTGAATCTGGTATCTTAGAGTGCATTCTTATATGGCTATTGCTATATTATTAATTTTGTAAATCTTGTTATGTTATACTGCTTGATATTCTA
The DNA here is from genome assembly GCF_963576615.1 of Watersipora subatra. Lineage (NCBI taxonomy): Eukaryota > Metazoa > Bryozoa > Gymnolaemata > Cheilostomatida > Watersiporidae > Watersipora > Watersipora subatra. The sequence goes on from NC_088715.1 coordinate 60,415,143, forward strand.
CATTTATGTTTTTTGTTTTTATTAAATAAGCAGTGCTAAAAGTACTTTTGAAAAAATATCAATATGTCCGAGAGTTGGTGGAGGACGTAATGGTGAAATGGCAAGACGGCGACACCGCGACACGATGACACGGCGAGTTAATGAGTCGGCAAGTCAAAAAGTTACAAAAAACTAAGTCAGCAATACAAAGAAAAAAGGCCCGCAATTCCAGACGTCCGCAAGTCAAGGAGCCCACAAGTCAGAAAGTCAGGATTTAAAGAATGAAGATGTAAGATAGCTGAACTTCTAACTTCTATCAATTGGTCTCAATATTTAATGTTTATTTGCTTTTTTAATTAATTTATTTACCATGTTGCTTCTAAAAATGCTTATAGTCTGTTTCTACTCTCAGTTAAAGCGTTTTACCATGACTAAATTCAAATCGAGGTAGCATTTATCCATTTTCTGAGTGTCTTTATTCCTTATTGACTTTATTCGCAGTTGGTTACACCATAAGTGAAAATATTTTTTAAATATCCAAGATCCTTTCTATATTTTCAGAAGTCGTCACTCTTAGGTAATGCAGTACCGGACCTTCAAGAGAGAGGCTATAGTAAACTCCAACATAATGCTTCTCAAGGTTCAGTGCGAATATGTAATAGTCAAAGTTTATTGCAGAAACAAGCTAATGAAAACATCCTGCAGCTGACTGCGTTAAAGAGAGTATCCTGGTAGCCCATCCGTAAGCATCGACGTCCTTTGAGCCAGCACACAATCCATAACTTGTTGTTGTAAGCATAAAGCAAATGTGTTGTAATATTGTGAAGAAACAGGTGCCTAGCCATGATATATTTGTCATAGAGTTATCCAATAGAGTTGTTCTATTATTTTGATTTATGATGAATTGTTGTTTTTTGTGAATCATATTTTGCTGAAATCTTGAACAGTTGGGAAATTCCCGTGGAGTTTCCTCCTATTGTGTACAAACAGTATTGGAAAAAACAAGTTGTTCTGATAGTGTCGCATAAATACATAACGTTGTTGCAAAGTTGGCCAGATGCTAGCAAGATTTTTGTTTAAAAAATTTTGACACTGCATCATGCATTTGCTAAAACAATTTCTGTCTAATTCATCTTGTTTTCTTCAGATATTTGCAAAAGTCTAAGAGTTACACTAAACAAAAATAACATTTATTTTTCATACATGGTTAATAACATTAATTAGTTATTTATTAGTATTTCTTCTAGTAGCATTCAGGAAAAAAGGTAAAAATTAGTGTCTAAAACTGCATGTAGACCAACAAATTATTGTACAGATTTTTCCAAAATCTTTATTAGTAAAAAGATTGGCAAACTGATACTCTCTGCCGTTTACAAATGTTTTAAAAAGATAGCCGAATGGCGGTTTGAGCTTGGTGAGTTTGATGGGTAGCAACAACCAATCAGATCAGAGTGTCGCTCTATTGTCCCAAGCAAAACAAGCTCGATAAGATAAGATACGATAAGATAGACAAACATGTGTAAAAGGTGTAAGCGGTGACATATTTAAGCATGTGATGTCAATCAACAGTGTAGATTGGTAGTGTTGAGACAAATTGGTAATGATTAAAATTATCACAAAAGCTAATAACAGCTTATCCGCTCTTGCAAATACAGCTTTGCAGTACAAACGGAAAGCCAACTCAATTCGATGTCAATTTTTCATTGCCAATTAATAATCTAATAAAAATATTTGTTATATAATTCACAGTTCAAGTTTGACACTGGTTAATAAAGTGTCAGAAGTTTACTAAATTTCAAAGCATTATTTAAACTGATCATTTTAAAAATTAATTTTCATGTATTTCTGTTATTGGAAAAATTCATGTGGTTTCAAAAAAATAACGGTTCTCAAGAATGCTTTTGCTTATTCCCTCAAATAGTATGAACTAAAAAAGGCTATGAGACAATTTTGTTTGGCCTGTTTGCAGTACTAGAGAGCTTTATGAGATCATGAAGACATCGGTAAGGTATGGGCATATAGAAACTAAAAAACTGATATGCTTGCAAAGTTCTTGCATGTATGCCTGTACTTATGCCTTTTCATTTCTTTAAAGTTTTGGGATACTACAATAATGCTGAGCTAAAAAGTCACTACAACCTCATGGATTGAGGTGTTGTTTGTTACTCATCAAACAGTCTAATTTGTGGTTTTTGATATCTCAAATATCTAAATCGATGAATCTTACTTTTCTGTTGTATGTGTTAGTTTGTCTGTCTGTTTGTCTGTGTTTCTAAATTTTGTTGCTGGCTTTATTTTAACTTCTCACACATGAGCTTCATGTCTCTTTCTGGGTCAATAAAATATCTGATTTTAAAGCCCCATCTGGTCCTTGAGTACTAGTCTTTTAAGCACCCACCTGTAGACTATCTGACTGGCAATAAAAAAAATGTCGGACATAGGCCGGATTACTGCTGGTTTATCATAAAAATTCAAAAATCGAGAACTTTTTAAAATAAAGAATTTAAGTATAGTATAATGCTTTTATTTGTCATAAATAACATATTTTTAATCTTTATTTGTTCATTTTTTGGCATGTAACAAAAAAGATCATTTTGTTGTTGATTGCTAATACCAATAAGAAGTTATACATGCATATATCAACACAGAAGTATTATATAATTATACATACATGCATATATCAACACAAAAATATTTAAAGCAAGTGTATAAAAACTGCATGCGGTAGATAAATCTATATATAATGTATGATGTCATTCACAAAATCGATATTTACAAATTCTACATGTTCAAATTTACAATATAATTTTTAATAGTTGCTCTAAATTTTAAAAGTGTCAGTCACCTAAGATTTACAGGTGCTGGAATAAGGTACAATGTAGAGGTGCTAAATTAAAAGCAAGCAAAGGTCAGGCTTGTTGCGCTTGACTTCAGCTACCAAATTTATCAGGTAGAGTGTTTTGTTTATGTCTAACCCAGCAACAACTTGAGTCATCTTTGTAAAAATTCTCTAAAAGAGCCTATAGCTTTGCTGGTGTCAGCTCCAAAGTGTCATTTCCATTCTGTTGCTCGACGTCATCAGTGCTGTCATTTTGATTGGTCACGATTTTAGGCTCATCTCCCAATTTTGATCCATCGCAATATTCCATATCCTTTTCCAACTTCTTTTCTCTCTACAACACACAAAGTACAGCGATATCGTCTGATACAACCCTTAAACATGTGTAGTTGTATGTTATAGCTGTACACGCAGTTTGCATATTTTCTAATGGTAAGTTACAATACGTTACCCGTCACCAGGCTGTATGCATCAAAGATGTTTCAAGTACTTTCATAACCAATATAAAATCAATTATGGATAGTTGTATGTTTAATTCAAATTATATGATATAACAATATTTTATATAAGAACTATTGAATTTAGTCAATACTTCTTTGGTCACATTCTCAAGTAAATTAAATGAAGGAGTATACTATCAATGACAAGATACAGTAAGTCATGGTAGAGTCTAAAATAAAGTTCAGAACAAGGTAATAGGTTTAGAATAAGGTTTAGAACAAGGTATGCAACAAAAATAAACCTTTTAATAGAATCGATAAAACTTTTCATAACTTTACCGAAATTTCATCAACCAAATTACCAAGTAAATACTTTACTAATTGTGTTTTTATCTTTAATGAAATTATTTATGACAGTTGCATTATGTCTGTCTGCACATCTCACCATCACCGCGGTGTCAAATTATGTGTGTGTATGTTGTAACACAAAGTTTTTTAACATACTGGTCAGTTGTTGACTTCGTGTGAATAACAGCAGTTTTTTGCATACGATGTTTTCTAGTGGTTGTCTAAATGTCTAATTCAAATGACTACTGTGTTTACTGTATATTTTACAAGCCTGTCTATTAAATCATTACAAACTAATAACCAGATTTATATGAGTTGCTTGGTCTTACCTTTTTTAATATTCTCTGTCTAAGGAGATATATCGGCAACGTAACATAGAAAGGGCAAGCTGCCACTATTGTTGAGGCTATAGGAAGGATGACAGCGAGGTCGTTGTCTGGCTGCCCTGAGAGTGACATAGCAACTAGAATACTGACTGCCGTGTTCTGTAGGCCTGTTTCTATGGCGATTGTCTAAAAGTTTGCACAAAACAGTTATGTAAAATCTAATTTTTTTCAGCTGTCCATAACTGTGTCTACACTTTTCTGAACTCTTTTGGTTTTATTTCAGTTAGTGTCTAACCAAATAAAGGCTTTTGAATAGTTGGATTCAATTTGAATATATATTCAAATTTTACTATATTTTGTAATATGTTATATATATAATATGGTATTATAAATAACATTTTGTATTATATATAATATAATACTGTATTATATTATGGTAATATAATATAAAATATATATTATCTATAATATATATCAATATTATTTATGCAATGTATTACTATATCTATTTCAGCATAATATTTTATATATATTATGATATAATATATATCATATATTATACATAGTATATGTTGTGTTACATGTTGTATTATATCATATTCCATTATATCATGCTACGCTATATTATATCGTATTATATGAAGTTGTATTAAAGTATATTATATTTAAACTAAAACCAACTTCAAATTTCCTAAGTTCCATTATTATTATAGTAAACTAGCAATGTGAAGATCTATGAAGTCTTTGAAAGCTTTGAATACCTTGATTAGAGGCCATTCAAAGCGGCAAATCCAAGCGAAAAGACCACCCAAGATGTAGCCTCCATATGGCAGCATACAGGCAGAGAGCATGAGCTCAACATTCCATTGTACGAAGATATACTGGTTGACGTAGATCATGAGAGTAAGAAAGACTATGACAACCACCAAGAACATCACCTACAACAATATTATACGTTGAAACTTTTTCAGATGTCTATGAGCTGATCAACTGATGGAAAAGCACTTTTAATACTTTAATAAGCAAGGCAATCTTTTTTCCTAACACTCTTTACATGACTTTGAACTGACAAATGACCAGACGAACAGACAGACACTGTTCTGTTCATGAAGATTATCTAATGTAAGATATTTTTGTAAGGTATTATATATTATAGAAAGTTAAGTTACACACGTTTAGCGACTTTCGGATGATGGTAGCGATCCTTGGCAGTTTGAGTTTTACCAAAGCTCCTATCGCCAGTGGAATCACCAGGAAAGCCAAGCTTTGAAGTATATTTACAAATGGCAGCTTTATTTCTCCAACACCTTCATCAGCAGGAATAGTTGCTCCGAGGGTGTAGACCCACAGAGGCAGCATTCCTAGAAAGAAAAATGTTGATTGGCACTTGAAGAAGACCTACATGTATTACTGCGCTTTCGCAACAAAAAACTAAGGATGTAAATTAGAAAATATTAGTTCAATGTGAGATGTGAAAGGTTTGCAAGATATTTTTTCTCAAGAGGTATAAGCCTCAGAAAGTTTCAGAATTTTAAAAATCTCTACTTAGATTTTATCATTCAATAAACCTTAACAAAATAGACATACTATTGACAGCTTACATTTATTTTATTTATTTATTTTCTTGCTGAAAAATTCCTATAAGTTTTAGTTTTATTTTTTGACAGAAAACGGCTTCTCAATGTGATGCAATCTTTTTGAATTACAAAAGATTGGAGTTGTTCCCTCATGCACAAATTTAAAAACTCGATTGGTTTGTGATAAAAGGCTGAAGTCAAAGCAATAAGATAAAAAATGAAGTATTTAAACAGATACCAAATAGTATTTACATGCTAAATGAGTACTTGGCGCAAATTGAAAGTAATTGGTTTATGCTGAAAGGCTGAAGTCAGAGCAATAAGTAATAAAAAATGAGGTACTTAAACAAATACCAAATAATATTTTCATTCTAAGTGAGTACTTGGTACAGTTTATTCTTTTAACAGGAGCAAAACATAGTATTACGGCGTATGTAACACACGTTTGTAATACATGTTTGTAAACAAAGCATGAACAGCCTACCAAGAGATGCAGCCGTACTGAGTGTAGTCATGGTTACACTGAGTGACAAATCACCATTGAACAGCTTGGCATACATGTTGCTGGTTCCGCCTCCTGGTGAGCAGCCCATAGCAAAGAATCCTAACGCCTTTCCACCAGTGTATCCCATCATCCATATTATTCCATAGGCAAGCTAACAACATACATGTATATGGCTACATGTATTTTTTGTTTGCATAACTCGTTTCTGAGCAACACATAGCATAGTAGTTTGCTTTCATAAGCATTCAAACTAATAGACAAAGTTTTCATGCAGCCTGTGTTGTTACAGAAAACCATAGCTAGCCAAAATAACAGATTCGTTACATAAAAATCATCACAACAATATGTATCGTCTAGATGTATTGGCTTTTTGTCAAACTTAACAGTCAAATGATTGATGCTCACCAAAGGCATTATGAGAAACTGGGATAAAAGGGCAATTCCAGGAGCCTTTGGTCTTTTCAAGTGTCGCTTTATGATGTCGAACTCGAGGTCTGTTCCCATAGCCATGATCGTTACTATAATCTACAAAGATTTCTGAAAACTAAGAACCTCTCGCTTTGATATGAGAAAATACAAGATACAAAGTTTCTGTTATAAAACCGGCTAAGAAAACATAAAACTTACAATTTTTTAGCCTTTAGTTTAATAAAAGTCTGCCGTATGGTAGGTTAAGGTAACAAGGTCACTAGTATTTCTATTGTTCATTTTTAGTATCTCCGCTTAAAGTCAACTTAAAAAAACTTCAAGAAAAATGTGAAAGGTCTTTAAACTATTTTCATTCTGTTTTGCAAAGAAATATGTTCTGAGATGTTTGCATCCCGTAATGTAGAGTTTACAAACTTAAATGTCCACCTGAGTAAATATAAAGTTGCTTTGATTGAGGTTTAAATTTTGAGTTAGTGTTCGCACCAGCACAATTTATTATTATGGGATTATTGTATTCATTCTTTCATTAATTTAAAAATTGCATGATCAGTTTTACTGACTGAGCTCGAGGTATTACTGTTCATTTTAAAACAGCATTTATTTTCAAGGGATCTTTTGTCAGTAATCATTTTAGTTGATACAACTGGTGAAGCAGTACAAAGGACAAAACAATAAGTTATACAAACTTACAATAATTTTAAAGGAGAGGTCATAAACCAGATCCAAGATTCTTCGACGTCGAACAGCTCTTAACAAGACGCTATCAATGTAAACATTTTCATCGCTGCCATTCATGCTGACATAGAATTTTATAGTTGAGTAGCCGATATAAACAGATGTGCCTGTAGACCAAAACACAGAATTTAATAGTACAGAGATAAGATATTTAGAATAGCTGGTTAAAAATTAGATATACTCTTATTTCAAATGCTTGTTTGCTACTAAAAAACACTTTGCGGTCATTTTAAGGATTTGAAGTACAAGTCGATGGAACAGAAGTAAAATACAGCAAAACTGATCTGCTTAGCTTTTTTCACTGTATTCCTGGTAACCAGTCACATAAATAGTTGATTTATATGTTTGGTTTCACAATTAAAATGCAGCAAAATATCCCAAATTATTTCATGAGTTTCATTTTAAACTCAAAACCTTCAACTAACTTATGTTACAGTCACTATTGGGAACTATTAACCAGACAATACTAAAAGGTCATTAGAAGTTCAATTAGGGTGACAATATGCATTCTGCCCTTTGTAAGTGAATTACCATGTTTGCATAACAGCTAGCCACATTGACACTCCCTGTAATATTTTACATATGTTAGCTGTAGAATTACTAGCTAGTCATGCGCTCTGATTGCCTTAGCATTGGCATGTCAGCAGTTGATTAAAAACTCACCATAAAATGACAAGTTGTAACAAGTTCCTGGCATTTCCAAATTGGCTTTATGGTCCCCGGAGGTCGGTATGGTGTGATTTGTCTCCACTTGGCACGGAGAGATGTTAACCTCTTCCTAAAAAATTAATTTAGTTAGGAAGGAAAGGAAAAGCATAGAGTTTTGCATCAAATAATTTTGGCACTAGCCAAAGTTTGTTTATTTATGAAACATGGCTATTGGAGAATTTCAGAATGCTAAAAAAAGGTCAAGCGAAGTTATGCAATAATCCCGTTTATGGAGTTGTCTCCTATTTTCTTAGATAAGAGTAGTGAAGCAAGACGTCAATTGCACAGAAATTGTTTTTAGAACACCGACTGACAAAAAATGCATTAACGACTGAAATTTACTAAAACAGATATTTTCTATCACATGTTAAGTTTGTTAAAACCAACGTATATTCGGCATGAGTGTGTCAGTGAACAGAGCATAAATAAACACTAAACTGAAACAAATCAGTGACCATTTTTATTCAACTACACGAGAAACTGGTCAGACTTTTTACTAAAATCTAGCTCTAGCTTTTTACTTAAATCTTTAATAAAGTTTCCTAGCTATCAAAAAAATTTTTAAACTGAGAATCCAGCTAAGAAAGAACCACAAATGTTTTATTCAAAAATAGAGCACCAAAGCTGCTACTCAACACTTTGTGTTTGGTTAGACTTATTGTACACTTTCATATAATAAAATTTATAGCCCAATACATGTATTTATCTTCTGACAATGCTTACGTAGTAGATACAGCCATAAAATTGCTGTTTTCGTGAATTGGCAGATATCATCATTAATATTATTCTTTACAAACAAAAACAGATTTTAGCAACGCCTAAAAGAAAGTATTTAGGCATGCTATATGTTTGAATAATAATACTCCACGGTGCCAAATCCTTTACAGACATGCTTACCAGCGGTGAAAAAAAAACAACTCCTACCAAGAAAGGTAAAAACTCTTTTTAGACTGTGTCATACTTACTGAGACTGTGGCTACTGATGTTTTCATGCTTGCTACAGATATTGTGAAGTTGTTTATCATTTTGCTCGTGTACAAAATGGCCGTCAGATGAGTAGGCGGGCTGTCATAGTAGATGGTAAAACGCTCGTTAGGTGTGAATAGCCTGAAATCTGAACTTGTTCCATTTCCTACAAATGATTGAAAAAATTGCAGAATTTTGCTTGCATACCTCTAAGAGTATTAACAAAGACAGTTATTTATTTAACATAAAATGGTGACAGTAGCCAAAAGATGACAAATCCAAACATTCAACATTAACGCTATCAAAAATGCATAAATCACAGTGCATAAAAAGTTCATATATCAAAAAATCTATAATTAGGTGCGGCTCTTGCTTACAATCTTGATGCTGATTCAATTATAAATGGCTTTCTATGAAATAAGAAGGGTAAGACAACTCTAAAAATTATTGACACTGGTGACAAATTTTTTATAAGGTAAAATCAAGTACAGCCTAAATGGCCATGTTTTGATCAGTTGCAACAGCATCTGGGTAATCCAGGTGCTATTAGCGTAAAAACCCTTCTTCATGGTTTCTTCTTTCTTCTTTATGAGATTTTCTTAATTTTCTTCAAAATTGTGCTAGAGTGTATCCGTCTAGAAACTATAACTAAGATTTCTCACTGCTTGTATCTGAAGGCTTTTTTCCATGGCTTCAATTTAAGTCAAAAACACCAAGTTTAAATTATCTTAATTTTCAACTGCTACTTTTCTTACTACTATTAATGGTTTTTGAGAATATTTACACACTTTTGAGGTAATACCTAAATATATTTTGTTATAATAGTTAAGTTGCACATATATGAATGCAAGTTTTATCACTTCTTTTAGTTTGAAATGTCAACTTGTACAGCATTTCTGAAAAAAAAAAATTTTTCTTACCTTTCACGACACCAGGTGATGCCAGAGTCGCAGCAACCAGAAAAAAGAACGTGCAAATAAGTTCTAACATTCTGATCTCGCAGATGCTTAGTGAAGGCTGTCGTTTGGATGAATGACTAACGCATAAATTTCCAGGTATTTATATGCTGCCAGGATAGCAGCATGTTTTGGCTACTGTATACCCACATTTTAGACATCATTACAAACTAGTGGAAGAAAAACAGGGACAAAAGCGTGTATGCAGAAAAGTGGAAAGTTGTTAGTGTTGCCAATAATGACCTGCTGCATTTCACACTTGGGCTATAATATTTTTATAGCTGAGGTGAGCAGACATTATGGATGTACTACTGTTTTTAATATCAACATAATAAGTGACCTGCACCTTCTGCTGCAATCTGCTGTGCTTTGAGTTGCTTATGGAAATTTTTAAAAGGTTTCTGTTTCAACGGTGCAACCTCATTAGCTTGAGCATTATGTCACGGTGTAGTTATAATAACCCTAAATTTTCCAAGAATACGTTAGCACCCAGAGAGAAATAGCAACACATGAGTACAGAGGCCATTTGCTTTGTCTAGACGGACAATTCAATTGATGTTTAATCTTTTTTACCATTTATGTCTGGCTACAGATTTGTCAAATATTGTTGAAGGTTTATGACCCTAGCCTTAGAGTTGTAAATATAGCTGAAGCTTTATGACCTTAGCCTTAGAGTTTTAAAATATTGTTGAAGTCGGTTAGCATTAGCTTTGGAGATGCTAACACATTTTTAAATTGGTTGGAGATGAGTGACTATACCATATAGGGAATTTGTAATGTTTTACATTACTTATATACACAGAGTTGATGCAAAAACAAAATGTTTTTTACTTTAAAATGCCTGCAGCAAGTATCAGCGGCTTAGAGCTTATCAATATATATGATGGAAATACTTCTAGAAGTTATTATTGTACCAAAATCATGTGAATGTCTTAACTTGTTGACCCTGCCATGTCTATTCTAAATTGTGTGACAACCAGTCCTTAATCGCAATTGTTTATTAATAGCCTTTGCGCCTCTCAAGCAAAACTATATTAAAATAGTTTGTTTGCAGTTCAAAACTCGGCAGCAACCGAGTTTCAAAGGTTTTTAAGGCATCATCTGTTGTCTCAGGATGCGAAATAAAAAATGTCTAAACTATGCAAGCTGAAAATTTTTTCTGTTTTCTGGAATATAAAGAAAACAATAAGTATATTTTTTCTGAATGAAATATGCACAAAATACTTTTCAGAATAAAATATTTTCTGCATATTTAAAAATAATAATACTCAATGCACTTATATATTATATTAACATATAATATTGTATATAAACCAAAATTATTCAATGATTTTAAAAGCACAATATAAGTTTAAAACTTATATGATTTAAATATTTAAAATTTAAAGACATGAATATAAAAATTCAAAGCTCAAAAGCTTCAATTTTTACAAACCTGGTTGAGCAACGGTAATGTTAGCCTAAGAGTTTAAAAATTCATATGCAAAGGGAAAAGATCATCTTACTCATTGATCATATCTACGTTTACACAAACCTATCACTGATTACTGACATGTTAAGTGGATGCAGCTTTACATCATAATTAATTATATTATGATGTAAAGCCGATTAATTAATAACACGATTAATTAAAGAAACCAGTAAGTAAATACTGTTTTAAAATGAAAGCTACAATAGTTCTTACAATTATAAAAAAATCTAGGCTAAGTTTGAAACACTTTTAATTGCAGAATGCAGAAGGTTTGTGTTATGTACACTCTTATCTATATTATATTCAGCATAATATATTATATTGTATTACAGTTCAGTGTAACTTATCGGACCACCCTTTCCTACTCCAAGTTTTGCAATGCGTCTGATGAGCTTTGAGGAAACTAATATATTTATAATTTGGTTAATTGTTTTCCATTTTGAAAACTAACTACAGTCAAACATGGATAACTCGCCCACGGATAGCTCGAACACATGGTTAATTCGAACGGTTTCTTTGGTCCGTTCCCACGTAATGATAAATTGCTATAGATAACTCGAACTCAACACTGTTAACTCGAACTGTTTTTTCCTAACGGCTACCAAAACGGTTGTTATCGCTTTAGAAAATCACATTATTCCAAGCCATAGAGGTAAACCTCAACTTTTCGTAATTCATAGGCGTCGTTATTACCGCCATCGGCAAAATATTTTTGTCAACGACTTTTCTAAAGGTTTGGTGAAATTTGATTTATACCAAACATCCGCTTAGCGATCGCCCTTCGGAAGCAAGGTAAAGTGAGGTAATCTTTGCATAAACTTCAAGAAAAATCGGCAAAATTGATCGTGGGTAAAACGCTCAAAATAAAAAGATGTCTTTTCTTTTGAGCATTTCAACAACGATCAAGTTTTGCCAATGTCAATCTAAAAAACGTCCTGGCAATAACACCACCTCAAACAACAAACCAATCTCAAGTGATAAAAAAATCTCTATACTTTTTGATAAAAACGTTTTAAATTTTACATTAGAAGCATTTAATTTGAAACAAGTCAGATGTGCTTTTGATTTATATTATAGTTTGTATATGTACATGTATCTAATAATAAATAAGTAAATACATGGACTTGTGACAGTGCTCTGATAACTTGAACGCTCTGATAATTCGAACACTTTCGCTCGGTCCCGTGAAGTTCGAGTTATCCATGTTTGACTGTACATGTAATTAGCAGTGTAGACTCGCAAACAAGTGAAGATAGACTTTATGCGATAGAAACAGTTCATCGTAATCATCATTTTACAAAAATTATTTGAAGTGGTCCTGAAGAAAATTTTATGATAAATATATTTAGTTTGTTTCTAATTCAAACTAAACAAATAAAATTTCTGAATTAACAAAAAAAGTAATTTGCGACAATGAATAAACTTAATCCTAAGTACTCAAGAAAATAGCTTGAAAGACTTGAAAGAAAACTTGAAAGAAGACCTGAATGAAGACATGAAAGAAGATTTGAAAGTAGACTTGAAAGAAGACTTGAAAGAAAATTTGAAAGAAGACCTGAAGGAAGACTTGAAAGAAGACTTGAAAAAAGACTTGAAAGAAGATTTGAAGGAAGACTTGAAAGAAGACTTGAAAAAAGACTTGAAAGAAGACTTGAAAGAAGACAAGGTATATGAAAGGACGAAGGTAGAACTAATGTCTACCGAAAACTGCTTGTTATTCTAAAAAGTAGGATAATAAATGTGAAAACTTTTCCCACACACATTGAAGTATTAAGACCGTGCTAAAAAGAGCTACTATGAGCCTGATACAATTACGAATTATTTTTATGTTGGTACAATCATAGTTTTTATTGAAAAAACCCATAGACCTGGAGTTCAAAAATGGACTTTGATATGAACAAAAACAACCAGTGCATTAATTGTTATTGATGTAAATCAAATATTATTAGTACGGTTTGGTGGACACTTTTCTACTGATCACTTGCTAGTATGGGTTCGTAAAGATTAGAAATATCTCACTGCGGCGTCAAATAGAAGGGGTGTTTAAATCAAAGTGGCATTCAATTAAACGATGGCGCTTTATTTTTTAACCCTTCTCCCATAGCGAAGCTGAAATAGAGGCGGAGTTCAAATAAAGGTCTCATTCAAATACAGGTTTTATGATGAACACCTTTAGGATTTTTATAATGTTAGTAGTAGAACTAACAAGTTAGTAAACCAAATTCAAAACTGTGTGAATCTTTGAAATTCGTTTAAAGCTACTGATTTCACACAAGCATTTGTTAGAAGCATAGTATTGCATTTACTGGCAAGACTTGGTCAAAAACTAGTGATTTACCAGCTTTCTCTAAAGGGAGGTATGCTGAAGCTCTCACGCAAAGAGAGCTAGACTCGAAGGCTAACAACCTATCATTTGGATGTATTCCAAAAGATATCACAGCGTGACACATTGACAGCTCATCTAACTGAAGCAGCGCTTAAGATAGAGCCGGGTTGATCAAGTGCATTGTAATATTTCTACAGACTCTGATGTCACTGCAGCGTTGAGTAAAATTCATATTAAATATTTGTCCAAACAAAATTTTTTAACAATTAGTTTGTCTAGCGAATTATTGCTTTGATAGCCATAGAGATTGCATCCTTTTAAAAACAAAGGGGTGAGTGTGTGTAGTCAATAGCCTATGAACTGCTTTCACATTACAAAATCACAAAACTTTTTCGACGGCTGAGTTTCTATACTAAATTGTCTCTATAAATAATGTTTTCATGTATTAACTAAAGCTCTGATCTCAAAGGTACTTGTAGGAATTCAGTATTATAAATGAATGTCAACTTGTATAGTTGCCAAAACAAGAACAAGTCAGCATATGCTAGGAAGTTATCATAAAGATATTACAAACAGATGTCACACGAACAAATGCGTACATTTTAATATGTATTGCAAAGTATTTCATGCTACATTATAATAGCCTTCTGCAACTTTTCTGAGCTATTTTAAAATAGACATATCTTTCAGTTTAGGTAACAACAGCTGGTATTACACAAGCCACCGCTCAAAATGAGTGATTTTGACTGAGAAACGGTAAACAATTTTTACAGATATCTCAATTTTATGCTCAACTGAGTTTTGTGAATGTTCATTCAAAGTCTAAAATTCCTTCGCTGTCTAGTTTAAGGTTTTGAGTTTTAAACTAATACTTGCAAAAAACATGGTTCCTTATCATTTTCATCACCATGTAGACACCTACAGAGATTTGTACCTTTTTTATTCTTATGCTAGTCAAGCTAGATACTTAACAAAACTATTGATTTCATGTAAAGAAAGTTAGACTAACATGAAGTTCAAAGGTTATATCTCTTTCCCTTCCACTCATCTTATGTTGGTCCCGACACAGCAGTTCTATACCAGCTTAACTTCAACATAAACATATTTGTTTTACTGTGTTATGCATTCCAAGATGATATAGTGCTAGCTAAAATTTTATTTGCGAGAAACTCTAGTCATGTTGCTACAGTAATATAGATAACTTGCTTTCAATTGGCTGACCAAACTAACTTCAAAATATTTCTTTATTGTGATTTTTGCAGTTTTTCAATTTTGCTGAAAATTTTTTAATTTTTGATAAAAGCAGGCAATGTGTAACAATACATTTTTTAAATGTTAGTTGACTAGAGATTAAATTAGACATGAAATTTCTAGCTTTATTCCTTTAACAGAAAAAAGAGTCATCTATTTGCTAAAAAAGTTAGCCAAAATTGACGAATTTTTAGCTTGGCTGAGATGAAATTTTCCCCCTTTATACCAATTCATACTACACTGGTAATGAATCAATCTTGTTGAATTTGGTATCTTGGATTGCATCCTTATATATCAATTACTAATTTATTAATATTGTAAACCTTGTTATGTTAAACTGTATGATATTCTACATTTATGTTTTTTTTGTTTCTATTAAATAATTAGTGCTAAAAGTACTTTTGAAGAAATATCAATATGTCAGAAAGTTGGCGAGAGGGTGAAACGGCAAGATTGCGAAATGGTGAGATGGCGAGACGGCAAAAGGGTGAGCTGGTAAGTCAAATACTATAAAAAAAGTCAGCAATTCCAGGCATCAGCGAGTCAGGGAGCTGACGAGTCATAAAGTCAGCAATTCCAAAAATGAAGAAGTAAAATAGCTTCTAACTTCTATTCATTGGTCTTAATATTTCATGTTTGTTTTTTTAAATTAATTCATTTACCATGTTGCTTCTACAAATGCTTATAGTCTGTTTCTACCTTCATTTAAAGCGTTTTACCATGACTAAATTCAAATCGAGGTAGCATTTATCCATTTTCTGAGTGTCTTCATTCCTTATTGACTTTATTCGCAGTTGGTTACACCATAAGCGAAAATATTTTTACAATATCCAAGATCCTTTCTATATTTTCAGAAGTCGTCACTCTTAGGTAATGCAGTACCGGACCTTCAAGAGAGAGGCTATAGTAAACTCCAACATAATACTTCTCAAGGTTCAGTGCGAATATGTAATAGTCAGAGTTTATTGCAGAAACAAGCTAATGAAAACATCCTGTGGCTGACTTTGTTGAAGGGAGTAGACCATCAATGTCCCTTTAGCCAGCACGCAATCCATAACTTGTTGTTGTAAGCATAAAGCAAGTGTGTTGTAAGATTGTGAAAAAACAGGTGCCTAGCCATGAAAGATTTGTCATAGAGTTATCCAATAGAGTTATTTCATTCCTTTGATTCATGATGAGTTGTTGTTTTTTGCAAAACATGTTTTGCTAAAATCTTGAACAGTTTGGAAATTCCAGTGGGTTTTCCTCCTATTGTGTACAAACAGTATTGGGAAGAACAAGTTGTTCTGATAGTGTCACATAAATACTTAACGTTGTTGCAAATTTGGCCAGATGCTAGCAAGATTTTTGTTTAAAAGCTTTTGACACTGTATCGTGTATTCGCTGAAACAATTTCCGTCTAATTCAAGTTGTTTTCTTCAATTTGGTGCAAAATTCTAAAAGTTACACTAAACATAAAGTACATTTTTTCTCATACATAGTTTATAACATTAAATAACATTTGAAGGGCGTAGTTCTGGCTGGCAACTAATTACCCCTACAGCTGTTAGTCTGTCTGTTAGTCTGTCCTTCCAAACGACTGGGAATGGTAAAGTCTAATAGCCAGAGATCTATTTCATTATAAGTGCTGTAGAAGCAACTTTTTATCTTGGTAGATCTAAACATCTCTATGATAGATCTCCGTATTTTTGGTAGATCTAAAATATAATCTAAGCATTTTAAATCACAAAAGCGACAATGATGTACACTGTACACTTTTGTAAAAAGACAAGGTGTTGGTGTTTGATATAAGGTGAAGTGGTTTTTAGGGGAGAATAGGAATGTAATCAATGGTCAGGCAGATTGGAGAAACTATTCGGGTATTTTAAGCAGTAAATATATAAAAACACATTTAGCTCTTTAGCAGGGCATAAATGGCATTTCAATGTATGGCACTGCTGCCAAAAATTGACAGTTTCTACTAGCTTCTTCAAATAGCTTAGCAACTAAACAATATGCAGAAAACTGTGTCTATTTGACAGCTAAGTAATTGCAGGGAAACGGCAGGATGACCAAGCTAAGCTTTACTGTTGCCTAATCTTGCAATCTGTGTGTTCATTTGAGTTGCATTAAGAGAAGGTAGAGAGAGAGATATAGGGAGAGAGAGGGAGAAAGAGGGAGATATAGGGAGAGAGAGGGAGAAAGAGGGAGATATAGAGGGAGAGAGAGGGGGAAAGAGGGATAGTGGTAGAGAGGGAGAAAGAGAGAGAGAGAGAGAGAGAGAGAGAGAGAGAGAGAGGGGAGGGAGAGAGAGAGAGGGAGAAAGGAAGGGAGGGAGAGAGAGGGAGAGAGAGGGAGAAAGGAAGGGAGGGAGAGAGAGAGAGAGAGAGAGAGAGAGAGAGAGAGAGAGAGAGGAGAGAGGGAGAGAGGGAGAGAGAGGGAGGGAGGGAGAGAGAGGGAGGAAGAGAGAGGGAGAGAGGGAGGGAGAGAGGAAGAGAGGGAGAGAGGGAGGGAGAGAGAGAAAGAAAGAGGGAGAGAGTGAGGGAAAGAAAAGGAGAAAGAGAGACACTAATGAGGCCAATTTGCAGTAATACTTTGAGATAAAAATGTCTTGGCATACGAGCAATTTGAGATACAAAGAAAATTCTGAGCAAATTAATGCCTTCAGATGCAAGACTAGTTTGGGATATGAGAATTAGACACAGTTTTTGATGCAGTCGTTCAGTAACCAAGTATGTGAGCGCCTACTACTGAGAACAACGTCGTTCGGTACTTCCAGTAGATCAGCTTGAAAAAGTTTTAAAGAGGCAGGTTAAAAAGGGAAGTGAAAGCGAGGCAAAAATAGTTGGAGTCAGAAGAAGAAATGTTAAAAATGAAAATGGAAACAGAATTGGAATTAAGTTTCATATAATTAAAGATTAAAATTTTAAGTGGTTTTTATAATATGCAAAGTTCTCTTAACTTAAGTTTATGGTTTATGTTATGTTATGTAGTGTCAAAAGCGTTTAGCATACCATATATTTTGCTGCCAAGGCTGTCACACCGATGTTAGTGGCTGCTGTTTGTCTCAAAGGTAAGAACTCTATACAGCACTGCACATAATAATGTTACATTTTCTTAATGACTAAATAGGTATTCAGTACATTGTGAGCGTTGGTGATGAATTTGAACAATTAAAAGCTTCTTTTTTCATTGTAGTATCCTGTTTTTAAGTGCTTTTTAAAAGGTTGGGCCAGATTAATTTGTATTTAGTTGTTTTATATACAAAAAGTGATTTGAGATGCAAGTTATACGCCATACAGGCTTTGTTGAAACACATTAAGCTCACATTTCAAGCTATTACCTTATTTTAAATAATTCAATTTCTTTTAATAGTTGCAAAGGTATCAAATCTCAAATGATTAGGGGAAATTTTACACACTTACGCTAAGATCACACATTTTTAAACCTTAGATGCTAATGGCAGCATCAAGCTCCTGCTAGGTTGAAGTTGCTAGGGTAAAGCATCAGCTGATCATCAATGTGTCCGTAACAACAGAAAACCTTTTATACAAATCTTAAAATGTTTAAGGGGGAACTTGCGCAAATTTTTAGTAGATGTTTTCAGAAAGTATGGGTAAGCTACCCTTCAGATCTTCTACGAGACATATAGACATGTTAGCATTGACATAGAGATATGCTATCATAGAGACATAGACATAGATACATGCTATCTCAAAGCATTTCCCCTAAGTAACTGAGAGCCAAGGTTAAACTTTGAAGGCTAAAAAGTTGAAGGTCAAAGTTTCATTTGAATGCCCAACTAGGAATAAATAGAATTTTTTCATAAGATCTATGACATCAGAGCTTGAACTCTATAAATGCCACATGATGATCTCTGAAGAAGGTTGGAAGAGGTCATTCAATGGCAATCATTAATAAGGCACTAAACGCTGTCCAAGGATGCATAATGTGCGACAGCATAGGTTATTACTGCCAGCTGGACTCTGACATCATTTAAGTCCTATTAAAAACAGACCTCACGCTGGCTGTTTCTGATTAAACAGCGCAGACTGTCTATTGATGGCCTATTTAAACCATAACTGTCACGAACAACTTTTATCGAATTTACTAGGTAAATCAGACACGCTGATTCCAATGTTGTACTCAAAATAAAGATTAGTCCACTAACCTTCAAAGTCATTTAGGTTTTTTTAAAGCGTTTCAATATCTGTTTTGAAAACAACACAATTGGCATTACAATTTCCGCCCATAAATATGTGACGAAACCTAGCTTTTTCAGGAACGGAAGTTAGGAATGTTTAGTCCGATTTAGAATAATAGAGATGGGTGTCTTAAAACCCATTATTATCTAAATCCAGCCTGTAAAATAATTTCAGTTTTTTATGAAAGGTGTATAAACTATTTAAAATTGCTCGTAGCTTGTTACATGACGTTTAAATGGGCTGAACGCCGAGAAAAATGAGCTCAAAAACCGCTGTTTTATCACGAGCTAGCGTTGTTATCGCACTTTTTTAAATATGCAATTCTAAATAGCTTATCTACCTTTCAGAAACGACTGATATTATTTTTAAGGCTGAATTTAGATATTAATGGATTTTAAAACACCCATCTCTATTATTCTAAGTCGGTCTAAACATCCCTACGTAACTTCTGTTCCTAAAAAGCTAGGTTACGTCACGTATTTATGGGCGGAGCTTGTTATGCCGATTGTGTAGTTTTCGAGACCAATATTAAAATGCTGTAAAAAAGCCTTCATTACTTTGAAAGTTAGTGGATTAATCTTTATTATGAGTACAGAATCAGCGTGTCTAATTTACCTAGTAAATACGATAAAAGTTGTTCATGACAGTTATGGTTTAAAGATGAACTTGCATAAAATTTTAGCATAGCTTGTCAGAAAAAATCAGTATTTTTCTATCATTTCCAATTGTTTTTGATGTTTGAGTTGATCTGACTGCCAGGATGTTTCAAGATTAAAATCGACAAAACTTGATCACAGCTGAAATGCTCAGAAGAAAAAGACATAGGCCTACTCAGACCTCTTCAAAAATGATGTCAGTATAGTCATGCATGTTGTTTATAACTAATAAATATACGATTTCATCGGCGTCGAGTGCTTACATGTTTCACAGTATTCAGTGGGAAAAGTCGGACAATTTCTAACCAACTTAAAGGTCGACTTGCAACTAAATTTACACTAAAATTATTTAAGTATCAAAAGGTTCACCGTGTCTTACTCTGCTGTGTTGTAGGTACCAAATATGTGGAAATGTGATTACAAGCTCTTAAAAGCTCAAAAACAGGCTCGTCATAATTATCAGACGATGATATGTACTCCTTCAAGCTAAGGCTAAAAAATTAAACGACTTTTTATGGTAAGTTATAAGATATCCCTGCTAAAAATATAAACAATAGACATAGTTTTATTGAATGCGTGAAGTATATTTGTGAAAATGTTTCGACGAATAAGGTTGCAGGAAAGTGTAAACAGAAACCATTGTGTATACGATGGTTCCTGTTTATATATAACCAATATACTTAAAGGTTGACTTGAAACAAAATTCACATTACAGTTATTTGGTATCAAAAGGTTCACCATGTCTTACTCTGCTGTGTTGTAGGTGCCAAATATGTAGAAATGTGATTGCAAATTTTCAAAAGCTCAAAAACGAACAGTTAACGTAGCCATCACGAAGCGGCCGTAGGTTGAATCCCTCTGAAGACGGCTCGAATGTGTCGTGGTTGAACACAATGTGCATCTATTTACGCTTTCATTCAACCTCATTCGCCAAAATATTTTCACAAAAATACTTCACGCATTCAATAAAATCATGTCTATTGTCCTTATGCATCTATTTTATTATCATCGTAATGCTGTGACTTTGACCACTAATATCTCAAAACTTAGCCTACAAATTAGTTTAACTTTTTTATTTTAGCTCGAAAGGCTACATGCCATGATAAATCGGATGAATATTAAGAGCCTGTTGGTCACCTGTGATAATCGAAAATTGCCAGAGAAATTACTCGGGCTGTTTGGCAGGAAGTATGGGTCACATGATCAGATTACGACTAGGCAATTAGACCAAGCTGAAACTAAACTGTAAAGAAGCGAGCATCTATATTTGATACGGGGTCTTCGGTAAAACCCGAAGTGTTTGTCATAAACTAGTGCTACGAGACGTTGTATATTGAGCCTTTTATTGGCTTTTCATTTCACGTGATAACATCACGTGTCTGAGAAATAGCCAAGTCGAGTTGAGTACGTCATCAAAATAAAGGAATTCTAACCTACGGCCGTTTTTAATTGTTCTTTTTAGAGCTTTTAAGAGCTTGTAATTACATTTCCACATATTTGGAACCTACAACACAGCAGAGTAAGACATGGTGAACCTTTGGATACCAAATAGCTGTAATGTAAATTTTGTTGCAATTAAACCTTTAACCTAGTTTTAAAATATTTGAAATGTCTATAGAAATGTATCTGAGGATATATTTGATGTTTTATTTTAATAATCAAAAGCAAATACAAAATAAAATATATTTCAATAGAGACGCGTAACACTGCAACTTGAACACAATAGCCGATGTCATAACGAAAGGTACAAACAGAAAACGCGACTACTGATGTCATGTTTGGAAGCGTGTTTTTCTTTTGAGCATTTTAACCGCAATCAAGTTTTGTCGATTTCAATCTTAAAACATCCTGGCAATCAGATTATCTCAAACATCCAAAACAGTCGCAAATGATAGAAAAATACAGATATTTTCTGATAAACTCTGCTAAAGTTGTCTGCACATTCATTTTCAAATAGAACATCAGTAGACAGTCTGCACTGTATAAGCAGGAAGAGTCGGTGTGAGGTCTGTCTTTAAAGGAATTAAATGATGTCAGAGTCCAGTTGGCTGTAGTATACTGCCGCTCATTATGTGTCCTTGGGCAGCGTTTAGTGCCTTATTAATGACTGCCATTGAATGACCTCTTCCAACCTTCTTCAGAGATCATCATGTGGTATTTACAGAGTTCGTGTTCTGATGTCATAGATCTTAGGAAAACATTCTATTTATTCCTAGTTGGGCCCTCAAACAAGCTTTGACCTTCAAATTGTTAACCTTCAAAGTTTAAAGTCGGTTCTCATTTACTTAGGGGAAAATGTTTTGAGGTCATGCACCGACTCTGCTCTAGTCTCACAGAAGATCTGAAGGGTAGCCACGCGTTCCAAAATAAATATTCATCAATATATACCTTGTAGTAACCGTTCCTTTCCCGGTTCCAAGCAAAACTATTTTGACCAGCTCTCTTCAAGTTCAAAACTGTGACTGTGTATTTGAAAAATACATTTTTACACATAATTGCTTTGCTTCAAAATTGTATCTCTGTCCTATTTAACCGCTATTTGAGAAGTGACAAGTAGTCTATGTTAGCAGTAGATAATGCTTTTGTGACAAACTACTAGAATGGAGAAAACCAGGTATAAGCAAAGGTAACTCCTTGTAGTAAACCTTTCTTGATTCATCTCAATTGCGCTTCTTTTTCTATTATGTTTTCAGCTTTTCTGCTTCTATAGTTTTCTTAAACTCATGTTTGAGCATAGCTGTATGCATGTGTGCAAGTACTTATGCGTCTATCCAATGTTGTATTGTATATATACACTGTCTTGCCATTATATAGAAAAAAAATTTATTGCAAGTCACCTGTCAAGTGCAAAAGCAGACCTGTCGTGACCCCAGAGAAAAACATCAATTTGGAAAAAAGATAAGTAACTTTAACCTATTCCAACAAGTTAGTTAGTTATATATTGTATATATTCGTATATATACAACAGATGTATATTTATTCTTTTCATTATATATTATATAAATTATTACTTTATTGGCAATTATTTCATTTCACATAGAAATGTTTTCTAAATTATGCCATACACAAATGTTAAAACAAAAAAGGCAACAGCCAACCAATAAAATCAAATAAATGGTTTGACATTATATAGCATTGAAAGTACTTTTTCTGTGTTTAGTGCATATCTTTATTTAATAAGCAAAGTAATTCATTGATTTCAAATCAATTTACTTACAGCAAACTTATAATGAAATATCATTTAATGCTAGCATAAAAAACTTTGTCAACGGTTTCTTCCTGTGCAGGCCATCGCTGGGTGGATTACCAACAGGCCATTTTTAAAACCAACTTTCTAATACTATAAAAAACATAGAGAAGGTGACCAGTTTCAAGAAAAAACTTGAATCTTTTAACAAGTGAATAAAACCTAATTGCTCATAAAAATTGATCTTGATTACACGATAACGACAAGCCCGAAACCACGACTAACTATGCTAATGCGTATTATGGGCTTCACTCTTCCAGCTTTTTTTCTTTTGTTTAATTACTAATGTTGACGGAAATAAATGAAAACAAAAGAAAATATTTAGTTTACTTAAAATTAACCAATTAGGATCAGATAATTTCTAGCGCTTTTAATTGCGTATTTTAAATACTTCATCTTATGTTAGCAAAATTTAGCTGTTTCTTCTATTTGACATCTTTTTTTGAATTTGTAGTTTCACTTAAATAGTAACCTATGTTAATCTGTTTTAATAAAAGATTAGGCTCGGATTTTGAGTTTAACCAGTCTAACAAAAAGCTGGCTTACCCGTAAGAAAAGCAAATAAGCAAAGTTGAAAAACTAATAAATAAAAGCAAGCGGATAAATAAAGTTTTATCAATTGTAACACAATTGATCAATTGTAATTAGATATCAGTTTATCGTACAACAACATTTAAAAGCAAGAAAATCATTTTATTTAAAGGATATAGTAATCATGCTTTAAAAGCTTAGATTTACCGGCAAGTATAGCTGGATGTTTTAAATAAAATTTTCAACTTTTTTAATAATTTAATAATTTAATTTTTAATTTTCAATTTAATATTTTAATAATAACTTTTTTCTAATTTTTCAATTTAAAACCAGTCAAAAGTGTGAATAATTCTCTGGTTCTAGCATTAAAGTAGCATCCTTTTGTTATTACTAGAATGACTTCAACACTATTTATTTAAACATTGTAAGATACTTGAGTCTTTTAACTTTTGTTGTCATAAGAATAAAGACTTGTGCTATCACCAGGCATATATGATTTTATTTGATATACTTAACATTTTTCAGATCAAATTAATTTAGCAAAGGTTGTATTTAGTGATTGCATTATATGTCTGCATATGCAGTTGATCATGTTATATGCAGCATTATATAATATATCAAATTTCATATCATATCTCGTGCTCCAAGTCAAATCATACTATACAGTATCCCATACTGCAGGTCATATCTTGTCATATCATATCCAATACTAAATGTTATATCATACTACATCATATAATATCCCATACTGCATGTCACAACATATTCAATATTGCATATCATATCCCACATTTCGCTGCAATTTTCAGATTCAGCTGCTCATTTTAGCAGCCTACAATAAGATAAACTCAGCATCTTTACATGTGAAATATATATAAAATACATATAAAAAAAGAATTTTATATATGAAAAGGCATAATGTATGTCTAATGAATTAAAAGTGTTCAAATCATTTTTGTCACTTTTGGTTTATCGGTAAAAAATATTCCATCTCATGAAAGAGATTCACGCAAGCAAACTATAATCTGTTGTTGTTTAAACTATAAAAGCTAGAGTGATAGCGTAACCTAGCATTGTTAAAGCTGGTAGGAAAAGGACTTCTGCAATAGTAACTAAGATACACAACTTGAAGACACGCATATACAGAACAAAGTTTGCCAGGTGATAAAAACAGTATATTGTGAGTCTCTAGTTCACTAGACTCATAATATTGTTCTTATACATGTGAGTATAAAGCAAATATCTGTTGTATCAACGCATCTTCCTGTTTTGATTTGGCATCATCACATTTCTATACAACCTTGCGTTGCTCATTATTGTGCTGTATCATCATCACACAACATAAAAATATAAACACCATGTGGATGATCAACTTGAAAACACAGAAACTGGTGGTATGTGGCAAGAGTGTGTTCTTTATTTGCTAATTGACTCTTCTTTAGTTTAAACAGTGGCTTCATCATCTTCTGCTTTTGGATGTTTGCCAGAAAATACTGCAATGAATCAAGCACAGAGTCGTTTTGATGATTAGATTAGTATAAAGTTTTTATTCTACGAGTATATTGTGTGGTATTCTATCAGGTGTTTCATTAGGAAGTATCAGTATTTTTCTATCATATACATCTGTTTTTTATGTTTGAGGTGATCTGAGTGGCAAGATGTTTTGAGATTAAAATCAACAAACTTTGATCACGTTTAAAACGCTCGAAGGGAAGTACTTGCCAAAATGACGCCATTGGCTTCGCGGCTGCCTGCCTCTCTTGTCATTGATATCGCCTATTACGTTACGTGTCTCTATTCTGTTGGTCTTTTTGAAACTATAGACGTTATAATCACACTTATGCTTGATCTGAGAATTTTAATTGCAATAAAGTTTTTTCGATTTAATTTTGAAGCATCCGGCTGCATCAAACATAAAAGATTGCAAACAATAAAAAAATATCAATACTTTTTGAAAAATCAAATAAACTTTTGTGTAAGTTGATCTTTAAACTACTTACCCAGTTTTGTAGTTTTCCGTAAGGTGGTAAGACGAATCCTTCATAAAACTAGCGCCTTCAAGTGAAAATGCAAAAATGCAAGATCACAAAATTTCACTAGTTTGCAAGAGCAAACATTAGGTGAAATTATTTTACGATACAAGTAATTTATTGCTTGTATAGTCAAGAACAGTAATGTCTTTATATACTGTTTAGTAATGAGAATAAAAAAATTTAATCAAGCCAAACCATGAACAAGCCATAAAGCAAAACATTTAACCAAAACTACCATTGAAATTCATTTTAATTTATTGTAGCATTTTAAATTATTCTTTTATTTTTCAACATTCTGTAAAATATTACTTATCAATTTTGAAAGTGAAAATTAGTTTGAACTACACAACAAACATTTGGCCATAGCCCTGCTACTTATGCAGTGTCAGATACATTCGTTTATAAAAAGTGTAATAGTGGCAAGTTCTATACACTCTGTGAAAATGATTACGAGAACGAAATGAGCTGTTAAAAGCTTTATTTTTTTTAATATTTTTATTTTATGTCAGTTTTTAACATTATAAAAGGAGCGTTAAGTATAATTTGAAAAATGCTACAAAAAAGAATTGCTAGGCACAGCTCATGTTATTTGCTGTGTAGCGCTGTATAGAATAGTTATTAACAGTTTTTGGTTAAAGGCGAGGTAAAACTGGCTAATTTTACATATTTAAAAATTTTATTAGAAAATCTACTGTTTGATTTCCATCTTGGAAATATATTTACATAATAGTTTAAAATATTTTTGGGGTTTCTACTCAATTTTTTATCTTTTTCGTGTCCTATTTCCTCATCTATGAGTGCTTAAATATATCAACCTGGTAACACCAGTCAAATGTGGATCCTTCAGTTACATGTAGTAATTCAAGTTTTTTCAGCTCTATTCTGCCTTGTGGCAGCAGCAAGCTATGTTCTACCACTATGAAAATTGCTGCCAACTAGAATTAGCTGCTTTAAATTAGCTATATTAAAGAAAGTTTTGGAAGTTAGTTTGCTAACAAGAAAAGGCTGAAAGCCAAAGCAAAGCTAGTAAAGAGAGCATTTAAGATATTTGAACCAAGAGCAACTGAGTCAGCTAAAGGTTGGTTTATACTATATAGTATATGGCTGTATGTAGAGGTTGTCTTCTCACTGATTGTTCATTGACTACATACAGTGTAAACCAATGGCCTCACCACCGCAATATGTCGGAAAACAATGCAGCTGTCAAACGTGCCTAATATTTTGCTAAGCATCCACTGACAGTTTGTGTTATGCGCACCATTTCAGTGATGGGGATTGGCTGTAGCGGATTGCTTACTGTATATCTGCCTTCGTGATAGTCGCTGCGGGACGTGTATTTTATCATTTCAGCAATCGCATTGTGAGAACGCAATGTCGCAGACTATTTACCATTGTAAATGCCGATGGGTTTGTGATAGTGGGAAAATTGTTATCACAAATGATCACGGCACGCTGCAATATAGTGGGAACCAGCCTTCATGAAACTTTCCAGCTACTAAACAATATTATTGGAGATATTTTCAGAAGGCACCGAAGATTGTGGTATAGCAGTTTTTGCTGACATCATCTTAACATTTGCATTTGCTCAATAAGATAACTAAAGAGATGAGAGAAAAGTTACCTAATATTTTTGCAGTATTTCATCTGTGACCAGTATTCAAAAGCATGCTAGAACAAAAACAACATATTTTGGCAGCCAGAATCACTGAGCAACAGCTTTATTTCCACCCTCATGACTGGCTAATTTATAATTGATACTTCTGCTTAAGAGAACTCTATGTATAAGCTTTGGTCATGCAGAAGTTTTGGCAATAAAATGTTTATCGTAAATATTTGATCAAGCAATTTTACTTCCGAAATAGCAAAACCTTTTTTTTTAAACTTTGTTATATTTTATTGGCATGCGAATGGTTGTTGTAAGGCTTATATAACTTCAAGATGCCTAAAGGCCAAAGTGCGCTGGGGGTAAAATGTAAGATGCTACAAATTAGTATCAGCCTTGCAGCAGAATCTTTGCAAAGCACTTTGGAGGCGCCCAGTATGGGCATAATTGTTTGTCCTTGACTTTTCCGCATATCAACTTTCATTACAGTTTTTGTAGAATAAATTGTATATTGCTAGTATTCATATTAAATAATTTTATTTTTTCATCATAAGTGGCACAATATTATTTTAAAGTTATCAAGTTTCTATTGTAAAGCAAGCTACCTTCTTTCGGTGCATTTCGAGTTTCATTTTTATGCTTTCTGATAACCAGCCAACAAATCATTAAAAATAACAGGAGTGAATATCTAGCACTCCTAACACCCTCAAATTCATAAGCATCGGAGGCACTCATTTCGGAAATGTCTATGAATACATTCAATATTTTTCTACCAATTGTAAACCTTAAAAAAGGACTAACTGAACAATGAGATGTAGGATTGTATCATATTCACTTTTTCAGTGTCTTAAGTTCCATATTCGACCGAAAATGTTGTTATACAATGGTACCTCGATGCTCGACCATAATTGGCTTCGATTTGGTAGTCGAGCACTTATTTGTTCGAAAACTGAAGCCAATTTCTCGCAAGAAACAGTGGAAAGTATTTTAATCCTTTTTCACGTCTCAAAAAAATTCCTAAAATATATATTAAAAGACCATTTATCTAAGCAACAATAAAAACTAAATGTGTACATGAGAATGAGTAATTATGCAGTATGAACTATTTTGTACAACTTACTGTATTAGAAGCTCTGTAAGTCTCCAGTAAAGCTCTATTGATGGTCTGATTAATGTTGTTGCCTTTATTTAATCATAACACATCGTGCCGTTAAACACATCAGTAGAATATACATGTAAACTGACAGAATAGTTAGATTTATAATAAACTTCAAAGCTTGATAAAACTAAGAAAGTCAGTTTCTACTTACAAAAATTACTGGTCCTTTCAGAGTTGGCTTGTGCAAATTCAATTTAATTTAGAAAACTGACATACAGCTGCTTACTAAGGCTTGATTATTTAAAACTGAGCAATGGGCGTACGTTACGGTTTTCTTCCCGCTTTAGTATCGTGTTGCTTCGATACGGACTTCTTATTCAAATTCTTAAGTCGCTGCATACGATGAAGTCCTTATCCAATAAGAATGCTACCTAGCCTTCAACTCGATCGGGTTGCTAGGTGATGAGAACTCTGTCAATTGTAGATATTACTCGGGATAGATGTAGTGACAATGGTACACTTTGTAATAGGTTACGATTTGGATTGTTAAATATTTGCTAATGTAAAAAGCAGCAGTGAACAAACTAAACAAAGCCTATGTTTGACCTAATAAAAACTTCTCCCAATACACTTACTTACCTTTCGGTCAAGAAGAAAGTGGAAAATTGGCAAAAAAATTTGAACGAACTGCGTATATCTAACTTCGCTAACAATCGGAGTCAAATAAAGGCTTATCAAATGGTCGAGAAGGACCGTGAGTGTGTTCGACTTGACTCGACTCTTTTCATTGACTCAGTTCTCTGACTCGACTCACCTAATTCTAGTACCAAAAATCTATTTGAATTCAGATGAATTTTCTACTCAATTTTTTGGTTGAGCAACAAATTGTTTGAGTAAGAAGGTTAAACACCATGGTTTCACTGTATGACATTATTATGTAGCAAACCTTGCTGGTGAATATGGAAGCTATACGCTATATCTGACTCTTGCAACTTTTAGATGGGAGATTCAAAGTTTTGCTATCTTTATGATGCTAGACAAAGTATTGCTTTGGATGTTGAGAGTAGCCAAGCAAACACAATTTTAGGATTTTACTATAATAATACTAATTTCAAAAATACCAGAGTTCAAACAGAATGATTGAGACTTTTAGATTCAAATAACAAATAAAATTTGAAACATAAACACCCTCGAGGTAAGCGAAAAAAACCGACAACGGTTACCAGCTGATTCTCCTTCTCTATTATCTTTAGTATTAACCATTGTGTTCAGACATATGTTTGTGCTTTATAAAATGCTGACTTTAGCACTATGCTGTTGATTTACTTTCCTTACTAGACATTTGATTGGATAAATTTTATTAGAATAAAACAGGTTAGATTTTGCTTAAACTACACCGAACTTTATGAAGACAATGCCGGAATATGTGTTACTATAAGTACGACAAAACTTTTCCCAACTTTGCCTTCACCATCATGAGAGTATTTTTGAGAAATTTAGTGTGCTGAGTGTGTTACTTGCCTTCGTAATACACATATACAGTTTATGATGTAAAAAAATAAACAAAAATGTCATTATCGTAGAATGCATTTTAATTATTTACACTAGTACCCTGTAATTCTAGTCTGCCACAAAAGATGTCAAGTGCTCTGATAAAGCACAGAGAATAAGTATGTGTACAGTTATGCTAAAAAGTCGAAGTTGATTATAAACCCAGGTTTGAAAGTGCTCGTCTACGTAGTGTTGCTTCGTATAGACAGACAGACAGACAGACAGACAGAGCTCTTATTCTAATAGAGACTATAACTCTGGCAGTTCTGTGCGCCATGAGAAACCACCATGTGTAACAACTATGTCCTCAATTATTCCAGAATACATCAAAGTAGTTGAGTGATGCCGATAGTAGTGCGTGGCCGCTCAATCAAACATCGAGTTCAAATCCTTTGCAATGCAGTCGTTTTCCCAACATCTAACCATGGCTTTGGTTAAAGCAATGATACACAGCCCTCCAAGAATAGCCGACGGCTATAATGTAGGCGGGGCTTAATGATCGAGCTCTGTTGGGATGAACCCGAACACGGCATCCGAACAAACAAATATGCTGAATAAAGCCCCTTGTAAATTTGTGGGCGGGGCTTAATGATCGAGCTCTGTTGGGATGAACCCGAACACGGCACCCGAACAAACAAATATGCTGAATAAAGCCCCTTGTAAATTTTGGGGGGAGGGCTGTGTATCATTGGTTAAAGGTAGGGACAAACACAACTCTTATTATAGTAAATATTATTCATATTGGTATACATCATTTTGAAGTTTAAACAAATTATTTTTAACGGAAACTCCTTGAATGAATAGGGGTAAAAATCCAAGCTTGGACTGTATATGAACACTGCTTGGATACTGCATTTGTTATGATCATATGAAAGGCCTCTTGTTGTTGTGCGCTTTACTTGGTAGACAACCACAATGAGACATGTAAGACAACACATATGACTACTTATTTTGGCTGGTTGGTAGGTTGGCAGCGGCTCCAGACTCTTCTCAATTTACAGAGAGACTTGACCCACGCATCCTGCTAGAGTACAGAGCTTTGTCAGGTCACTCTACTGTTTGGGTAAAAAATATTATCAGCATCTTGTCGAATTGACACGTTGCTGACCTTTCACAGAACTCTCTGTTGGTTTGCGTAATATACACATGTTCTTTACGTATTCTTTCTGGTAAACTTTGTTTTGTTTATTCAGACAATAGATGATGATAGCAAGGTAACACTAGTTAGTGGTGGTCTACCGATAGTGTTGATAATATCCACATGAGAAATATTTATCAACAATAATAACATTTGCTGTTCCTGCCTCTTTCTTGCTGCCTATCTATGCCGCATTGAGAGAAATACATACCTCGTATTTTAGAGCGCATCGTTATGTTGGCTAAGGTTGATTCATTTGCTTTTTCTTTGATTTCTCCTTATTATTGTAGTTTTAGTATTTTTTACTTAATGCATATGAGATCACAAATATGTAGATAACTAGCATATCACTACAATGTGATTACAAAATATAGTAGGACTACATTACAATGAAACGATATAATGTTATTGTATACTACTATATTACTTTATTACAAGATAAAATGGAATTAAATTAACATGACATGATAGAATATAATGTTATTGAATAATTGCAAAATACAGCAGAATTAAATTAAAATGCCTTGATTTAATTTTATTGTGTAATTTCGAGATATAATATAATTGAAACTCTAAAATACAATAAAATGCTATTCTACAGCAATAGGCTATGATATGATTAAAACATTATATTATAATTACAATTATAATTACATGTTTAATTACAATATATAGTATGCTTATCAATTTATGATGCAATTCATTAACTTACTCTGATTGAAACAATATGTTTTTCTCTAGCTAAATGACAAAAAGCCTCCTTCCACCTTATATTTAGTTGGTTTAAGTTCAAGTAATAACCTTACCTTGTTTCATTCAGTGTAAAGCTTTATCAAACCTTTCAAGGTACAGCCAATATTATAAAACTACAGAAAGCCTGGTCAAGCTCATGCAGCAGGCAATAAAAAGTTTTGCATACTTTTAGCTCACGGAGTTAAAAGTACCATGAGTAACCATGTATTGAGGGCTAGTTCTCTGCTATCAAAAAGTTACGAAGGGTGATTTTGACCAGACTGTAGCGTTGTGGATGCAAGCAGGTATTTGCTTAGACACAAAATTTTACTCATTATACATACTTGTACCCTGGTCATCTAGTGTGCTGTAGAAGAACATCGGGTGTAATCGGTATGCGCACAATTATTCTTAGATGTTCAAAGGTGCTCAAGTGGCAAAGCTTCTCATATCTGTTTTTCTAACATTTTTAGATAGAGTGGCTTCAAACGATTGGACATGGCTTTTATTATAGGAAATAGTAGTATACCCTGGCAGTCTGATGTGCTGTGAGAGACTGTCAAGTGTTATAATAGAGCACAGAGAATAAATATGCGCATAATAATTCAGTTACTCCAAATTACAATAATTAATTTGATTAAAGAACGCTAAAGAACAAATGTGATGTTTTCTTTTAACTCAAGCTATTTGGTATTTAAATATAATATATTTAATATAAAAATTCAGCAAACATTTTTAAAAAATACTTGTATGTGTACCCTGGCAGTCTGGTGTTCTGTGAGAGATTGTCAGGTGTGCCCATAAAGCACAGTGAATAAGTTGCTGTATCATTATGCGGCATTACTAGGATGCATTCGGTTGATGCAAGTGTTAATAGAGCCGACCTGAATCTCTGGAGTTTAAATCTCACAAGAAGCTATCTTTTAATTTAACCTTCGCCTATGATTTTAGGCAGACGGATGCTGACGCAGGACTCATTATAGTAAAGATTGCCAGGTTTTTAATTTAGTAATATAATTGCGTTAGTTTTATATTTTGAATGTTGTAAAGTTTAGAAGTTTGGGATGTTTGAAGTGAAACGGCAGAACGGATGTGAAAGCAAATGCTGTGGAGAATGCAGCAATGAACTCTCAACTAAATTATTTTTGTACAAAGCACACCACAAGTTTACCAATTAAAAATGCATGAACAAAAGCTCAAGTAACTTTCATTATACACATCACAAAATGTCTATAGTGATATTCATAGACTTGCCATCGCTATCAATGTTTGCTGCTTTCACCTAGATAAATATTCCTAGACTTGCGCAGACAACAGTTGTTGTATAAAGTTTTCATCACGATAGTGTATGATATCAATATTAACATTATTTCTTGTTGTTCACAGTTGAGTTTATCACTTATTATCCTAAAATATCACATATTTATGCTATTTATGAGGGATGATTCATACTGCCTTTGAAATAATAATATAATTATCTTGTTAATCTGCCAATCACTGACTTCACTTGATCACTAATTTCTATGCTAGTTGCTATTCGTTAACTTCTGTGACTTAATACCTTCATTTTTTGTTTTTATAGCAATGTTTCCTTGGACCAACCTGACATGTAGGGATGCTGCTGCGTTTTCTCTCTCGCACATAGCAGTGTGAGAGACTTTTCGGCAACATATTCGGTAGCTACACTTTTGAGATGCTACGTAACATAAACCAACACTTGAGCTAAGTTTTAACCTTACTTATCTTAATTCTAATTTTGTGTTCACTTTTTTTCCCCATTTTGGTGCTTTTGCCTTGCTTTTATTATTATTTTTAGCCAGCTTTTTCAAAACTTTTTTAAGCTGATTTGATGAGAAAAACCAAAAGTCGAAAGCGGCCTCTCACATACTTCCTCACCTAGCGGTCGAACCAAGAACTGTGTCGTATACTCATATTTCAACTTTGTCTCCTATCTCAAGGCAAAATCTTGCTCAAAATGTTGCTTGTATCTCAAAATTCTCGCACCTTGAGGCACTCGTATGTTGGGGTATTATTGTATATAGAAATGCTGCAACACTTGATGTCGCAGCCTTGTATTTAACTTGAAAAAAGTTGGTTTACGCTGTGCCATTTTGTGAGCATTTATGACGTCTCAAGTCATTTATTGCAAACAATTTACTGGTAAACAGGAAATCATGAGCCTTTTCGGCTTCATTTGTGACTATCATCATCAACGCACCTGTGCTTACTTGAAGTGCATCATGATTGCATAAACAACCGCTAGCAGATTAAAATTGCTTTGTAATACTTTACTGCACGGCATTGTTTACTTACAAATATTTTGGCTTGTTTGTCATAAATATTTGCTTCTAATACTGCTTGCTTTACAGCCTTAAAATCTAAAGATCAAAGTCAAATGTGAATAATTAAGAGTGCATGTGTACTCAGATGAATAGTCATCTGATTATCGAAGCTCTATCTTAGCGTGCAAATTTGAATCACAAGGACTTGATCATGTTGAAGAAAAAATATCAATCAAAACTTGAAAATAATGTAAATTATATAAAACTATTTTTATAAAATCATTAAATTTTATAAAATTATTAAATTTTATAAAATTATTAGCCTAATTAATAAAAAAGTCATGGAACAGAAAACTGATTCGTATTTAACATATATAACAACGTTTGCCATTCTAACTTTCAAACTACATATCATGAGAGAAGTGTTTTGTGTAGTCTAAATAAATTAATAGATTAATTAATTAATTTCAAACTTTGTCAAACAACCGTAACTTTCAAACTTTATATCATGAGGAAATGATTTTTTGCAGAACAGGTTCTTTTGTTTGGATGCATTAGACAATGTGTAACTTCTGAGAATACAGGTATTTAACAGATTGATAAAAAATATGACAGAATATAGCAGTATTTTGTAGTTCAAATTTTATTAGAACAATGTCTGCCAAAAATGGTTGAATGAAAAATTAATATTAATAATAAAGATTGGAAACTAAGTAATAGGATAGGAAAACAGTGATAGAAAAATGAATAATGTTTAAACTTCAAACATGACAGTATACTCCAATTATGTTTAAAAATGCAAGTTGAAATAAAAAAGATATTGCAACAAACTTTAAAGCCTCATATTATAAACTTCAAAAGTTATTCGAAGTTTGTAAATGTAATAAAAAAATTTAAATCTATCTATATATATATATATTTATCAAAGTATGTAAATTTGTGTAAATATAAGAGAGTTAAGAATAACTGATACTTGTAATCTTACACGATAAGTTTTACAGTAAATCTCAGAGATAATCTAACAGATAATTTTACAGTAATCTTCTAAATGTTTGTTGTGAGAGGTGAAATTTATTAGGAATTACTAATTGGTTAGGTTTAAAGTGAAAGATGTAAAAGCTAATACACAAAACGAGCACTGATAGGAAAATACAAACAAAGATGTTTTAATTTGAACTAAAAAAAATAACGTAAAAATATTGTTTAAATGAACTAAATATTTATTCCTATTTAATGATTGTGGAGCGTAGGGTACCAAATCAGAATCTAAAAACATACTGTAGCTGGAAAAAGTATTCTGAACAGCTAGAATAAATAAGTAGAGAACTAAATGAAGATGTAAAATAAATAGCAAATATGTAAACTACGAAACATATTAGTTGGTAATGATACAATTAATACAAAGTGCGAAAACAAAAATCGTTATTACTAAATGAAAAGCTTTACAACAGTCGCCAAATATTTATTTTTGAGAGAGAAATGTTTGTTGATACGGTTTGGCAAAAAGCATTGTGTTTTATGGGGGCGTGAGGACCTGTGGGCGCATTGTATCAATAAATATGTCATTTATCAGAAATTTTATCATTAAATGATTTTATGTTAGCGAAACCGTTTTACTGTAACGAATAACGCTGAGCTCGCCATTGCGCGCAACTGAATTTTCTAATAACGTATATAATCAGTACACAATTCGCCAAATTTTATGTTCGTAGATAAATTATTGTCGATATCGTGGGGCTGAACAAATTAGCCCTAAGGAAATAAAGACGAAGAAGCATCGGGCTGCATATACATGCATCTCAAAATAATTCTTCCTCGCAGCTTGGTAACATGAGGTCGTCTTGCCAAAATAATTAGCGTATGGTTATGATATATCAAATATGATAACGTCATAGATTGAAATTTCCTAACCGGATGTTTGTAACGTGTGAGCGCAGTGCTAAAATAATAGCTATAGCCGGACAATCAAACCTACGAATACACATACGATGACATACTTTGAGAAATATATATATATATAGTATAGCATATGGTGATATGAAATAGATATAGTATAGCATATGGTGATATGAAATAGATATAGTATAGCATATGGTGATATGAAATAGATATAGTATAGCATATGGTGATATGAAATATATATAGTATAGCATATGGTGATATGAAATATATATAGATATAGTATAGCATATGGTGATATGAAATAGATATAGTATAGCATATGGTGATATGAAATAGATATAGTATAGCGTATGGTGATATGAAATAGATATAGTATAGCATATGGTGATATGAAATATATATATATAGTATAAAATATGGTGATATGAAATATATATAGATATAGTATAGCATATGGTAATATAAAAGAACATTTAACTTTTGAAATAGTTGCTGCTGATCAGCAACTTGTCTGTGAACTGTCATCGACTACTTTATCAACCAATCATAGCAGATATCATGGCAAGTAGGCTTTCAACTGGAACTTAATTTATATGATAGGCTAATATGCACTGAGAGCTTTCATTGCTAATCAGTAAAATATTTTTAATAACACAAAGTAACGTTAACGCCAAGGTAACACACGATAATCTTGTATCTTTCTGTCTAATTTTCATTAAAATTCAGGTAGTTAATTATATTCCCACATTCATTAACAATTTTGATACAAAGATGCTTTCAACAACTTCAAAAGCTGTTGCTATTTGCTGTATACCATCCCGCAAGCTAAAGCATGTGTAATTATTTGCCTTTTTATATTGAGAAGACAACTACCAGCATAACCAAGCAGTGGCTATGAGGCGATGAAAAAGCGCTGTCATTGAATAAAGTTTTAATTTAGATGCAAACTTTTATGTTGTTATTTCCTATTTTCTAGTGCTTTGAACATCATGGAATTAGTTCGAAAAAATTTTTGGATTTGGTTGTAGATCAACTACAAACATAAAATTGCATATACCCGTCTTAGTCAGTCCAAATTAGTAAAGGCTTTTTTCAGAAACCTTACCGTAAAACAATGACTAAGATTTCATACAGTAATAGGGTAGTGACACATTTTCTTATGGCTCTGCAATTCTATTATGGAAACACCCGTGTCACTCACATTCTGCCATGATTCAGTGTCGCTGTTTGAAAGCGAAACACTTGTGCAATGGGCTATTTTTGTGCCGTGAAAACTGCCTTGGTGACTAAAAGTGTTGCACTTGTACGCATGCGTAGGTCTTGTTTTCTTGTTTTTTTTTCATTTGCAAAATTTTTTATTTTTCAAACGCTTTAACCGCTCAATCATCGTTCCATTATAGCTCTTTTTGTAAATATGATCTGCTTGTAAGCGCAGCGCTTCGTTACCAGCGCACCCAGGTGTGGTTACACTGTCACTGTATGGACATATAATGATTCATACAAAACAGGGTTTTTGGCAAGCCTTTTTGTCATAAGTTCTGCCATTACTAGCCAACTTAGTAATGGCAGTAGTTACAGGAGAAATGTGTGCCCTAAAATTGAGTGACACGAGTCATGTCATAGGAATTTGCTAGTGTCAGTCTTTCTTTATGCTCAGTAGGAACTGTTATGGTGTGAAGACTGAGCTATTCGTTTGAAAATAGCCGTGTAACTATTATATAACTGCCATAACTAATTCTTCAACTTACTACTATATGAGAATTATCACTATTACGTTTTAGTTCCACATCTTATGGTTTCCTACAGCTGCTCACAACTCCTAAAACTACTCAATTAGGTAAAAATCTAGGCATTGTCAAATAAAGTAATAAGTAAAAACTACTTGGCTGCCAGCGCGGTGGATAACTTTAACCAAAGGGTTTCTAACTGAGTAGATAGCTCCAACAATGAATTCCTAGCAATGTAGATAGATAGGTCTAAACAATGGTTTTTGGCAATTTCACAACTCTAACCAATGGAATTATTGCACAATATTTGACACCATTAAATTGATTTTATTAGGTGGACAATTCCAACTAGCTTAATTTTAGCATAGTGGACAACTCCAACTAAAAGGTTTCTCGTGCAAAAAAGCCACATTCAATTGACTTCTGTTAAATATATACTTTCTCCTGATGCGTGAAACAGTAGACAGATGGCTACTATCAATATAGACCAATTAGACTGATTAGGCCAATTATACAACTGCATTCATTTGACTTTTATTAAGCAGACAACTCCAACCAGTTAATTTCTAGTAACTACGCGGGTCCTTCCAATTGAGCTTTAGTACATTAGGCAGTTCCATATGATTTGCTGTTAGTAAGTAGGCAACTAATAGTTAATAAGTACACTTAAGAAGTTGTTTTCCTTTGAACAGAGTTCTTGTTTGGGAGTTGTTGTCTAACAAGTAATTTAATTTAGAGAGTGATCGGTCAATGGTAACCAAGGGCAAACAAATCTCATTCTTTCTTTGCACAGGCATTATTCTCTGAGAGGTTTTTTCTGGCTAGCATTAAATAAAAGGTGAAAAACTATTATATTATGTGTTCTTATAAAAGCAAAAACAAAACTTTAAATTAATTGGCTAAAAATAAAAGAATTCCTTGAAATTGTTTACACGGTAAACATGGTCATTGCCAGTTGAACTAGCTATATAAACATGAACCTTGATGAACAAAACTAATATGTACAAACTTCTCTTCTCCAAAATATGGATAAGCGTTATGCATAGAGTTAATATCAACAAATCAAAAAGCTACAGTTTTTATTAAAATATGGAATATCTGAGCTGCATAGCATGACTGCTTAAAAAGTTTGTCCTCTTTTCCTTATAGGAGCCTTGTGTCATTTTTCTTCTTGCAGGAGCTTTGCGTCTTGTCGCACTGCAAACCAGTCAAATGCAGAGGAATGATAAAAAGCTGTATACAATGTTTTCATCACTTTAATGGCCTGTGGCAATTCTTTCTCAGCTTACGCTTTCCATGTCAGTTGTTTTTCTCTTACATAAAG
Source organism: Watersipora subatra (assembly GCF_963576615.1). NCBI lineage: Eukaryota > Metazoa > Bryozoa > Gymnolaemata > Cheilostomatida > Watersiporidae > Watersipora > Watersipora subatra. The sequence continues at coordinate 60,454,008 of NC_088715.1, forward strand.
GTATCTATTCGTTGTTCACAGTACATGGTAAAACCTGAGTGAAATCTGGCATAAGTTGACACTTGAGGCTTTCTGTTGCAAGCTGCTGAAATTGTTCTTTTGTTAAATATTCTATGATTTGTTGTTCAGCTCCATCTCTAGCTTCTCATCACCAATTTCAGAGTTGTCTCCACTTTCTGTGTCTGCTTCTCTCTTCGCTTTCAGCTGTGAAAAGATTGATTTTCATCAGTTATTTTGAGCCACAACTTTTGAGTTTGAATAAAAAATATTGTTGATGTACTCTTCACTTCAATTAATTCATGGGGTTATTTGAAAACTAATAGCCTTATTAAAAGTGAGAAATGATACGGTTGGAATCTCCAAAGCTTTTTCAAATTACGGAGGCTTAGCTCATTGATCACCATACCATGGTAGTTCAATTAAAAAATGCTTATCAAGATTGACCAAGTTCTTATTATAGATTGACCTTTTGATATCACTAGCTGTTGAAAAAAAGATGTTTTTATTATTTTCTGGTGTCCCAATTTGTATTAATATTATAAGGAACAATTGAAAACACTGATTTGTTACAAACAAAATGTGTTATTAACCATTTTAGTCATTTGTATTTTATGAACAGGTAGACAGGAGTCAACACAAGTGGCTAAGGAAAAGAGATATACTATACCTTGTTTAGTATTCTCTCTCTAACAAGGTAGACTGGGAGCATAATATAAAAGGGGGCGGCTGACACTATAGTAGAGGCTATGGGAAGTATGATGGCCAAGTCTACATCCGGTTGACTTGCCAGAGACATGGCCACCAGCAAACTAACAGCTGTGTTCTGCAACCCAGTCTCTATGGAGATTGTCTACAACAGGTCAGATACTAACTAGAGGCTCATAGACAACATATAGATTCTCTTTGATTTTAAAACAATTATTTCACTAGCACATTAGAGTAGTACTGATTATTTAAATAATTAATTTAGTCATCAAATGTGACCAGAATTTATGTTACAAGTAGTAGATAGTAAAGCACTTGACAATGCTGATTGTGAGAAGACAAATCCTTAATGTAAACAGACAGGACATTAGTCATTCGGCCTACAATTTTAGTTAGAGAAGAACTTTAGCAAAGTTTTAGATTTTATCAAAGTTTCAATTTTTTGCTATCATTTGAGATTTTTTGATGTTTGAGGTGATCCGGCTGCCAGGTTGTTTCAAGATTAAAATCAACAAAACTTGATCATGCTTAAAATGCTTAGAAGAAAAATGTGTGCCGAAATGACATCACTAGTTGCACGGCTGTCTGTCTCTCTTTTTATTGATATCAACTATTGTATTCAAGTTGTAGCATTGTGAGTCTCTATTCGGTTGATCTCTTTGCAACTATAAGTGTCCTAATCACACTTTCATTATTTGATCTGAGCTTTGTAATTGCAGTCATGTTTTGTCGATTTTAATAATGAAACATCATGGTTGTCGGATGACCTCACACATCAAAATCAAATGATAGAAAAATACCAATATTTTTTCCTAAAATCTACTAAAACTCTGTGAAAGTTTATTTTTGATTCCGGTATATAACACTATAGCATTAATCTCACAATACATCGGTGATTATTTGTGATGACAATGTTCACACTATTGTAGACCGATCTCCGTTTACGTCATCAAATAGTTCACAGTATAGCATTCTCATTGTTCTCAACTATTATTAGACGGCCTCGGGATCTCAACATTTAACCGCTATCAAGTTTTGTCGATTTTAATTTTCACACATTCGAACAGTCATATCACTTCAAGCATCAAAAACAGTTGCGAATGATGGAAAAATGCTGATAATTTTTGATAAAATCTCCTAAAATCTTTAGCAAGCTCTTCTTTAAGAACTTACGCAACAAATAATGGCCAGCCAATTTAAAATATTACCTTGATAAGCATCCAGTTTAGACGGCAAGCCCAGGCCATCAGTCCACCGAGTAGGTACCCTCCATACGGCAGCAGACACGATGCCAACATGAGTTCCGCATCCCATTTGACAAATATGTAGTTGTTTACAAAGACGGTGAACATGAGAAACACTAGGAGTATCAGCATAAGAAGAATCTGGAAATATATCACAATTTTCTTTAAACACCTGGTATGAATGTCAGTAGGTTTTTAAAATAGTGGTTCACATCTAAAAAAGAAAATGTTTAATTTATGTTTATACTTGAAGTAAGCATTCAAAAAAGAACTAATCTAGCACATTGTGTGTTCTGGATATTTATGGAACAATCAATGAAGTGAATAAAAAACTGCTTATCATTCAATTACAAATTTAACAAGAAGTTGAGCAATGAAAATGCTTGACCTGTATCAGCGTTGGTGCAATTTTATGTATCAAAGAGTATTTAAATGTAATAACTAATACCAAATGATTTTTCCACAGCTGTTCAGGAATACAGAAAAACTATAGCTTATGTTCCTTACATTGAGGCCTTTTCTGATGATAAGGGAAATTCTGGGTAACTTGAACTGGATCAGGGCTCCGATGGCTAGCGGTACAACTATCATTGCCAGACTCTCTAGAATGCTAAGAAATGGTATTTTCATCTGATCTACTCCTTCGTCAGCAGGAATGGTAGCTCCCAAAGTGTACAGCAGTAGAGGCAGCATTCCTGTAAAACAGCCATTAAAATAAATGATGGGTATATGTTGCTTTCAAGCAGAAGAGAAATTAGGTTTTATACTATTTCCTAATATCGTTGATTTGGCAGACATCTTCATTTCTGACCTTTATGCTTGAGATTTATTTTCGCAAAGAATACATCTAAAATTATTGAATTATTCAATGATCAACATGTTTCTATGGTACAGATGTAGCAGATTTAGAATTCTGCACGTAGGGTTACCGTGTAATAATTGTTTCAAAAGATATCCGCGTGTAGTCGGGTAAAGCAGGTGCTTTGTTAAACAAGGTAATGATATTTACTCCAGAGGACATAGCGGCGCACTCCTGTCTCACTTAGCATAAAGCTTCCAAAGTAGGAACGACTGAAGTGTAAAAAATGTTTAAAATGGAATAGCTTGCAAAGAATTTTTTTGTGCATCACTGCAAGTGCAGTTTCCATCTTTCTTAAGCATGAAACATTTTTTTAAACTTTGCAAGAAAATTTGTAAGTAACAAAACTTGCTTGACTTGTGAGCATTTGCCGTTTCCGTCTCTCGGACGACCCAAACTTGCAGATTAACCACATCATGGAAAGATTGTGTATGTTGCATATAACTACAGAGAAAGATAAATGGCTATTATCATACCTAGAGAAGCTGCAGTGTTTATGGTTGTCATGGTGATGCTGATAGATAAGTCTCCATTGAACAGCTTGGCATACATGTTGCTTATTCCTCCACCGGGAGAGCAGCCCATAGCAAAGAATCCTAGTGCCTTTGATCCGGTGTACCCCAACATCCAGATAGTTCCGTATGATAGCTGAAATATTGCAAAAACATTCTTCAAAAGTTCTACTGGCAGCAGATAACGTTGTTTTCTATTAGGTATGTTAAAGATTTATTATTCTAAAATATTTTAGAAATTACATAATAAATAGATAAATAATAGACTGAGTACCAAAACGTACATAAAGTAAATTGCATAAATTATTAAAAGATGAAGCAACCATTTGTTAGAATACAGGCAATATTGCAACTGAGTCACAACCACACAGACATCTTATGACTTGTCCCCTCACCGCAGGCATGATCGTGTACTGAGCTACAAAGGCTACAATCAAAGCCTTGGGTCTTCTGAAATGCTCTTTTATAGTCTGAACATCCAGGTCATTTCCCATAACCAAGATCATAAGAGTAAACTAAAAAAGAGAAACAGATAACACAATTAGAATCTTCGCAGTTATTGTACATAAACTTTGTTAAAAAGCAGACAACTCCTTAAAAGCTAAAATGTTTGAGAACAATCGCAAATCAACAAAAATTATCAAATTTTGAATTTCCCTCTTAATAGCAAGCTTTGGTAGCAGCATCATTTTAAGAGAAGTGAAAAAGCTACTTAATTCTATTTTGGAATTTTGTTAAACACGATTTAGTTGGTAGGACTAATATTACACAAGTCTACATGTATGTGTGTCTGATACTTCATAGGGAACCGTCCTCTATAAAATTATTAGTTTTTTCAAATCAATAGCAAGGCTATAAATAAAAAGTGATAGTGTCCATATCACTACTTTAAATGTGATCAAGTACATACCATGACTTTAACTGTGATTGTGTACATGAAGTCCACAAATTTTCTTTGTCTCATCGAACGAATCATGGCTTCACCGAGGTATATATCAGCACTAGCGCTGCCAGTGTCAGCGTAGAATTTAGCAGTTGAATACCCGATGTAGGGTGCAGAAACTGTTAGCAGAATAGATAGCTTTCGGTAAGTTATAAAATGCAGTTGACAAAGTATTGTGTTACGTTATGCGTTTCTAAATTGTAGTATAATAATATGTCATTGAATAATACATAATATATTATACACCATAATATGGTAATTCATATTATTATATAGGGAAATACAAGTTGTTAAATTTGTTTGATTCCTTACATTATTTTACATTATAGTATATCATTTCATCAAAACTGATATATTACATTGTATTTTTTATTTATTTTGCATGAAAATATTCCTATCCGTGTTATTCTATGTTACCTACATTGTTACTCAACAAAAGTACTTCAACATATTTTTATACTAAACTTTTTTAAATTCGTTACATTGAAATCAGCTTGATTGACTAAAACAATATCATACTTATTTTAGTCAAAATGATTAATTTTAAAATACTTACTTAGAAATGACACATTGTAACAAGCTCCTGTTTTTTGTAAGCTCAAGCTTGTTGTTGTATTACCAGGAGTGTTTTCATGTTGCTCCAAGCACGAAGAGATATCAACTGTATCCTGAAAAGTTACATATATAATTTTATTCTTAATAAAAATAGGCATAACAACAAAGGTTATTTACAAGGGGCTTTTAATAGAACTAAAATTTGATACTGATAGAAATTTTTTACTTTACTAAATTTAATAACCAAAAAGCTTTTTATCGTTTTACAATCAGTGTTGTTATGTGATAAGGATTAGAGCAGACATACAAATATTCTGTTACTATCGATTCATAGTACCAGCTGCTGCCGATTATAAAGCAGTTTTAAAATTACTCGGGTCTGATTCGTCATAGCGTCCTTCATATGTAATCAATCATAGAAAATTAGCCTCGGCCACCTGCCCGTCATATGTCAACAGCTATAGGAATTTCAACGAAACTAGTACAGGTCTAAAGGTCAAATCCTCCTGTATTGTTTTTTGTGAATGCTGGGCGACAGCTGTACTAAATGAGTGTAATCGAGCCGGTGTAAAGTTTGTATCAACTCTTTTGATTATCTTTGTTTTATGTGAGTACTTTACTCACTAAAGAGAAGCATGCAAATATTTTTATTAGAACTCAGTAAGCTATAACTTTTATTGGAAGTTGTTCTTTCTATTCAATCTGTTTTCTTTGTTTAGTTTGGTAGTGTTATAACTACATTTACCCACAAAAACAAATATTGATGAACCAATATTTTGGTGCTAGAGTCAAATTTGCAGAGTCATGGCGTACCAACATCAAGGGTAAGGCGGCAATTGAACTTTTCATGACAAAATTTCACTACCAAAGCCTATTCTACAAAAAGCCCTTCGGGCAAGCCCAACATCAATGTGTTCAAAGATACCTTAGTTAGTCTGTGTTCTTACAGAATAGTATTAGTGAAACTTACTGAAATCCTGGCAATGTTTGTTTGTGTGCTCTCAATGGAGACGGTGAAGTTCTTAATGTGTTTGTCAACATAGAGGACAACATTGTGGCGTGCTGGAGGTTGGTCATAGAATATCGTAAATGCCCCTTCATCGGGATAAATAAGTTTAAACTGAGAATTCGTCGTGTTTCCTGAAAATAAAAATTCAAACTATGCTCTTGATAATAAATTAAGTTTCCTTAGCCTAGTAACTTAAAGATGTTAGATTGCCATAACACAAAATGCTATAATTATCATACATTTAATTGCAGGAATGCTAATTTTTTTTAAACAGTTAATCGTTTCTATCGAGTAAAGCTTCAAATGAAATTTTCAGCAATTTTTTGTCTAAACTGAAAAATACTGATGACTGTCAACCATCCCAATTGAATGCTTGTCAGTTTTGGTTAAACAGAGTTGGTAGTTGTTGGTAACTCTGGTTTCTTTAATGCTTGATAATTGGGTTAAATATGATTTGAACACACCAATAAGCTCATCACATAAACCTAATATTGAAACACATCTGCATGTGCAACTGTCCCTTGAGGAAGAGATGCCTGGTAATGCTCAACTCCCCATCTCTTTGCACTTTCAGGTCACTATATCAAAATTCATTTTTGTTAAAAGATTTTATTAAATACAAAAATAAATTATTTACATGCAATTTGAAATTAGTCTAAAAAGTTTATCTTCTAAAACCGGTATAGTTTGAGTAGAAGAAATAGACATACCTTCAATGTGAGCCGACAACCCACTAGTCTGGTGGAGAAGAGTCAAAAGAATCCAAATCAGAAACATTATGATAAATCTTTTAGTGCTTCGTTGATCTCTTAACAATCGCTCTCTAACAAAGTCTAACAAACTGTGTGTGGTTTTCCATCTATCCTCTTCAGTTATATACTGCTGGTGGGCTTTATTTGTTTATCTGAAGTAAGTTACAGCGCTTAGGCAATCCTGCATTGTGAAAGAAAATTTATCTTGTAAGTTGACAATTTATGCTAAACTGGAGTTTAAAAAAACATCGAGTGTTTACGAACTATATAATATAACTATAATACTGCTGCTTAAATATAGCTATTATTGTATCGTAGTCGTAAAACCAATTTTATTCACAGCTCATAAAAGTTTTCTGCTAGTAGACGCTCGATGATTCATAAATGTGTACCTGTGGTGACTGAGATTATGTGTTGTCCTTAACAGGCCGGCAAGAAGGATGCAGTTGACGATGCCTCATTCTAAAAATAAGGATTGGCGATGATATTTCATCAAGATTTTACTGGTCAGGTTTTTAGATGAGAATATGTTGGATGAGTCGCTCTAGTGACCATGTTACGGACTGTTTCATATCAAATGGACAGACTTATCTTACATTAATTATATTCATCAAACCAGTCTATGTGTTCTGATGATTTTATTTTGTTGAGCTTGTAAAATGATAAATTTGCTATTTAAATTTTGCATAAAATTTAAGATGATTAGTTTTTACTGTATTTAAACAAAGTTTTACACGCTTCTATCAGAAAGTATCAATATTTTTCTATGATTTGCGATTATAATTGATGTTTTAGATGATCTGACAGCCAGGATGTTTTATGATTAAAGTCAACAAAACTTGATCGCAATTAAAATGCTCAGATCAATTGAAAGTGTAATTATGATGTCTATAGTTGCAAAGACACTGATATAATCAAGACATGCAAAGCTGCAACTTGAACGCAATGCACAATTTTAACTATCACAACTAATGATGTCATGCCACACATATTTTTATTCCGAGCGTTTTAAGCGCTATCAAGTTTTACAGATTTTAATCTTGAAACATTCTGGAAGTCAGATCACCTAAAACATCAATTATAATCAAAAATCATAAAAAATACTGATACTTTCTGATAGAAGCTAGTAAAATCTTGTGTAAGTTCTATTTTAACGATTTTATTCACTAGTATCATTTTTCTTAACTCTAGATTAAAAGTGAACATAAAATCTTGTTTATTAAGTAGTTGGTTGATAGTTGTTTCAAGATTAAAATCAACAAAACTTGATCGCAGTTAAAATGCTCAGGCCAAGCGAAAGGGCAATTATAGCGTCTATAATAGTTGTATAGAGACTGATATAATAGAGACACTACAGGTCTGTTACCTAGTAGTTAAAGACTCACTTCCGTCTTTCATCTAAAGTCTAATACCATGTCTACTTGAAGCACCCATGGCCTAATGGTCTAAAGCGACTGACCTAAGAACCATAGGTCGAGGTTCAGTTCCCAAAAAGGCCACCGGTAGTAACTAGAATGGCGTCCAATATTAAATTGCTTTCCGCAACTGGTCATGTCACCAGTCATACAGGTTTCCTTGCTGATGGACACAAACCATCTCTAGCCAAGATCACAGAGCCAGTGTTTGTGTAATAGAGTACTTAAATCATGCATAAAGTCTGCTCACATTAAGATAAGCAGACGTAGTATTTCTTAGAGGAGTTGCTCACTCACACACTGGGTGTGCTCAAAGTATGTTATTCGGTGAATCAGAATTAGACCATATGAAGCTAGAGAACGGATCAGATGTATGTAACGAAGTCCTGTCACTGATGTCTACTTCTGTTTAAAGAGTTTTGTATAAACTTGGGTTTCCGTGGCTGGAACAATCCTGCCATGATGAGTCAACACAAAGGAAACTGGCAGGGACTCCCATGTGGAAGTTTCCTTGTCAACTACCAACTTTCAAACCAGATACTTCCTTAATAAAATTGCATGTGCTTGTATGTGAATATTAAAAGGAACTTTATCACTTAATAACTTGAAATACTACCCACGCTGACACTGACAGCATATTATGAGTATTAGCATTAGGATGGTATTGCGGGAGAAGGTGCTAATTTGCTGTCCCCCATATAACAGCAACCAACCAAGGATTGGTCATAACTCCTATGAGCTTGTCAAATTTGAGAAACTTTGCTATACGTCAAATTTGATTTTGCGTAAGGATCACTTGCAGGAATATTAGATTAAAATAAATGAAAACAATATTATATTCAAGCTTTAAAACAAAAAGGAACTCAAACGACAATGCGGTGTTATTTTTTTGGGTATAGGTGAACTTAAAATTGAGTATTTTCTGAAGTCTATTTTTATCATATCTTGCATAATGCAAAATCAAGCAATCCTCTAACATATCTCACAGGTCTTAGTAGAGTATTAAACTAATGTGAATTATATGTTACAAATTAGACAATTTCAGTCGGCCCCCGGTTTTTTGGATTTTACTTCTTCGTATTTTCAATTGTTTAAACAATGTCTGCAGTCTGTACGATCTGCCAGAAGAATGACAAGTTTAATCAATAGGAGGCTTTGGCAACAGACTACATGAGCGTGCAAGTTTCTTGCCAGAGTTTTGTACTGTAATTTTCATTGTTATTATTACTGCCATTAATATTATACTGTACTCTATCGTGGTATAACCGTATTTTACTTTATCATGTATACTGTATGTGCATATTGTACCATATTATAGCCTAGGAGTATGTGTGCGAGACAATATAGGCTGTTTAATGTATAGTACCCAGTTTTCAATGTCCAGACCTTTTCAGTTTCAGGATATGCCCCAGTCTGTCTTGATCTGAACAAATGAAAGTAATGATGCAAGAATGTACAAGTTTAATATCGGCATCGAACATGGTGGTGAAAGTTAGATGCTAGATTGAGTATCGTAAAAAACATATTTCCGTAAAAACATAGTTTTACTTTACTTGCTCTTTTTTGTGGAGAGATGACTACTAAGATCTAGATAAAAAATTGGAAATATGAACCTAGATATTTAGCATTTTACAGTCCAACACAATCAGATGCTGTTTTTATGATTGCTAGCAAGTTTGCTGAGGAAGGACTACCAACCCTTTCATATTTAGCGAATCTGGTAGCCATAACAAACCATGAATAACTTTAGTTTTACATTTCAACTATCAAGTGTCATCTTACAAGTGAATCAATAACACACCGCTTGTGAAAGGAATTAAGTCACTTAATTTATTTATACATTGCTCATGCTGTCACTTACAGCGTCTTACGAGTATTGAGTGTTCAGAATTAAGATAGTATTGATTGAAGACGGTGTTGATTTACGGTCCCCCTATAATAGCAGTCAACGAAAGATTATGATTTCAAGAAGTAAAAACTGCTACGAGTTGGGTAAGCAAATTTGCACAACAGACCGATAAGGAACATATTTTTGTTTCACAGACTGTTTTATAACGTGTAGTTTGTTGAATAGTAACCATTATATCGAACTTCCACCATAATCTACTTGTATGCATTATCGATCAAATCAGATCAAATCAGTCATCGATAAAAGATTTATTTTGGCTTTTATTACTTAAATTTGGTTTGTTTAGTATATTTGATACACAATTACATCGAATAACAGTAGCTAAATGCTCCTACAACATAAACTTCTTGGTAAGTAAATTTCACTTAATCTTAATTTCTGACCTCATGTCTGAGTGGTCATGGGCCACCCTTGCAGATCGTCGAAGGACGGCTGACCAAAATCTAAAACACAAAATACTAAATGAAGAATTGCAATACCAACCCATTTTTTCTCAAATGCTTACCTACACAATACACGGCACAAAAGCACTAAAGGTGCAATCAACACCAATGTTAAAAACACTCCTTTTTTGTGCGGATCCTTAACAGCTAACCTTTTTTTTTACACACACCCACCAAGAACTTTCAATATTTATTGAAAGTTCTTGCCCTCACCTAATCTCTACCCTCAACCCTAATAACAACATTGCCCCAACCAAATTTAAAAATCACAATAAAAAAGAGAAGAAAACCCAAACTAAGAGTAATCCACTCATGTTACTTAATAAGGATATCGATCTAATGCCCCATTATGGGGCGAGTGCGATTAATTGATTTGACTTGACTTGACTTGGCTGAATACATTGAGCATAAAATCAGAAGTTGATGTTCTTCCTGTTCACTTTAAATATATTGTGCTTTCTGCCAGCTTGTTGTATAAAGTTGCCTTTTTGCAAAATTGGTAAAATATGATGCTGCGTTTCATTGTAAAGTTTACATTAAAAAAATTTAGTACTACTTTATAATCTTATGTTTAAAAGTTTACTTTAATGAGATGGTTAACCTTTACCGTATTAATGGTTTTAAGGGTGATAATAAATACTACAATTTACTCTCTACAACAAGGAACTCAATTTTGAATTAATTAGTCAAGTTTTTTTATACTTTTTTTTATATAGCTTTTTTATAGAAAAAGACTCGCGCTTCATTTTACAGCAATTATTTATCTATGGTAACAATATTAAAATGCAGTAGGCCTACTAACCTATCTGAACTCGGTTGATAGGGCAGCTTTTTATTGTGTCTACAAAACTAATAAAATAATATTGTTAAAATTTTTGCTATCTTAGCATGTTTCTCCTTTAATGTAAGTTAACTGTAAATTTTTTCTTTCCTTATTTACCTTTTTACTCAATTCTCTCTACACTTTCTAATCCATTTGTCTCTCTTTTTTACTCTCCCATATTAAATAGCCTGGAGTGAATTAACCGAAGCAGTACTGTATCTGAGCCAAAATAGTTAAAAAGTCTAAAAATTGCCCTTAATTGGTAGTTTTGGTTGCTAGGATGCCACCAAAATATCTTATTGGATTAAAAGCTGATTCCTTGGCGATAAAGTTGTGAGAGAGTAGCTAGTTAAGACAATATAAAATTTAAAACTGGTTTCCATCTATCAATAAAACCATGCGTTGAACTTTTAGCCAGGATGTAGCTAGTTATGTTCTCTTCATACTTCGTATTTGGGTCTGCTCCGACCTTGCACTACGTTGCTTGTGATGCAACGTCACGGGCAAGCGATGAATTGCAACGTAAGCCTACATCCATTACCCACTCCAGGTAAAACAACAATTTTACTGTTATAAGTGACATCACTGCTTGCGCTTGGATATGTATAGCTAGGCAATTCACTTGCATAAAAGCTTATGAAATTGTCTAAAACAATAGTTCATTGCTTGATGGTGCCTAGAAAATTACGATCTACATGTATATGCAGAATCGTTATACTATTATAAGATGCAGGTCATTATACTAAATATAGGAGGAACATTTTGTAAGCTTCAGATGCGGTTGCTTAATTGCTCCCATTTTAAAAATACATCCTGTAATGTCCTCAAGTGTTATAAATGGTTCACAACCTAAACTATGTTTTCATAATGACCAGCTATTGTTATGGAGACACCTACATTGATCAAGTGTACCAAACTGTAAACATTAAACAACAAACCATCAGACTTGTCTAAATACTCATTTGTACTAATTTGGTAATGCTGGAAGCTCCGGGTAGAAGAAGCAGCCATAGTAGATTATCTATTCCTGAACCTTCGTCCAAATTTCTTCATTTTTTTGCGATGTCATTTTATTGTTGTCAGCCATCTTTATAGACAATTTTATCATTAAAAACGCGAAGCTTTCGCAATGAATTTTTGAAAACGATGCTCTTATTTGCAATATTTTTATTATAGTATCAAAACAACACAAAAATGTAATACCGGTATTAAATAAAAGAATAACGATCGCTTTCTACAAATATGGCGGCTTTTTCATGAACGAGCGCATGTGCAAACGGCTTGATGGCGTCAAAAAAATTGATGGAATCCATCGTTATTTATTTATGTATTTATAGATAGGTTATTTATTTTACAGAAGGATTTATATTTCCAACTAGGTGAATGCCTTGCGTTGCATGGATAATAAGAAAATTTGTTGCACAGAAAGTTTATTTTCAATCAACATGTGCATCATATACCATTGTAACTTGTAAGTGAAGGTGTTTGTTTATTTCTGTGTTCTGTAAGTTTAATTAGGTTTATGCTATATATACATTTATTTATGGCATATTGGTAAGTCTGGGTATGTATTTTTCTTTTAGTAGTTCAAACATGCTCGCTGAAGCGTGAGTACATTAAGTGTGAGTATTTTAACCAATTGTCAGTAAAGATTGGCGAGTTTCAAAATTATTCTACTGAATGGCACAGTGGTCTGTTGGGGTAGTGGTTAATGTGCCTGTATGATAAACCTGTGTGTTTGGGTTCAATTCTAGTGCAAAGCAATTTTTTTGTTTTATAATTTAATTGCCATGACTGAACATACAGACAACAGACCAGCAAACACTTAGATATATATAATGTATGTACACACATAGATAGATTTGGATAGGTGGTTTTTAAATTTTATAACTCTCTAAGCTTTCACTGAAAACCATTATAAACTTAGTATGAATTGATTGAACATAACGGAACCTTTCGGCTACTATTCCCAAATTTTATGCAGTTTTCATTCCTTACAAGACCCGAAATTACTACTAACAATTTTATAGAGGTTGTCTAACTTTTGTTGCCATTTTTTAAATTTTCCGCAGCTTATAGGTTTGCGGTTATCTATAGCCATAGGGATATGTAGTAATTATATAAGTGCTCAATAAGGCAGTTAACTCTAAGATGCAACAAACCAATATTGCTTGATAGATAATTGATCGATCATTGATTAATAACTTTTTGGTCAAAAATTATTACTTTGATCAATAGATTTTAAAATTTATTCAAATATTTAAAAGTGCTTTAAGAGTTTTTACCAAAGTATGAAGTAATTAGTAATTTCAAATATGTTTAGTGAATTTAGCACTATAATGTTCTCATAGCAAATGTTTGCAGGATATGAGTCTGGCATGAAGTATTTAACCTAAAATTCAGATTTGATCAAACAGGAGGTCCGATGCTCAGACCTAAAGGATTTCAGTCAAATGCTTAAGTCACTTCCTCTGGTGCCAACAGTGACAGTGTGAGATTGAAAAGCAGGGAACTGCTACAGTGCTTGAATTATGCCACCATAAGAAGTATAAAATCTTCTTTCCTCACACAAACCAGCGCAGTATATTTTTCACTTAGTAAACAATGTCTTGTAGTTTTCCAGAAACTTAGTTCTGATTAATTATTCAGATACCATGAATTATTTTTTTATAATTTAAGAAATCTTTAGTGTAATTAAAATATGTTATAAATGGATGATCAACAGAACGAAATCAGCCCAATAAAAGTTGAGGGCAGAATTATTTTTATATAAATCTGTTGCAACTTCTTTCAGAAGTCATTTGAACAAGAAAAAACAAATAGATGAAATTTGTAGCTCCATTAGTTCATGAAAAGAGTGAGTACAGAGAAACCAAATCAAGAAGGATATGCTGCCTTTTGGCACAGTTCGGTTAATGGCTCTTGAGCCAACTCAAGGAATGATGGGTAATAGTTTACCAGACTAGTAACAAAAATGGGACAGCTGCCAAGCAAAGCTATCCCCAGACCGGAAAGCTTGCAAACATAAGCAAGTGTTTATCACAACAATCAAGGATACGTAATAATGTGTTGTTTTGGCGCCAGCCTTCAATTACCTCTTTTCGCAGCCGAAGTTCGCCAGGTGACTCGTGTTGTCGAATACAGTCCAGAGATCTATGCCTAAAGATGGACTTATGCAAAATTTTATGAGGTTTTATCAGAAAGTATTGGCATTATTCTATGATTTTCTCTCTTGATTTTTGAGTTGATCTGACTACCAGGATATTTCAAGATTGAAATCGACAACACTTGATCACGGTTAAACGCTCAGATCAAGCAAAAATGCAATCATGACGTCTATCGTTGGAAAAAGACCGACCAAGTAGAGCCACGTAATGCTGCAACTTGATGGCAGCCGATATCAACTACAGCAAGTATCGACATTATTTTACGCATATGTTTTTCCGAGTATTTTAGCTTTGTATTTTTATTCTTAAAACATCCTGGCTTTCAGATCACCTCAAACATCAAAAACAATCGCAAATGATAGAAAAATCCCAATAGTTTCTTGTAAAATTTTTAAAAATTTTGTGTATATTCATCTTTAAAACTTTCCTAATTTTCAATTGTGATAAACTCCCATTAAGTTAAATTGGATAGAGCTGCGTGTTTGCTGACAGAAGTAATAAAGATTTGCGGTAGACAGCAGATGAGACAACTCTTCCTCTGTACTTAAGTATTCTCAGCTTTGCAATCTTAAAGTATGTTTTTAATCAAGTGCAAACTATAATCTGACTGCATTTTGTTAGAATTCTTCTGATGATCCTTTTCAATAGCCTCTAATTCTACACATTCTTCTAGAACTCAGCAGGCATCCTGATGACAGCTGCTCAACTCATGCTATTTTACGATGCAGTCCATGTTTGATGTGACACATTAGTTTCATTACGTTCCATTGTCTCTTGTAAATGTTGTTACATGCTGTTGTATACGTCTATGTATGATCGTCTTGTTTTCTTTATTAATAACCATCCCTAAAGCATGGCTCCCATATACGTCGCAAAACACCGAAAACAGCACCGCAGTCTATCCGGTTCGGGTGAAATGGTGAAAAGGTGAAATAGGAACCTATACACCGGGTACTGCCGAGGATCACCAGTAGTTGCTAGTGGCAACGCAAGAGTTTACACACAAGAGCCACAGGCAAAACCTTCCCGAAATGTGCTGTACAGGTGAAGTTAAAAAACAGCATGGCGAGCGAAAATTTTTATGCCGTTATTAGCGATGCACCTTTATGTGAACACGAGCCGCCAAGCCTAGCGTCGCAAGCATTTTGCTGCCCAATATTACCGCCGGAGTCTCACAATCGATATGGGAACCAGACTTTAGGCAATCATCTAAGACAACAGTGATGTTAATACAGTAGAGCAGCAGAAAATGGAGAAAAGGTTGTAGGAATGCTGGGTAAAAGAGCCTTTCAGAGACGATTTGTCAAGGAATATCAACCAGAGTAGAAACTCATGAAAAACAATGTGTGTATCCTTTATGCTGCATGTTTATGAACAACAAGTGTATTGTAGCAGTTAATTTAATTGCTCCACATATTGTATAGCAGGAAACCATCGACTGTGTTAATAATTGTTTTGGAGTTATTCTCTTTTTTGTAGTAGATCGTTTCAACAATGACTGTCTCATGGTTTAGGCTTTATCCCTGACCTTCTTGCAGCTTGGTTTTCTACCTTCTATTGTCATCTGTTTGTGTCTAGTTTTTTCAACTTCGTAGTAAGCTCAGCTACATCTTTGTATTTCTGTATGTATGAGAAATGTATTTTAAACGCTATATGCCACACTATTCATTTGATTTGCCCTTTTTGTGTTTTATGACTTTTTTATGATTTGGACAAAAAAAAACTCATTTTGAAATGAAACTACTGTCAATAAAGTGATATAATAACAATAAATAATACTTTATTGAGGCGTTAACTAACTAAACTCAACTGGTCTGCATCCATAACAAATCAGGCATAACTGCTCCTTGGCTATAACCAATCAGGCATAACAGAAAAATTCTAAAAGCTTGCTGCATTAATAGATTCTTTACTTTTGAACCAATGCCAAAAAGAGTTTATAGATGTTGATTTTTGAGCACAAAATAAGAATGTTTTCATATATATTTTTATGTAAAAATAGAAGATGATGCATGCACTGTGCTAATGTTTGAAAAATTTGATAAAGATTTCAATCATTCAATTCATATTAAACTTGACTGACCTTTAAACCCTGGCATAGTGACATAGGATTACTCGCTCTGGTAGGCAGCAGTGAAATGGACTCGCAGTCCTAGCAGCGTATATCCGACAAGTTAACTATAAGATATGAAATATAGAAACATTATTAACCTGCAATGAAATATTTTATTTGATATTAATTTTTTATTTATCAAGTTAGTTTTTGGCTATATCAGGCTTGTCTTAAAAAGGCTTGTCTCAAAATTAATGATGATGTAATAATTATTGTCGAGTTTGTCAGTCAATAAGTTTGTCGAGTTATTTTGGTAGTTACAGGGTTAGAGATAGTTATAAGGACAAAACCTCTCGGTTTTCCTTCACTTGTATTACTGCTCATTTGTAGGATGACCGATTGAGTTCTTTTATGAGGAGATAACTCTTGACTAAAATTAGGTTGTCTGACCCTGATCCTTCTTCATGTTATGCAGAAACAACCATTAATTTAAAATCAAATGTGATTCCTTGCTCTTGTTTATATAAGTTTTTTCTAACCTATAGGGCGTTGAAGGCTATATAAGTGTCATATAAAATTCATAATTATCCTTAATTTTTACAAATTCTTTTACAAAGTGCATAGACTTTGTCATCATTACATCTCCATTAAGGCTTTATGTATGCTGTATACTTATCTTAGCCTAAACTGTGGAATTTGTCACTCTAGTTTCTACAACATCCTTATCGAGGCAGCACTTAGCCAATAGATGGTGTAAGCCAAGAAATACGATACGCCATCTGATACAAGCAGGAAAATATTTATCTACAATGCGTAATGTGTTTTCATACACGAAAACACAAAGCAGCTGTAAGGCCAGACAGCATATCAACAGCTAGCTTGGTGAAACTCAGCTTGGCAGCCCAGCGCATCCGTTACTCAGCAACATTGAGTTATTGACAAACCAGGCTCTACAGTCGTAGGTGTAGAATATAAACCTTATATAATTTTTGACTCTTTATAGGCAAACTAGAATTGAGACCTGCCATGTCTGAAATTGCTTTTGATTTCAAACCTATTATGTTTAGCAGCAGGTAGAAGGCACAAGGCATTTGCGTGCGAAGTTTGAAACAAATTGGCAAAAAAATGGGAAAATGCATCGCCTTTTCTGCAGGGTAGTAGACACACTCACAATAACAAAGACAGATTTAATAATACGCATATATTAACTGGCAGCATTTTAAAATGACGTCTATATATACTAATATATTCATGTTTTTTCTTTCTCTGCAATCATTTTTATGTTAGAAGAAAAAAAACAGTTTTTGCAACATAAACTCCAGCGATGCAAGTTTCATGCTGTGAAATGAGGCAGTCATTCTTTCAGCAAAACATAAAAATATGACACATGATGTCAATGCCAACGATTAGCCAATTTTTGAATGCCAGACAAAGCCCTTCTGTTAGTTGTCATTCTTGCATGCCTTTTTCATCTCGGCGCCATGCTGCATGTTTTCATGCCTTTTTCATCTCTTTCATTTTGATTGTTTGACTCAGCTTTAGCTTTAGCTTTAGCTTTAGCTTTAGCTTTAGCTTTAGCTTTAGCTTTAGCTTTAGCTTTAGCTTTAGCTTTAGCTTTAGCTTTAGCTTTAGCTTTAGCTTCAGCTTCAGCTTTAGCTTCAGCTTTAGAACTGCAAAACTTTGCGATTTATATGAAGAGATAATTTTGAACAAAGCAAGTCTTGCACTTCTTGCAAACGCAAATGTGCTAATATAGCCTGGTTACTGTTGACTCTTAAGGGTGTCAGTGTAGTCATCCCAGATAGATATATTAATCAGCAAGTTTGGTAATTGTAACCTTTCATAGTGCCTATATAAAAATATGGCATAATATCAGTCTGTGTTCTTTTTGAAAAAGATCATTTCTGAAAAGACATTAAATTTAAAACAAGATTTGCAAAAAATGTTATTGTTCAATACTGCACAAAACATAACAACGTCTACATCCTATTATATTACAAGAATTTACACTGTATTAATAATATGGTGAGAAAGAGGAGAGAGAGGGAAAGAGAGGGAGAGAGAGGGAAAGAGAGGGAGAGAGAGGGAAAGAGAGGGAGAGAGAGGGAAAGAGAGGGAGAGAGAGAGAGGGAGAGAGAGGGAGAGGGAGAGAGAGGGAGAGGGAGAGAGAGGGAGAGGGAGAGGGAGAGGGAGAGAGAGGGAGAGGGAGAGAGAGGGAGAGGGAGAGGGAGAGGGAGAGGGAGAGGGAGAGGGAGAGGGAGAGGGAGAGGGAGAGGGAGAGGGAGAGGGAGAGGGAGAGGGAGAGGGAGAGGGAGAGGGAGAGGGAGAGGGAGAGGGAGAGGGAGAGGGAGAGGGAGAGGGAGAGGGAGAGGGAGAGGGAGAGGGAGAGGGAGAGGGAGAGGGAGAGGGAGAGGGAGAGAGGGAGAGGGAGAGGGAGAGGGAGAGGGAGAGGGAGAGGGAGAGGGAGAGGGAGAGGGAGAGGGAGAGTGAGAGAGCCTAGCATTACCTCAACAACAAACGCAAATGATAAAATATATGGACACTTTCTATGGAAATCTATTAAAATTTTGAGCAAGTTAATCTTTAACTATTTTATCCCTTGTTATCTCCCTTTATCCTCTTTCATTTTTACTACAAGGTTAAACATAGGTTGATCAAGTGTTATATTATGATCATCTCTCAGACATAACTACACAGGTAGGTAAAAGAACCCTCTCAATATTTCTGTAAGGCATTCACATCCAGCCGCCCCAACTTTTTAGGAACTCCATAGCCCAACGGTTATGGAAACGGTTTTTATCGCTGTAGAATATCACCACTTTATTCGAAGCCATAGAGACAAACATCAACTTTTAGTAGTTTTTAGGCGTCATTATTATCATCATCAGACATCAGCGGCAAAATATTCTTGTTAACGACTTTTATAAAGGTTTGAAAAATATCAAGTTTTACCAAACATCCGCTTGCCCATGTCCCACTTAATGAACTTAAAATAACATCGGCAAAATTGATCTTTGTTAAAACGCTTAAAAGAAAAAAATGTTTTTTTCTGAGCGTTTTAACTGCATACAAGTTTTGCCTATTTTAATTTAAAATCGTCTCGTCAGTCACATCACCTAAAACACAACAAATCTCATAAAATAGAAAAATGTTGATACTTGCCGATAAGAATTTTTAAAACTTCACGTGAGAGTCCCGGCTGAGGACCTACATAAGAGAAATCTGTTGGAGGCTTACACCATCCCCCCTCCTTCTCTACACCCCTAGGTGTTCATAACTAGTCGCCTAACGTTAACAGCCCCAACTTGCAACCAGTGAATACAGGCCTGTTCAAATCTACGTATTGGATGCCAGGCTCAAGTCTCCAATACTGTTGCAACAACGCGTGTCATCATGATGTTTACCTTTTCAAACAATCTCCATATGTAAACTGCAACAAGGCATCATTCAGTAACGAGCAATATTTGGATTGTAACTGCCAGTCTTAATATTAGCAACTATATCATCAACTTTTGACACAGTGAGTAACTACGAATATAGCCATTGCCCTGATGGTAGGTTAAAGCTGACTCTTATCTCTGTTTCATCAGAGATATGCATCAACTAAGGGCATATCAAAGGCCTGACATCGACTGGACTTGTAGGAAGTTAGAAAACTTCGTGTAAATATTAGTTTACACCTAGATGGCGTCACTAACAACATCAGCTGGCTCTTATGCACAGCGTCAAGACTTTGTGCAATTCATTGAAAGGTCTTTGTTGTTGTTTTAGTAGATTCTACAAAGTAAAGGACGTGCCCTTTAACTGTTGTTATAAACTTCTCCAGGATTTAGAGGAACCTTTCATGGTCCTCGTACAAAGCATTTCAGAAGAGCTATATTTGGTAACAGGATCTCTCATCTGTATGAAGTTTGCAGTTATTCTCTGTATGCTTGTCTAAGATTTTAGTCCCACAGAGTTTAAACTACACGAAGGTCAAAGCCAATACTTGATAATAAGTGGCTATATATACAGATGTGGGTTAGCATTAGGTCCACCTGGTTTTTCCTTCAGGTGAAGCAACCGAGGAATAGCTTTAGATCTGGAACTCCTCACCTTGGACTATAAAGATTGAGAGTTTAGCCAGGGTTTCAGTGGTTATAGCTTTAGTTTCTTTCCAACCAGATACCAGATTCCAGAAGATTCTAGAAGGCTACCAAACTAAAGGGATATAATTGGTCATTAGAGTAAAAGTTGCGACTAAGTAAGTCCAGCATCATTAGCCTAATTTTAACTCATATTTGTAATTTTACACTCCAAGCAAATTTAGATCTTGAATTTTTTTAATTCGCAAAGATGAAGAGTAACGCCAATAGTTCATTTGTGGTTCAATTAGTTCAAAGTTCAACGCTTTAAAAAAGTTTGTTATGCAACAATCAACAAAAACATTGTTCAATTTTGCGCTTTGAATTTACTTTTAAAATAAAAATAGTATGCCTGAAACTGCTTGGATCTTAAGATAAAATGTTTTTACAATTGGACGTAACTATTTTCTAGTTTTAGCACTTTGTTCAGACGATCTTTCATAGCACAACCATGAAACAGTGGTGTGGGAAAAAAACTAGAACCCTTTGCTGAAAACTAAAATTTTCATTTACAACACTGTTAATCCTTGTGAATTTAGTTGAAAGCCATAAATTATTATATATTAAATTAATCCTCATTTTGTCCTGATTTTAATACGTAAACCCAAACAGCTGTAACATTATGTCTTCAAATAATTATTTAGGTTAAACTCTGAACTTTTCGGTCTTGTACTGGTCGTAGACAGCAACAACTACATACATTGTTTGCTTATTTTAAATCATATACGTGATACAACTCGAGTAAAATTTATTGAGAATTAGTAAGAATGTTGTAAATGAGAATTTTAGTTCTTCAGCAGCTGGTCCAGTTTATTTTGCATACTATTGTATATCTGTTCAGCAACCGCATGTATCATAGCTTGTAGAATGAAGCAAGATCAGAATGAATTATAATACTAAGTTTGTATAGCAAAAGAAAAAGAGCACAGAACTACCAGTTCAACTCAACTTATTCAAAATGAACACTAGCTACTTTACGTTGTACCTAACGTAATGCATAGCGTCCAGCCTGACCCTGTATACTAATTGAAAAGCAAGAACCAATGTCACATATACAATTGCGAAAAGCCTCCATATGCACAATATGAAATATTCCACATAATTAAAGGTAATTAAAGGTGTTACAAACTTTTGAACTCAAGGAATTTTAAAATTTGGCACTGAAGTTATTGTGGCTGAACGCCTTCCTTTAACTTCTTCTTGTCCAATATGTTATACAACTACTGTTTGTTTACTGGGCTTTGCTTGAATGGTTTACTTGTTATTGTTGGAATTGAATTTGAAAAAAATGTTGTTTATCAAATTAATGATCGCTGACTTTTTTAGCATTGCTGCCCAGAGAGATAGTTCTGGACTATCCTCATCAGCATGATAATTTACAATATTTAGCTGTGTTTGCTCAAGTGTCATATAGATACGCTTGTTGTTAGCTTAGCCTTTGCTCTTTACATATGAGCAGAGGAAGCAAAAGTAGTCAAGCAAATAGTTATTTGTGATAGTAACAGGCTACAGCAGTTTGTTGGTAGATGCCAAAAAAAGCATAAATGCGCCTGCAGTTTTGCGACAGATATGCAGAGGCAATGACCACTTCTGAACCCATAGACATCTTCAGACAATGATCAAAGCCCGCTATATGAGGCTTTTAGTCAGAAATTTGCTAAGACACATAAAAGACAAGCCACAGCACAAACAAATGTCTGGAGTGACTGGAGAGACAAAGATCATTTGGGTTGGGGTGGTTAGCATTGGAGAGGGAGATGGCTTGCTTTGGCTTTCCTTATGTTGTTTGAACACATGTATTACACGCTTTCATTGGCTCAGCTTCTAGAATATCATCCTACTGTTAGGAGACTTTGAATGAGGTAGACTACAAATAAATATTTTCAAAATATTACTAATATTCTGTTTGCTATGTAAAATCTTTGGCATGTTTCGTAAGAGGGTCACCAGGTCAAACTTGTTGATGGTCTTGCTTGGTACAGATGAACAGTTTTCCAACTATTTGGGAAAGTGTGTCTGCATGATATCAACTGCCTTTGAGTTTCATCAGAAAAATTTTAAGAATTTTTCAAATTCAAACATAATTGTTAAGTTGTGTGTATTGGAGGCAATTGAATTAAAATAGTTTAGAAAGTTTCACTGAAATTATATGGAGTTGTCGACTCAACTAATTAAAAAGATAACTCCGAACTACTATCTTCAAGTTGCACTGTTCAAGCTAGTAAAAATCTTTGCAGGTAGAGAGCCTCATTTTGTTCTAGAATATTTAATTGTAAATGCTGTGATTATGAGAGCTAAAAGTCAAGATTACAGTTTGTCATATCTGAGGTCATCGTTCCTTTTTGTGGAAATCTATACTTATACTTGCGTACTCCCAATCACATATTCCAGCTCACTACACTTCCAAAAATCACATCACAAAATCCTTGAACATATTGTCTCATTCTAAACTTGCTCGCTTTTGGTGTTTGTGTTACAAGTTTTCGTGTTCTTATAAAACATTCGCTAATCTTACAGTTTGATGTCTTCAATTAATTGCTGTAAGGTCAAATATGTTTATTTTTTTACTCTGCTTTGTTTTAAGTTTTCGTTGTAAGTATTTGATGTAAATTAAATGCTGTTAAAGCTCGCTCTACCATAACCAGTAACTGTATATTGAAGATACAAGCATGTGTAAGATGCTCTGAGCAGTAGGAAAATATTAAGTCAGCAGCAAAAACTTGGAGCAAAAACAAATCATTATGAAAAACAAAACTAATGAACTAATAACCAATAAAAATAAAGATTGCAAACTATCAGCAATGTTTCATTGCTACATAAAGATTTAAAAGTCAGCTTTAAGCTTTGAAAAATTATTAGATACACCTAAAATCTAAATTTAGCATGAAATCAAGTATTTTTGGAAAACTAACCAGCTGATGAATCTGTATGTTATAACAAGTTATTTTACAAGTTGTTAATAAATTCTCTAGCTTTACACTTTTGGTAACATTGAGCTTTCAACCTCCTCTTTTTCACTTTCTTCATTTTCCTCATCTCTTTCTTGGCTCACTCTCAATTCAAGACTTTTCCTAGTATCTTCAGAACTTGTACCTTCTATTCCGGTTTCATTTTTATTTTCTCTCTAAAGTAACAAAGATAATTTCTTTCGCCTTGATGCATAGATAAAGAGACAGCACAAATAATAAAATGGACACTTTAAATGAACCTTTGACTTTGTGGATCCAGTATATATGTTCCTAGTAGCACGCTCCTATAACGTAAACTTTCTTTACTATAATAAGTGCCGTGTCCACCCTTCCATCAGTCTGGGGCCAAACTAAGATATTTTGAAACAAATTGCTTCACATGGGTATTGAATTCGTATATTTCATTTAACAAACCAGCGAGCTAACCGCTACATCTTTCGGCGGGCTTCTTGTAGCATTAAAAAATAATTATGCACAGGCTGATTACGCATGAAGATCTCTCACAGTGCACAAGACTGCCAATGTACTGGTTCCACATAACATAAATAACTTATGTTAAGTTTTTGCTTCGTATTACGTAAATGAATTTCATATAACATAAAGCATGAAGTCGGTGCAAGTTATCAAATTTAATTTGAATAACGAGAGTCCCATAGCCTTAAAAATATTGTTTTCTCTCATGCCGCTCCAAGAGAAAATAATGCATAAGATTATCTCTATTATATATACGAGTACTCTGGCAGTCTATTTTACTGTGAGAAATCATCAGGAGTGGTGATAAAGTACAGAGAATAAGTAGCTGCACAAGTATTCAGAAGTACCTAAAAGTGGTCAATCCTTCGTTTTTTCGTGACTTCATTCTATCGTTGTCTGCCATCTTTATGGACAAATTTTATCGTTAAAAACACGAAACTTCTGCAATTTATTATTGCAAACAATACTTTTGTTTGCAAATTTTTATTGTAGTATCAAAACAACACCGAAAAATACTATCAATCAAGAGAATGACGATCGTTTTCTACAAAGATGGCGGCTTTTTTGTGGACAAGCGCATGTGCAAACAGGGTGATGATGTCAAAAATAATGATGGATTGGTGCAGCTGTTTGTCTCAATTGTTTAAGCTGGATGTCAAAAGAGGGGTCTCATTTAAAGCATTCTTTTATTCTGACCTCTAACTCTAGCTTTGGACAAACTGATGGACAGACAGACATCGCTCTCATTATTTTGAAGATATATTTTTTTCACTTTATTTTAAACAAACAACATGTATTTTTTAGCAAGTACCTTTACCTTGTTGTCGAGAAAAGAATGAGAACTTCAATCTAAATTGGCATTGAAAGTGTACACTCACTTTAACTTAACATATAATTACGGTAAGCACAAATCCTAAACCAAGTAAAAATGAGAAAAAAAGAAAAAGTGTTCGACACAAACCAATAATATTACAATTATTGTAAACTCAGTAAATTAAAGTCAAGTCTAGTTTTTTATTTGATGGACTATAGAGGGGAGCTGGGGAAGATCTTAGAAAAGATTAAGCAATTTACAGGTATTTTACTGTTCATCTAATGTAAAATCTGTATAACGTAAAAATTCCCAGAACAGATTACTTACATTGTAAGAGCATCTACTGCACTCAAAATTGCACAATATTCTTACAAAAACAAACGTAAGAAAAACTATAAAACTTGTTTAAAAATTCAAAATTTTGTTATTGTTTGATATATGAAGTTTTTAAGTGACATACCCGACTCAAGATCTTCTGTCGGATCAAGTATATGGGCAGAATTATGTAGAATGGCCAGTACGCCAGCATTGCTGAAGCTACTGGAAGAATTATAGCCAAGTCGGTGTCAGGTTGTTCAGTTAGAGACTGTACTACCACAACGCACACGGCAGCGTTTTGCATCCCAGTTTCTAATGAGATGGTCTACAAAAATATAGAACATCCTCAAAGCAACAGAATCTGTGAGCAGAATAAATCAGTGTAGTTTATCAAAAGGCTGGTTGTTCTAATATTTCATACTATGAGATAGAACTCCAGATTGCATGAAAGATGAAAAAGCAAGAATAAAACAATATATAATGACTTTTCAATGTTTGCAAAGAGAATGGTTACCGAAATTACCATTGTAAAATTGATACAAGCATTCAGTTGAATTTATTTTTAGCTATCTCATAAAAATGCATATACAGGTACATCCTCATACAAGTACATTTTGCCAATCTTTGTTCATTTATTGTAACAACAGCAAAAATTAAACTTGCAAATCATTTGGTTTGTAAAACATTTGTTGGAATGTTCTTTGCTCAAACAGTCAAACATCCAAGTTCAAAGGTCAATAGACTTATTAAAGCTTGCTAAGTTTTATATCTTTTATTTGATTTTAATATGAATTCAGCTAAATGATTAACTCACTGACTGAATCTCTAAAACAATTTGATCAAATACATAAAAGTGGTTGCATTTTGACAGCATTTCCCGGTACAAATATGCATGTCTTTAAGATGGCAGGTTTACCTTTATTAGCTTCCAATCAAAGCGGCACAGCCAGGCAAAGATTCCTCCCAAAAGAAATCCTCCATATGACAGCATACAAGCTGAGGCTACCATTTTTCCATCGAGTGCAGGGAACATGTAGCGGTTGACATAGATGGCAACAGTCAGGAAGTATATGATGACAGTTATAAACATTACCTGTCAAGCACATTCAGGTAAATGACACACCTAATAATAATATGCTCTTAAAATGGTCTCTTATTAAGTATGTTGATAAATATTATCAAATCTTGTTAAATATTAATAAATATTATTAAATGTTATTAAATACTGGTACGCTGGCCGTCCCACGACCATGGGTGATCACCATGTGTGGTTAACTATATGCTCAATTACTCTAACCCACGCAAAGTTTTGTGATGAACTTGAAATGCCCCAATCAGCTGAGAATGCTACACTTGTGTAGTTTTATGAATTACCTAACTGGTCATCGTAAAAGATAATTATTGTCTAGAGATATGTCATTTTACTAAGTTTCTATCAGATGGCAACATGACCTCTTAGCCACTCAACCACCCAGCCACTCAGCCACCCAGCCACCCGACCACCCGGCCACCCAGCCACTTGACCACATAGCCATGTGGTCCCATGGCCACTCGGTCAACATTTCCCTTTTTGCTACTAATATAAGTCTAAGAGGGTGATCATTAGCCAGAATGTCTTGCCCAAAAACACATTTTATTGTCAAGCTCCTCTATACATTTAGGCAAGTGGTGAAATAGAGAACGGTCTCACATACACGGTATTATTTCATGGGTAAATATTCACAACACTCTGCAACTGCCATTGGTAAATATACTCTACGCAAAGGACTAGTGCCTTATCTGTTGTACTAGCTTAGAGAATTTTTTTGCAGATTGCCAAAGTTGAAAAGTATAACAACTAAAACACTTGGAAATATAATAGTAGGATCACAGCTAGAAACAATATATCACCAAGACGCTGCTGAATTCACCACAACTAGAAACAGAATACTACCAGGACACTGCTAGATTCACCATAGCTAGAAACAGAATGCTACCAGGTTATTACTAGATTCACCACAACTAGAAACATTGTGACAAGAAGCTGTTCGATTCCCTTTGACACAGCATTCTTAAAGTCGTCTTAGTAGAAGTTTTAGTTTTTAAAATTTGACTTCAAAACATGAAATCTCACCCTGGCATCTCCAATATTAATTAAACCAGCTATCTAAAGTACTTTGTTTGAATGATCTTTTACTGTATTAAAACCGGATTATGTGTTTAATTAAAATACTATTCTCTGTTAATAAAGTGGACATTAGATGGAAATTCGTTAAAGGATAATAGTGATAATACATTTAAAATAATTTTTCGAAGTTGCATGCAATTTTTTCATACCATATATTCATATGTAAGCTAAAAATAGCTGAAAGCCTGTAATTATCAATCATGTACAAAACAAGGATATAAACCATGAAAGATCTCAAAACCTTTAATTGAAGTATAATAAACATTTAGCATAGGTAAAGTAGGAAGATGCAAAGATTTGGAAAGATCATTCGTTGAAATGAGATATTCAGGAATATGATGCAGGTTTGCAATTAGTCAAAGTGCTCTTTTTTGCAATGAAAATAAATCATTTGTGATTTATTTTTTATTTCAAGTATATTTTATGCCTTATTGCGTATCCTCAGAAAGCTAGTAATTGCATGTTTAAGATTTAAATATATGATGCTTACCTTGAGCCATTTCATGATAAACCTGGCCACTTTAGGAAGCTTATATTTAATTAAAACACCGATGGCCAGTGGCACAATCATGACTACAAGACTTTGAAGGATGTTCACAAACGGAAGCTTAATCTTTTCTATGCCATCGTCAGCAGGAATGGTGGTTCCCAGAGTAAACAACCATAGAGGCAGCATTCCTACAGCAGAATATAACTCTGAGGTTGCTACTCCGAAAGTTACTGCTAAAAATTCTATATAATATAGTGTTGGGCAACATAACATACCATACATTACTATAATATATCATATTATATAACATTATTTCATATAATATGATATAGGATAATATCATAAAGTATAATATGGTATATAAAGTTTTTATGGTTTTTTCTTGAAGCATGTACGTACATGTAGATGTACGTAAAGGTTGTTGTACATACATGTAAAAATAGGTACATGGAGAATGTAAGTCTTTTAGAAATGTTATGCTTTCTTCTTTAATTTGTTGTTGCTTGCTTTCAATCCAGCAGTGGCCAATTCAGTTAATTTCAATTAACTTCTTTATTAAAATTTAAAATTTTAGCTACTCCACAGTTTATAAGTTTTCCCTACATGCTGTAGTTGATTGTTTCACCATGATAGCCTTAGTTCTATATTTTAGTAGATGTTCAAGGTGATCCACAATCTTGATATGCTTTTTGGCCCGCCACCACCAGAAGCTGTTCTGAGGGTCAACTCTCAGCCCTGATAACTATGCCACTTCTGGTCACATACCGTAGTCAGCCTATTCATATATGTTATTACAGGCCAGACCTTACAGGTTGCCTGTTTTAAGGAGAAATTTATATTAATGAATTTTTTGAGATTGTCTTCCTATCCATTTAATTTTAATAGTTTTCTTTTTTTGAAATTCCTATCATTACTGTTCTTTCTATTAACACACAGCACTATCATGTTCATTATCCTACAAGAAATCACTTTGTATTCTATTCTGCTACTGTCTTACCTAGGCTGGCGACAGTGCTCAAGGTCGTCATAGTGACACTGATTGACAGGTCTCCATTGAACAACTTTGAATAAACATTACTAAGGGTGCCACCCGGAGAGCACCCCATGGTAAAGAATCCTAAAGCTTTACCTCCTGTGAATCCCATAAGCATTATCACACCGTAGGCAATCTGCAAGTAATAACACAAGACTTGTATTAGTGCTGAGTCATGGTGACCTAGCATATTTTAGTAGAGTTTAGAAGACCAGCAGATGGAACAGCTTTCGATATGAGAGTTTGTTGCTAGAAGACGGATGGGTAGGGCCAGCATTTGCACCATTCAACAAAATTCAAACACAACATGGCAGTACAGTGGAACCTCATCGCTCGACCAGGATTCGGTCCATTTCGGTAGTTGAGCACCTGTTTGTTCGAATGTTGAAACCCATTTCTGATCAAAAACAATGGTACGTATTTTAATCTTTTTCACGTTTATTTTAATTTTTTTCAGATTTAAATTTAAAACATCTGAGAAAAATATATAAAATATTGGAACCCATTACTAAGGGCTAAAGCAACACAAAAAAGAAAAACTGGCAAGAATTACTTTAATGAACTGAATTACTTCGCTCATTGTCTGTGTAGAATAGATAATCAAATGGTCGAGAAGAGTAGTGAAGTGCATTTGGCTCGATTCAAAATGCTTTGAGCCTCGAAAACCTGTTCAAATTCAGGTGCATTTTTTACACGATATTTTTGGTTGAACAGCAAGTTTTTCAAGCAAAGAGGAGAATGAGCTGTATATGCTTTTTAACAGGCCATAACATGTTATATAACATCTCCAATGTGCAAGTTGACTTGTCATATTTTAAATAGTTAAAAAAGATTTAAATATATTTAGTAAATTTAGTGTGCACTGTAGAATGTGTTTATGCATAACATTAGATGAATAGAGATGTAGATTTTATGACTTGTACAAACATATCATTTTTAGTCTAGATTCATCACACAGAATTTAAAATAAACTTTGACACTTTATTTGAAGCGATATGTAAGTCTGACTTCAGTTTCTAAAATCTTAGAAGTGTGCTAGGTCTTAAAATTTCAACTAGTATTTCAAAATTCTGTAAACTCATTATAACTACATGTAGATACGATGTAGTGGTACTGCAGATTCTGTCTGGTAAAACCTTTAGAATCAGAATTGGTTTTATCAATGCGTAAAGATGTTTTCACATCTTTAAAAAATGTCTCAATTCAATTCTCATCAAGGAACTAACAATTGGATTTCTAATTCTTTTCTGTCATAGATGGTGTAAAAATCAATTCAGTTCGGTGTTTAAACACAAAACACCGCAATTCACTTCTCAATTCGTCAGCTATCCTAACTTAAATCAATTGGTTTAATTCACACAAATAGACAAAATCAATTCTTAATCAATTCTTTTCAAAAATTGACATATGGCATTCCAATAGATTGTCATAGGCTGAAATTATAATAAAGCTACTCATTGGCAATGAGTAGCTTTATTATAATTTCAACTTATAGGAGTATTTTATATTATTCACACTCACCAGCGGCATAATGGTAAACTGTGATATCAGTGCTATAATAGGAGCCTTAGGTCTCCTCAAGTTTTCTTTGATCACTTGGAAGTCCAGGTCGGTGCCCATGGCCAGCATTATTAAAATAGCCTAACAAGCAACAAAAATGACACTATGAGAAAAGCAGTAACAAAACACAAGGCCTGGAAATAAATGTATAGTATATGCTGAGTTAGTGTATAAATACTAAGATAGTTCATATATACTGGCTAGTGATTACATCTATGGCATGTGTCGGTAGCAAAACTATGAGACGTTTTAAAACTTGGAAGTTGTTTGCTCCCTATTTTGATAAAACTCAATATTCGTTTTGGTACGTCCATAAGCAAGCCTGATCTATCATTTAGAGAGAAGTTACATAGGAAAACAGGGTGTGATATAGAATTTAAAATTAAATTCAGCTAGGGTATGGCCAGCATGTTCATGTCAAGGTTGTGTCAGTCATCTAATCATGCCGGACCATTTGGTTGGCAATCAAAAATAATATCCTAATGCTCAAAAGTTTATCATACAAACTGAAGAGAATAGCTAATTTTCTTTCATTGACATTTTAACTGCACAGCTCCGTGCTAACACTTCAGGCTAGAGAGTTGTCAATTTGTACTCAAGTTCTTGGTGTTCTGCACCACTGTTTAAATCACGATTAGTCAAGGGAACTTAAATGGTGGCAGAGAATATATTTGTGTAGTGGCAGGAGCCTCCAGGAGCCTCCAGCTACAGCCGATTAATATCCTAGACTCTTAAGGCTGTTTCGCACTATATAGTTGTAATTCGGAGTTGTCCTTTCGACGATTATTTATCTACTATGAGCACCGTAAGCCAATGGCATCGTCAAGGCAATGTGGACTGCTGCTGTCAAACATTTCTGATAGTTCGCCGAGCATCTAGGACAGCCTATGCAACGTACACCTCTTCGGCGATGGGGATTGGCCGTCATGATTAGCTCGACATATATTTTCTTTCATGACAGCTCCTACGGGACTTGCTGCGACTGCATTTTATGATGTGAACACTAATTCATGGACTGTTCGATGATGTAAAGGCAAAACGGTTTGTTATAGTGTAACATTGTTATCAGAAACGATCACCAAAGTATTTTTGGATTAACACGGACTTGCGGCAATACAGTGTGAATCTGTATTATGTATAAGAACTTAGTCTAGTGAACATGAAAAGATAACAATTAACTCATATTATCTAAATCATTTACTGCAATATGAGATTATGCTGATGTTCCTTAGCTGCGATTAATATGACCTTTGATGAACCTTGGAAGAGCTTGTTAGCTTCATGTTTTCTAGCACCAACTATTAAAAGCCATCTGAATTCAGCAAACTAAGAATTCAAGAACTAAAATTAAGCCTTGCTGACATCAACTTGAGACTTACCCAGATGACAACAGAGATGTCATACATAGTGTCCAGAGGATGACGCTGTCGTATGCATCGGAGAGTCATGCTGCCGATAAACATATTTTCACTATTGTTGTCGAAGGCAGCGTAAAACTTTAAACTTGAATAGCCAATGTAGACAGGGGTAACTGTTGAAGAAAAAAATGCTAAAGGTCAAGTTTTCCAACGGTATATAAATTACATATATATATACATATATATATATATATATATATATATATATATATATATATATATATATATATATATTACATTACAAGCTATAGCCCAAGATCTCTGTAAATACTTCAATGTTTTCAAGCTATAATAACTAAATGCTGGTCTTATGAATAAAACCATTTATATAATGCTGAAAATTATTTTTTTGTTCAAGCTTCAGCCGTAGGAGAATTACAATGTCAGAATCATATCCTTAAAAGTGGTATATAGCGGATAGCTTTAAGTTTATGGATACGTGTAGGACTAAGTTAATGCTGAAAACCGATTGGATAATTTTTAAATATTTTGTTATGTTTATCTTACTAGGTTATTTAAAAGGCATCCAAAAGTAGTGACATTGTTACTTTTTATAAGAAGAATTGGAAAACTTTACGTGGAACTCTTTGCTTAGTCACTAAGAGATAATGCTACTTGTACTACTTCAGTGCTGTGTGGAGTTAAAAATATTTATTAGATTTTGTAAATTAAAGAAACAAAAAATAAAACTCTAAAATATATAAAATATATGAATTTCGCTCATACTCTAGCTCAGTAAGATCCCTCCACAAACATCATCATGCTAGCAGTTGGCACAGTTCATTGTTGTTTTGTGAAATGTAAAAGTTTAATGTGCTAGTGACACCCTTGATCATGCCTATTAAACACTCTCAGCCATCAAAATTGTCTAATGAACTTAAGAAAAAAAGGAAAATGCTCACAATTAATGAAAATGTATTAGATATGAGGTTGTTAGCTTGTATTTCACTTTTTCTTCTGATTAACAGTAAGAAATGCTAAATTACTGTATATACAACTACATGTACACACAAAATATTTCATTAGTAACTTACTGTAGAGCGATATTCTGTAACATTTGTAAAAGTTTTCTAGGCTTGAACTGTTGGGTTTTAGAAAAATCTGAGCACTCATATTGCCTGTTTGATTCCAGGTTGTCTCCTCTTGACATGGCGAGATCATGACTTGTTCCTATAACATAAAATGTACAATATTGCTGTAAACTTGGTTTTGGATAAAGTATTTTATCAGTTCTTATGAACTTCAACAGGTTATCAACAACATTGGACCACATGGGTCAAACTAAGCTTGTGGGAAAACCCAGAAGGTAGTGTTTGAAAATACTAGTAGTCATGAATACATTTACTAATTAATAGAATAACTTTTTGCTATCACTAATCATCGTTTTATAATTTCTTATCATTTCACCTAGCTATATTTGCTTCAAATTTTCAAGTTAGATTTATGATTAGACTTTAGATGTTCACTTCTCACTTGTAGAAAGTGAGGAAAATCGATTGACCAATGCACATCTTTAACTTCAAGAACCAAAACTTTGAATCATTGGCTTGGTGTAGTTATGCTTTTGTTAAACATGTATTTATCTTTAAAATAACACTCGCGATCTATTTAACTCCCAATTTGAAAGCTTTCAGTAGATATGTGTTAGAATGGCATATCTATGAATAACATATACATGTATTTATTGCATTCGTTTTATTTATTACAGGATGTTTATGTGATCCCACCAGCGAAGCGGCTTTGTCAGTGTAGAAACTGCCATAAACGGGAAAGAGAGACTTGAATGTGTGCTGCATAAACCATGCTGTTTCATTTGAGTTTGCTGCAGTAGATGAATTTGTCCTATTGTATGAACTGAAACTATGTCAGTGGCCACGGCTTGGATGGATATTTTTAATAAAAGCTTTATGCCGAAATGAAAGCTTTTTTGCTTGTAAAAATTATATAAGAAAATAACATTGTTGAAGATGATGCAAAACATGATTTGTAG
Source organism: Watersipora subatra (assembly GCF_963576615.1). Lineage (NCBI taxonomy): Eukaryota > Metazoa > Bryozoa > Gymnolaemata > Cheilostomatida > Watersiporidae > Watersipora > Watersipora subatra. Next base: position 60,487,754 of record NC_088715.1, read on the forward strand.
AACATTGAATACATCATAGCCCCGTTGACACCTCTGCTGAAATCTTGTCTGATAGGTAGATTTATGAAGTGTAATCAGAGCTGTATCGACAGGTGGTCTTGCATAGCTCAACTATTCGTTTACTATTTGAATCAACTAATCAAATGTGACCATTGAATTTTTTTCTACAAATCGATAACAATAATGACTCGATAACGTTGACTATACAATGTAATGACTTTAGACGCAGTTGGTTTCGCCACATAGTCCTTTCAAAGACGCAGCTTGCTTATTTTACTTACGGTAGTAACTAGTTTCCGGTGTGGTAGCGACGAAACTGTGCCGATACAAAGACCTTATTCTACTTACTTTGATTGACATAATTACCGTAGACCGGTAGAATAGGTAGTCGGCACTTAAATGTTTACACAGCATTTAGAGGAAGCTAATATGACCAGTTTTTAATTTCCCTTATTTGAGGCGTTTGAGACATTGATAATAATGTATCTGTGTCTGGATTTAAAATTTTATTCTCGCCAAGATGAGCAAATACAAGATAAAATATATATGCCAATAGAGTCGCGTAGGACTAGACTTTTATCGCAATAGCCGATGTGAATACGAGAGATAGAGACAGGTTGTATCACGCGTTACATCATTTTGGGCAAGCCTGGGCATGTTTTTTTGACCTGAGCGTTTTTACCGCGATCATTTTTCTTCGATTTTAATCTTCAAATATCTTGACAATGAGATCGTCTAACACAACAAACAACATATCAACTGAGAGACAAAAAAAAATACTCTTTTAAAATCAACTTAAATTTGACGCAAGTACATCTTTAACATTGATTGGTAAAAACAAGCCTTTAATGCTAGTACTATTGTCCGATTAGAGCAACTTAACTCATAACTTGTAATGTTATTAGCAGAGCTGCACAATGATCCATTAATTATATGATTAACGGCAACCAATACAAATAAACGATTAACTGAGTTGGGCCAATTAATCTTCAATTAAAATGCAGCCGAGGTGATGATCTTGATGTGGTTCCTTTCCTTTGTACTGTTTAGTACCATACGTTAGTAATACTAACGTAGTAGGTTACTACCATTTAATTTATTAACAAATAAATATTATGACAAGCAACACTTTCTTACCGATAAATTACAACCACAATTATTTTGCACTCAACTATGAAAACACAGTGAGTCGCTAACATTAAACTTGTTTATACAACACAATGCACAAGCGCCGTGCCGATCTAGCTGTACGCAGCGATGTTGTTAGTTGTTTGAACATGTTTCTAGGTAGGCTAATAGTAACAAAAGGGATTTCAGTATTATTTAATACGTATCTTACAGTTTATTTTTGTTTATTTTTAAAAACTTTCTTAAGTAAATTATACATGTATTTTCATTTTTCAAAAAAATCACAATCATATTTCAGCTTCAGAATATTAGTAATATAAGATTGACACTTTATTGGAACATGAAAGCAGAAAAATGTTTTCTAACCTAGGTAGCGCATTTCTGTAAGTTGTTGGAAGCGTCAACAAGAAAGCGAAGTGAAGTATATGCCAGAAAGAATTTGCTTACCACCACAGCACATCATCATTAAGATATATTTTAACTAACTCTCATCCTACCCAGAAATCCTCACCAGCTGTCGCAGACAATAACTAATACCACTGACTACCAATACTCCTGTCCCCTGTGAGCGGCTACTCTCTAAAGCTGGCAATATTGTATGTAGGAAGAGGGCATCTCTTTATTCAGATAATGTGAATAAACTGTGCTGCCTCAACTCTTGGCTGACTTAATTATAGACTTTCATAGACAGTTTTCATACTCATAATAATTATTACATTGTAATTTATGTACATTGTACATAACATGTACTACTGCTAACAATTGTCTAAAATATAATTAATCTATATGTAGCTGTATTATTTATTTTTGAATATGCAGGTTTTTGCTAAATTAATTCTAAGATTAATCGAAGATTAACTGGTTCAGACCAGTTATTAATCGCGATCAATTTTTATAATCGTTGTGCAGCTCTAGTTATTAGTAATATTACACATAACGCTGTGAGTAGCGTTACATGGTTACAAGTAGTTTTAGGGCAGATACTAGCATTCTTTAGTTTCTGAGTGCAAGTATTCAATGAAACTCTTTTATAAAAAAACTTCAAATATTTTAATATTTAAAATCATTTACCCAAAGTCAATTAAATTTTTTTTATCAATCATTCAATCTTATTTAATAGGCAGTACACTAAGTTACTACAAATGATTTTGTGCAAAATTAGAAAATAAATGTCGATATTTATATACAGATACAACCTGAGGAGAGTATAGACTGCATTTTTGGAAATACCGGTACCTGAATGCTAAGTAATTTCTATTTTTTATATAAAGTTTTAGCTCTATGCTTCAGGTTGGGCACACTTTGATAGCTTTACTTAAGTAAATAACATTAAATTAAATTACAGTAATTATCAATTACTTAATGATTTACTACATCAGTGTATATCTATAATATGACTATTATGACTATTACGATATGACTATTATAATATATATATCTATATATCATAATAGTATCATAACTATTTTTCACACACACTTCTATGTACCCACTGTTAATATTAATTCAACATATTCATGATTTTTATTTGTTTTTTTCTGTTTTTTCAATTTGTATCTATATATAAACATATAGATATCTATATAGATATATATAGATATCTATATAGATAACTATATGTTTATATATATAGATATCTATATATAGATATTTATATATCTATATAGATATCTATATGTTTATATATATAGATATCTATATATAGATATTTATATATAGATATCTACATGCATATATAGATACAAACTAAAAAAACTAAAAAAAAAAACAAATAAAAATGATGAATATGTTGAATTAATATTAACAGTGGGTACATAGAAGCGTGTGTAAAAAATAATTAAAAAAACATGAGTGTGTGGTGTGTGTGGATGTAGTGTGTGTGGGTATGCTGTGGTATGGTGCGGTGTGGTGTGGTGTGGTGGGTGTGGGTATGAAGTGTGTGGATGTGGTGTGGTGTGGTGTGGTGTGGTGTGTGTGGTGTGTGTATTATGTGTAGTTTGTGCACTATGCGTAGAGTTTGCGGTCTGTGGGTGTGAGTGGTGTGTGTGTGGTATATGTGGTGTGCGTGGTGCGATGTGTGTGTATGCGTGTGTGTGTTTTATGACTATTATGACTTTTTACATACTTACCTCACCCTCACAAAAACATCTAAAATAATAAGTTTTCTTATAAATGCCACAAAATAAATTAACTCCTTGATGTAATTAGTGATGACAGGGAGTTGTATCCTTACCAAGACGGTAGCTACACCAGTTGAGGTACTCCGCACGGATAAAGAGAAATTTGTAGCACTTCTGTTAGTATAGAGAAAAAGGGAAGAATATGCTGGCTCACTCTTATATGTTATAGTAAGAAACTGGTCATCAGGGTTCACAACTCTAAATAAGGCATCATTGTCTCCTGTAATAAAAAGCTAGCATTATTCACCATGTGGTAACAAGAGCAAACTAAAAAGCGCTGCTAATAATTTTAAATTTTCTTTACAACTTGAAAAATTCGTGTTCCTCACTTGATGCTTTATTTGTTATACGGTAGACAGCTAAATTGTTTGTGTATTGAATGTATTGAAAAGGGTTAACAAAAGGGAGCTAATGATCAGAAAATTTTATCTATACTAGAACTCTGACAGTCCCGAGGTTGTAAAAGTTCATCAGGTGTAATCAGTATGTCCACAAATATTCTGCAAAGCTGAAAGTTGGTCCAGTGGTACAGTTTGTAGTGCGATTAGCTGCAAATCAAGATATCTGAATTCACCTCTTGTGCAGTGTAATCCTTTTTCTTAACGCTCTTAGAGTGACTTCAGGCAAACGAAAGGATGACAGACACGGCTCTTATTATAGTAAATATTATCAAATCCAAGTTTGTGATTGTCTGTCTGTTATTCCGTGTACACTTAATGCGTCTCCACAAGTTTTACCTTTTCATCCAAATTTCACAAGCATTTGCTCTATGCCCCCCATCAGTTGCTCTATGCCTCTCGTCGATTGCTCTATGCCTCCCGTTAGTTGCTCTATGCCTCCCGTCAGTTGCTCTATGCCTCCCGTCAGTTGCTCTATGCCTCCCGTCAGTTGCTCTATGCCTCCCGTCAGTTGCTCTATGCCTCTCGTCAGTTGCTTTATGCCTCCCGTCAGTTGCTCTATGCCTCCCGTCAGTTGCTCTATGCCTCCCGTCAGTTGCTCTATGCCTCTCGTCAGTTGCTCTATGCCTCCCGTCAGTTGCTTTATGTCTCCTGTCAGTTGCTCTATGCCTCCGGTCAGTCGCTCTATGCCTCCCGTCAGTTGCTCTATGCCTCCGGTCAGTCGCTCTATGCCTCCCGTCAGTCGCTCTATGCCTCCCGTCAGTTGCTCTATGCCTCCCGTCAGTTGCTCTATGCCTCCTGTCAGTTGCTCTATGCCTCCCGTCAGTTGCTCTATGCCTCCCGTCAGTTGCTCTATGCTTCCTGTCAGTTGCTCTATGCCTCCCGTCAGTTGCTCTATGTCTCCCGTCAGTTGCTCTATGCCTCCCGTCAGTTGCTCTATGCCTCCCGTCAGTTGCTCTATGCCTCCCGTCAGTTGCTCTATGCCTCTCATCAGTTGCTCTATGCCTCCCGTCAGTTGCTATATGCCTCCCGTCAGTTGCTCTATGCCTCCCGTCAGTTGCTCTAAGCCTCCCGTCAGTTGCTCTATGCCTCCCGTCAGTTGCTCTATGCCTCCCGTCAGTTGCTCTATGCCTCCCGTCAGTTGCTCTATGCCTCCCGTCAGTTGCTCTATGCCTCCCGTCAGTTCAAACATTTTTACTCGTTATAGGCTAAAAATATTTAGCCTCAAAACTCCATCTGGTTTCCGAGAACCTCTTAAACACCCCCCTGTTGAGACTATCTGATTGACAGTGAAAGAAATCTCAGGCATCTCCAGGCTTACTTTTACATAAAACACATAAATGAAAAGTGTAAGTAGGCTAGACGCTTTTTCTAAAGTTTTTACATTTCAGTTTTATGACTTTTCTGTCCAGTATAGTGTGGCAATAAATGAAATGTACTTTAAAATAGTTTAAACTTAATTTAGTTTATATCTGAATGCCTTATTTGGTGGCATTACTCAGCAAGTTTAAGTAATCTCTCGTCTAGAAAGAGCTGTACAGTGTACGCTGTACAGTGTACACTGTACAGTGTACAGCGCACACTGTACACTGTACAGTGTACACTGTACACTGTACAGTGTACGGTGCACAGTGTGCATTGTATTTGCTATACACTGTGCAGTGTATTTGCTATATAGCCTACTGCATTTTATAGCAAATACAATGCAGTAAAAATCGATGCGAAATTCATGAAGAAATTAGAAACTCCAGTGCTCCTGACATAACTATAGTTACTAAGGTTACTATACTATTTTATTACTAATTTTCAGTATGTACATTATATTTGCATATATCATATATCTATGTATATTAAATTTTGATGTTTCTGCAAAAAGAGTGGGATTTGCATTAGTTGATTACTACAGGTTCCTGTGCCCTGCCATACAACATTTTCGCCTTAGGATCCCAACATCAGAACAAATTAATTTCATACCGCTGGGGTCCGCTGTAACTGGTTTTTTGTGGTCAATGATGGTACAAGGCTGCGGAGTTTTACAATTGAGTTTACTTCATAGTGATTGCATATTCTCTCAAGAGTTGCTCTTTCATTATTACAGCAAGATAAAAAAAATTTATACTGAGAATTTTTTGAAACAGGTTTTCTGTTCACTGTAGCCTCTTCCACTCTCAAAGCCCTTGTCAATAAACTGTAATATTTTTTGAATGAGATGTGATCTATGTACGTACTACTTGAGTCAGCTGTAGGCATTAGTCGCTAACAAAATCATTTTAAAGGAAGTCAATAACTACTTTCTTTTCACTTAATAATATAATAATGACACAGCTTCCAGAATGATTCTGTCGAAATGTTTGTAAGATACATCTATACCTTTCAGTGTTGATACCAAAATCAATTTTACTATAAAATCAGCTTTTCTATTTTATTTAGAAAATTGGGAAGGCTTGAAAAAGATTTATAAATTATGTGCCAACTCAAAAACTTTCTAACAAACATACGTTTGTTATACTAATGTTTAAATTAATAATTCAACATCAAAAACATGAAACCTATCATCAAATAACTTAGTAAGAGTTGTCTGAACAACAAATAACATCAGAAAACTCAAACCTATACAGGAGAATCATATTACATATTATATTATATAATCTTTATTACAAATAAGTGCATTGGCACTATTGGCACGTTGCCAATAGTCATAGATCGTAAATCTACAATAACAGTGTTGATGCCTGACTTTGCTCTTTTCTTTATCAAATGAATGTCTGGCTGCGTTGCTCGGATAACAAAATAGTTACTCAATGAAATAGAGTAGGTAGCTTACTTCATAAGCTTGTTAGTAATCTTTACTAACACAATTGTCCATGTTTACATATGGCTTAAAATCATTCCTTACGAGTAATGATCAACAGTGCTAGCGGGCCGTATCCTCCTATACTGCAGCTACTGCCATGGCGGTACCATTTTTTGAGGCTCAAAATCCCGGAATCCACCTCATTTTTACTTGATTTTAACCCTTTGGCTGGAGAAACGACCAACATGCCATTTATCGATTGCCTGGAGAAACGACATTTATGTCGCTTTCGGTAGACGTTTATAAAGCTGTCGTCTAGTAACGTTAAACAAAGGATATGAATGCTAGTAAGTTTTAAATATCATCAACAAGATATTAGTCGGTGGATTACAATATGAAACGATTATCTGAAAGGCGTTGCTTCGTGCTAAAAACTAAAGAAATCGCGCCTCCTTGGAAAAGAACAAAAGTTGGAAAAACCAGTCAACATCGGCTCGACTTTTAAAACGGTAAAATAAAAAAATACTTGATCCTGCAATCGTTGGGGATGTTTTATGTGATCAAAATAAAAATAACTCAGATGATAGAAGTGATTTAAACTTTTTGAACTTTTATTATACTTGGAATATACAGAGAAAAATGATCGTTATGGTAGCTCGCACGGATACGCTATAACGTTGGACTCTACCGAAAGAAATGCTTCCAAGCATTTTATACAGATACAATTGTACATGGTTGTTTTTGTAGTAGTAGATATGTAAATGAATGCTTATGTACAAACGATTTTGTTCATAGAAATAAATTTAAGTTTGAGCTAGGCGTGTAGCATGCATAGCTCAAACTTAAATCTACTACTACTTGCTCAGTATTATAGACTATAGTATAAATGCATTATTTTTAACATGGTGCTCTATTAATTTTACTTTTTAACTCTACAATATTATTTAATTGAATTATTTCATAGGAGACTACTCGTCTCCTATGCCCTTCAGCATTGTACCTGGTAATAATTCTACCTCATGCTAGCTGTGGCCAACCCCTTTAGCAGCTTTCATTCACATTATATTTTTAATAAGCGTTGTTAAAGACAATCTCAATAAACAGTTTTATATTTAGAAAACTGGATTATAATGTCAAATTTGCTGTTAGAACATGTGCCCCACCAGGAGCCAAGTGTGCTAGATTTGCACCATTTTGACTAATTATACTAAAAAATTTCCCAGGGAAGAGCCCCCAGACCCCTCCCCACCGAGAGGGCGCTCGGCACCCCTATGGGACTCTCCTCGCAGTACCATTTTCAAACAGGTAGATACGGCCCTGAGTGCTAGGTAATAACCCCAAGTGCTTTAATCACGAATATTTTAACCGATGTAATGAATATCATCTTGACTTTTATAAATTGCATGGCTCAGTTGGACACCTAGTGTAATGGGTAAACTAGTCGCTTCTAGATTTGGAGGTTCCAAGGTCAAAGGTCAAATCCAATGCAATACGATTTTTAGTTGCTAGATTTTAATCGCTACAACTGGACACAGGAATGAAAACAGAAAGACAAACATTTAAATTTATATATACCGTATATACCGTATATACCGTATATATATATATATGTATACGTATGTATATATATGTATATATATATGTATATATATATACTACTATATATGAAAGATCTACTTTGGGCTGAATTTGGTCTCAGAACCTCTCACTCACCAGGTGATAACCTAACCAATTAAGCTACTCGAGATGCAATGAATTCTTGAGGTGATATGAGTCATTATGTCGGTTAAAATATGCATAGCCCTTTGCATTACGCAGACTCAAATTAGTCATTGGCAATGTGCCAGGCTAATGGCAAGTGGCAGACAACTGCATTGCCTGCCACTTGCAGTTACCTGCCACTAATATATTTATATTAGTGTAATATTTATTACAAGAAGCTTAATAAATTCAATTCCAGATAAACTTGGCCTACCAACTCTGCACCGACTTAACAAAACGGATTTCTAATTTAATTTTCCTTTAGAGTCTATATTTCTTCAAGCACCCTCAACCTTTATTTCCTCTTTGTCTCTTTTATCTCCCTTTTGTCCTCTTTCAGTACCACAACAATAACGCAATCGACGTTTCCTTTTGTCTACTACAACGTATGATTGTAGTATGATTGCTATGTGTGATTCTACAGAAGCTTTCCTATGGCAATTTAAAAAATAGTATTATTTTAAAAACCTTTGTACAAAAATTTAATGAATTAATATAAAATTATATTTATTGGGTTATTAATAATAAATTTTCTGTATATGAAATCTTTGATAGAAAAACACAACTTCTACACTCTCCTCTACCCTATATACTTCACTCCGGCGAAGAGCTTAAATGATATCTTACACAATCGCTTCAATGCTACTTAAAGGCTGGTTCACAATGTATTGCCGCATGTCAGTGTTTTGCTTTTGGCGATCATCGTCGATTATGTAAACCGCCAACCGATGGCATCGACAAAGGAATACGGATAAGTCGGGAAAGTTTGCAGCTGTCAAATTTTCCCAATATTTCGCCGAGCATCGACGACCGCCTTTACAATATGAACCCTTACGACTATAGTAATTCACGGTCACTTATAGCGTGATTTATTTATTCTCATTCATGATAGTTGCTGCGGGACTAGTATTTGATTCCAGCATCCGAAAACAAAGAGGTTTTTTGAAAAAATTTAAAAAGAGAAATGAGAACACTGTGTCACAAAGTATTTCCTGACGCAAACACGGATGGGTTTGTGATAGTGTGAACATTGTTATCACCAACAATCAACAGAGTATTGTGGCATCAACACTGAGATACGGCGATATAGTGTGAACCAGCCAATTAATAGTCTCTCACATACCTCCCTATTTATCCAACTTCTGTCATATTTGTCCTTAAGTCTCTCTTGCAGATATGACCTTCACCTCATTAAGCATTATACGCCTTCTCATTATTTCTTAGTTTGTCTTTTAACTACTTCTGATCCAAGTGCTCAAATTATTTTAACCTCTACCTGGCGGTCATTGTACTGTGAGGGATCGTCAGGTCTGCTTATCAATCGCAGAAAATTATTATTTTCACATTTATTCTGAAGTTGGCTGATTGGTTCAGGTGTTAGATTGTTGGTAAGCTAACCTTGATGTCAGGAGTTTAGTCTCTGTTGAAAGCAGTATTTTATTCTAACAGCCAACCCTGGCTTCGGACAGCAGATGGACAGACAAACAGACGAACAGACAAATACTGTTCTTACCATAGCAAAGAAGTTTTACTTATTTGTTGATTCCTCAGCATTTGTACAAACATCCATTAGGCAAACTAAAAAGAATTACTGACAATATTTAAATTGGCAGCATTAGGGCAGCACCCCTCTTTTCAAGAGAGTGATTCCATTAAAATTTATACCATATGCAAGTTTAGAAACCATATGGCAGTAGTTTAATGGGCCAGCAATGCTATTTTAGATCTGCTTACAGCTGTTTCTCATAAAATTTGTCAGCAAAATTTTTTTGCTGCCTCATTAGCAGCAGGCCTACATATAGCGTGTTTACTAAATATGGCATGTTTACAATCAAGAAGTTAAATATAAACTCAATTCACGACTCATCAAAAAGGGTTGTGGCCCGTCACTGGCCTCACACTCAAAAGTCCTCGAAAGCCTCACACTAATTACGTAGAGCAGTAATCCTAAGCACTTTGTTGACACTAGTGAGACACCTCATGTGGTTGGCTTATTATGTGACAGCGATAAGGCTGACTCATAGTGGCTAGAACAGGCAGTCATTAGATATCTTCTTGGCAAGGAAAGACTTGCTATTTATAGAATATAGGGTCAGCAACAGTGGAGTCTTTTGATTTGTAATGTAGGTCAGAGGTCATGCCAAATAATTTCAGTGTTAAACGCTTTTAGTTAAATTATAGCGCTTTCAATTGTTACAGATGATAATATCATAATTTTTATGATTATAATCTTCAGGTTATATGCTATTTGACGTGCACAAGCACATCACGGATTTTGAAACTCGTATATTGTGTATTGTCTCACGCAAACTCATTGGTTTTAGTATGGAAAGGGCATATGTACCACGATTACAAGAGGAATTTCTGGTGGGCCACAGATTGTTGCACAACCAGTAGGCAGTTCATTTGTTTAGGAAAATTGTTTGCAAGAAAACAAAGCAGACCATTGCTCTTTAGTTGGTAAGAAAATTGCATGTTAGTGCTTATTCTCTATCAAATTCAAATAGCAGATTTTCGGTGGCTGAAATAAATAGGAGAAACAATGATGCTACGCATTTGCGATACAAAACAAGTTATGCACAATATCTAGCCTTTCTAATAAGAATAGCTCTATGTAATTGACACAGCTGGCTTAAAATTTAGTTGTACAAGATTTTACTATGACGAGGCGCAGTGAGAAATATACTAGTTGGCGATCCCCAAACGCTTTTAGTAAAAGCGGTATGCATAATTTAGTCTCGGCTTTAAATTTAAGAGTGGCTCAGGCAGTAACCTGCTAGTTGGTGTGCTTTTGAGCATTCCTAATAAAAACACTGCTGCTGTCAGTGGGTCTTATCTGACTCTGTTTTTGTGTTCTCTAGTAACCTAATAAAGAGATTGACAGTATTTCGCTTAAAACTATTTGGGGAAAGTGGCTGGAGTTTAAACATCCCAATCATGTATCTCCTATACCTAAGCATCCTTTTCTAGACACGCTATTCAAGTGACAGGTTTTTGCTAAACTCGACTATCTTATCAGCACCACGACAAAAATGTGTAACTCGCCAGTGGCAAGCACTGGCAAGTACCCAGTAAATATTTCTACACAAATCTACATAGTTGATGTGAGCAGCAAAAAATTTTCAACAACAAGGCTTTTCTGGCTAGCTTTTGAGGAGAGTTTTGTAATCAACTTGTCAATGCAGAAATTTGATCTTCCATTATTAAAATGATGAAAAAAAAATTTTTGCAAAGCTTAGCTGTATGTACACTTCTGCCAAATGCATGCATGAAATTGTATAGTTTCAAGTCTTCCTCGTATAAATTTTTCTTTTTGCATTTATAACATCACATGGCAATACTTTTTATTCATTGTTGTGGCACCATATGTACAGCATGTTTTTATAAGAATTATTGTGGACTGCACAATAAAGGTGTATATATATTGTATATGCTACACTTATTGATAGTCTACAAACCTTTATAAAACAAAATATTATCCTAAATCATTACTGTATTTGCCAAACAACCAAAACACTTACCACCTTGTTGTTGTGGTAAGCAAACGTTCAGTTCAACAAGTAGTATAGCCAGAATGATGAAAGAATGCATTGTTCAGCAACGCTGCGTCTGAAGCTGATGCATGCAGCAAGAGTCCTCACTTCTAAGTGATTAGTACACCGAAGCGAAGCGTGGATGTGTATACAACGCCTAGCATATCGTTGGTTTCAATTTGTCCTTTACGGATTATCAAGTGATAAAAGATTTATGTCAGACTCTTCTGAGACTTTGATTTGTTATCTCAGCTTTCAGATAACTGAGCAAGCAAGCGGGCTTTAATCATTACACTTGTAGCGCTATCTATAGAGCTATATATAGAGCTATCTGTAGAGTATTATCTAACCAGCTCTTTTGGATTGTCCTTTTGATATCTTTTCTAATATTTGCAAGCGGCTCTATCAACAAGTTAGTGATAAAGTGAAGACTGCTAAAAAAATGCGGCCTCGTTTTTTAACTTTTAAAAATTTAATTTTTTTAAATGAAATGTTCTGAAATAGACAACTAGTTCAATCAATCAGAAGCAGACAACTTCACCCGCAAATGAAGAAGCAGCCACAGCTAATCTATTAAAACCATGCTTGAAAAACTGCTAACAAATTGTTCATAGATTGCAGAATCTATATATAAATAGGTGATTTGAGTTTACTTAACTATTTTATATTTTGTTTTTATTTTAATTTATCACTCATGATTTAATTTTTTTGAACGACATTGACTGGTGTCAATAAGGTTTATATATATTTATGCTCTTGAAGCAAGTAGACTTCATAGCATATTTTTACCTTGAAAAGTACGTGTATTTGTTGCAACCTTCTGTTTATGCCGAGACCATGAGAAGATAAATCCTCAGCTAACAGTCTTTTATCTTCTATTAAGTATTATTTTATTAACATAATAAACTTTGGAGGTTTACAATAAAGGATATAGCGTTTAGTTTAATTTTATTTTTATATTTCTAAAACAGATTGATAGCTTACAGCACTTTTGGGTTAGATCAGGTTATCTACAAAAATAATATTGTAGTTCTATAGACAACAAGTGGTACGTGGTACTTGGCTCTTTATAATAAAATCGAATACTTATACACTGGTGCAGAGGCAGGCAGTAGCAAGTTCTTTGTACAAAGATAATTTTAAACTGTATTCTAATACATTCAAACAATGCATAGTGGACAAATCTGCCTCTGTAAGGCAGCACTACATTATATATCATTTAGATATAAAAAAGGAAAAGCTAAGTATTACAGTTTATTATAATGATTGAAATCGTTTGAGCAAAAAAGCAAAATCTTTGAGCTGCTAAATGCATATAATTTTTGTGAGTTCCGTTGAATTCTGGTGAACATCAATACGTTGCAGTGAGGTTTTGAGCAAACCAGTTATATGTAATATAAAATGCTTATGGTTCCTATTTCTTAAATTTGTTTAATCGCTGAAAAATGAACTTATACACAATTTTAGTAGATTTTATCAGAAAGTATCAATATTTTATATCACTTGCAATTTTTTGGGATGTTTGAGGTGATATGAATGTTTCAAAACTAAAATCAACGAAACTTTATTGCGGTTAAAATGCTCAGTAGCAAAATATGTGGAAATGACTTTACTAGTTGCTATCATTTCTATAGCTGATATCGGCTATTTCGTTAAAGTTGCTGTGTTGCATATTTCTATTCTGATGGTCTCTTTACAACCATAAACATCATAATCGAACTTTTGCTTAATATGAGCAGTTTAACCGTGATCAAGTTTTATTGATTTTAATCTTGTAACATCCAGATAGGCCAATCACCTCAAACATCAAAAACAATCGCAAATGATAGAAAAATACCGATATTTTTTACTGAAACCTACCAAAATTTTGTGCAAGTTAATTTTTAAATCTGTGTTTTAGTTGTATGATGATAATATGCAGTTGCCGTTGTATCTCACACGCATATGCTTCTTTATCATCCATTTGCTTTTATTTATGAGTTTTCAAGAAGTTTGGTAGTATACTGACAGCAAGTCTGCGTAAACCTTTCTAAAAATGATAGGAAACACTAATATACATTTCTGTTTAGCTCACCCTATATCCGCCTAAACCTATGAGTTTTGTTACATTATCTAAATACTTGTATACTGTAGCTAGTAGAATATTCCTCTTGCCTATTATTCACATTTCATGCATCTATCGGTTTCATTTCTACATCGGAGCTTTTGTTTCGCTTTTTACTTCTTCCTTTGCAGCTTCCATCGTCATCTGCCAAAGATTTGACATCAAGTTCTGGCCTTCCGGAGTTTGCACGCTCAAGAGCATCAGCTTCTTCTTGTCTCTGTAAGCAAGAATCACACAGGTTTGTTTGTGTTATGTCATCATAGATGAAATCTGGTATTTCGCGAACACGCAATTGGGCTTATAAACTGTCACCAATAAATGTTTTTAAGAGAATAATGGTAAAACATTGTGAATGAAAGTTGAACATAACCTTTACACATAAAGGTTAAAGTTGAACATAACCTTTACGCATAAAGGTTAAAGTTGAACATAACTTTTACACATAAAGGTGAAAGTTGAACATAACCTTTACACATAAAGGTGAAAGTTGAACATAACCTTTACGCATAAAGGTTAAAGTTGAACATAACCTTTACACATAAAGGTTAAAGTTGAACATAGCCTTTACACATAAAGGTTAAAGTTGAACATAACCTTTACACATAAAGATTAAAGTTGAACATAACCTTTACACATAAAGATTAAAGTTGAACATAACCTTTACGCATAAAGGTTAAAGTTGAACATAACCTTTACACATAAAGATTAAAGTTGAACATAACCTTTACACATAAAGGTGAAAGTTGAACATAACCTTTACGCATAAAGGTTAAAGTTGAACATAACCTTTACACATAAAGATTAAAGTTGAACATAACCTTTACACATAAAGGTTAAAGTTGAACATAGCCTTTACACATAAAGATTAAAGTTGAACATAACCTTTACACATAAAGATTAAAGTTGAACATAACCTTTACGCATAAAGGTTAAAGTTGAACATAACCTTTACACATAAAGATTAAAGTTGAACATAACCTTTACACATAAAGGTGAAAGTTGAACATAACCTTTACGCATAAAGGTTAAAGTTGAACATAACCTTTACACATAAAGATTAAAGTTGAACATAACCTTTACACATAAAGGTTAAAGTTGAACATAGCCTTTACACATAAAGGTTAAAGTTGAACATAGCCTTTACACATAAAGGTTAAAGTTGAACGTAGTTTCTACACATAGAGGACATGGCTACTGATGAATATTAGGTGTCTGTTGTGAACTTTTGAAGACATGTTAGAAATGAATTGTTACTCGGCCAGTCTTCAGCTCCCCTACCTCTTTTGTCATAGTAAACTCATTTCATTTAGACACAAAGTCGAAAAAACGGTTTGTATTACCTTTCTAAGCATTCTCTCTCTGAGTAGATATATTGGCAGCATGAGGTAGAAGGGGCAGCCAGCTACTATTGTTGTGGCTATTGGGAGAATTATCGCCAGGTCGCTGTCAGGTTGTATAGACATGGTAAGGACCACAAGAACACAGACCGGTGCATTCTGCATTCCTGTCTCTATTGATATTGTCTGTAATAACAACAGCAATTGTATCAATTTCCCTAATCCAGCTACGAGCTTTTCCCTCGAGGATATTACAGAGCACTGTATAATATAGGTAGCCTGATATTCATTCAAAAAGAATGTGTATTTCAAGTACATTTTCATCGCACCTACATTATCAAATGCGCATTGCTATGGAATATAAAGCTATTGTATGCCATTTCTATCAATACTATATTATGTTGCTCTACATCTTATATTTTACTACGTTTTATTGTATATTCGGCTTTTATTTTATTACCTTTATAACAGTCCAATCAAAGCGGCAAATCCAAGCTATAAGACCACCCAAGATGTATCCTCCATATGGCATCGCGCATGCGGCTAGTGTCACCTTGGCATCCCATTTTACAAAGATGTACATGTTGACGTAGATGCAGAAGGTGAAGAAAAAAAGGATGGCCATGATAAATAAAGCCTAAAAAAGAAGTGAACTTTCAACCTTTTTGCAGCACTCAGAACAATCTAGAATAAATGATTGGTGGTATCCAGGAAAAATAACAAAAGTTACTGATCATATCTGAAAGGCCAGGAGGTCATACAATCACATTTAATTTCTCTCAAACTACATCTACAGAAGGGATATTTTGGTGAATACGCTCCCTCAAAATTTGGAGTTGTCGAAATTTGGCATGACAAAGTTGAAAATTTTGAAATACCACTAGAATGTCTTGTTAGTGTTCAACATGTCTGAGCGCACTAAGAAGTGAAAAGGCTATTTTATGACGGAATCAAGAAGAGAAGTGCTAGAATTACTGAGACTATAAAATAGAGTTAGAGATCAGAAACCTTAAAGTATCCACTTTAAAAATGCACACTTACCGAACTAGTAGCCTACAAGAAACCTGAAAATCTTTTTTGCGATTTAAAATAGATGTTATTAGTGAAATATAGTATGAAGCATGAGAAATTCCTTGAAGGTCGAGGATAATATTTGCTAAGCCTACTGCGAGCAGAAACTGTGTATGTTTTAATAGCCTTGTTGCACAAAAAATGGCTCTATGATCTTGGGTGGACATGTTTGAGTTCAGTGGCAAGGAAACCTTGATGACTAGAGACAAGCCTAGTTGTAGAAAGTAATTTAAGTTTGGATGTCACTCCTGTCATCATCAGTGGCCTTTTAGGGAATTAAACCCCCGACCCGTTGTTCATCGACCAGCCATACTAAACTATAGGCAACAGCTGATCTGGCATTTATAATCATGGTGCTATTGAAATATATTTCGTCATATGTGTTATTGTGTCTTGTACTAGAGAAATTAGTGTTACCATATCATTTGCGTGTTTAACTTTTTATTGGCATTGGTAATAATACACAAAATGATGTTTTTCATTACATATCAAAAGGAAACAAACGGAAAGGCAAAAATCAGGCATTATTGAGTTAAACAAAAGTTGGTAATCTAATAGTATGGAGAAGGAGTCGAGGTAGTGAATTGTAGGTTGAAGTAACAGGAAGTTCATAAACTGAAACATACGATGGTGGATGTAGTACGTTGGTGTCACGAAATAGAAAATGATGTTTATAATCTTAGCTGGACATGTCTGAGCCCAGTGACCAAGAAATCTGAATGACTGGAGGCATGCCCAGTTGCAGAGAGCAATTTGAGGTTGAATGTCATTTTCGTCACCATTCTTGCACAAACAAGATCTTTATAATCTTAGCTGGACATATCTGAGTCCAGTGACCAGAAAATATGAATGACTGGAGACATGCCTAGTTGCAGAGAGCAATTTAAGGTTGGATGTCATTTTGACCACTACCAGTGGCCTTTTTCTGGATTTGAACCCCTGACCTTTTGTTAGCAGATCTAGTGTTCTAGGCTACTATGTCAGGATGTATATATATGATGCACAGAAAACGATCCAGTGCTAAATGAATTGATTTAGAATTCTGTAATTATCGTATCATTGTTTTTCTTTGTTGAATTGTTTCAGAGTAGTTGTCGAAACCAAACATTGATCTTAAAACTAATTGTCAAATTATCAACATGTCACAGTCAAATTGATCCCTTCAGTTAAAAACCTCTTATGAAAGCTACATTTCGGCGAATATCAGGTGGCCAATAAAGACTTACATTTAGCCACTGCTTCAGAATCTTGGACAGGCGCGGGAGCTTCAACCTAATCACATTGCCGAGCATTATGGGTATGACTATCATAGCGAGACTCTGTAAGATGCCGAGAAAAGGTAATTTGATCTTATCGACTCCCTCTTCTGCTGGAATAGTGGTGCCAAGAGTATATAGCCACATTGGCAGCATTCCTAAAATTTGTTTAATATGATATATTACCATCTTATTGAGTAGCTTTTTTATGGCAATAGTATTCTGTTGGGCCATATGAAAATGGTAGAATATGCAATATAATGTTTTCTGAAACTCTTCATCATAGGATCAAACATTTTCTAAAGGCAAGTTCTACTCAGACAAAAAATTGAAGAGTTGTTCAATGCAACGAGTAAGGAGTTGTTCACCCAGTTTTCATCCCTGACTCGTTATTATTGTTGACTAAACTATCAGCGGCTGCACTATCGTCATTTTATTATTTTTATTATTATTTTATTTTATGACTATTATTTGAAACTGTTTAGCTTGACTGTGAGCTCATTGAAACCTCCAGCCAATGATTAAATAGTAAGAGAAATCTGGAGGCAATCTCGATCTCAAGTCAATTACCGAACATTAAAATGTACTGGTGGTCTTCAATTCAATAATATTAAAGAATTCAAACAGATTTGTATCCAATAAGTTATCACTATTTGATTACTAAAACATTTAATAATATATTTTGTTTTTTAATATTTATAATAGACTATTATTTATTTCCAATTGGAATTTATTGCTTATAGTTTTTATTTATGCCAAATAGAATTGAAGTCATTCTGGTATTTTTAGTATTATGATGCGCTATCTCTCAAATCAGAAAATTGAAAATCAGAAAACACTTGTCAATGGCTGAGCATTTCTTTTGATTTTTAGGTACTCATTCAACACAATGAGTGAGGAGTTGTGTGCTCATCAGAGTTTCCAATCTAAATGCTTCGTTATATTTTTTGTTAAAATCTTTTGAACTGTATGACTGAATTTTTGTCCAAATTTTTCTTCGTGTAGTCAGAGAATTAAATTCTACATAATTTTTGTTAGAGTTTGAGCCATTGAGTTATAAAAACTTGTAAAAGTCAAACAACCTGAATGATTTCACTGTTACATAATAGTTAAACTAACAATAAAAATTGGACAGTTTTTGTTGACTAAAAAGCATCTCTTTACTAGCAGTCATTTTTATATTTAGCTAAGTGAAGGTTGATCATTACTAGGCATAGCACAGTTGCAATGAGCTCAAACTTGAGCAAATAACATAGACTGTGTACCATGTTGAAAGCTTCTTAACTGGCGGTCTACCACAGGTTTTTTGTTAGCACAGGTTTTTTTTACAAGCTACCACTTGGCAGCCTACCGCAAATTACTATTATTATATTTATGAGCAGGATTATGTGCTGACATTCCAACAAGACACTTCTTAGAGTAGGCATAACGAAAGGCTATTTTAGATATGGGGTGGCAGATGAGCTTTATAAAAAGTAGAATAAGAAAGTTATAGACAAGGGGTGGCAGGTGACTTTTAAGGTAGGTGTGGCAAGTGCATTTTACAGCTCCTAAGAAGTGAGCACTGCTTCATCAGGTTGAATTTAAAAATGAAATGTAATTTTTTTTGCTTTATCTGTCACATGCTCTGACTCCTACTTACTTTACTTTTATATAACTGTTTGGTATGGTCAAATGAGCTCAAAGAAATGTGTCATATTTTGTCTTCATTATTTTTCTGAAAATGTTTGAATAGCAGAATAGGCAAAATAATGAAAACTATTTTTATGTATGAATTAAGTTTTTTTCTCATAGCTTGATTTTAAAAATTTCTGCCAGAGCATCAGTTCCATAACCAAGAGCAAACAACTTCTCTACTATTGCTACTTCTTTTAATAGCCGCTAACAGGCTCCCATAAAGCTATCAGAGATAGAGCTATATGGCTTTGCATGAGCTAATATTATTTAGTAATTGTTGTAAAGGAAAATAAAGCAATTCTCCCACAGCTGTTTTCTAATACTCACATGCCTACAAAAACTTAAAATGCCGTAATGGTGTTGAACCGTCGTAATACAACAAACAAAGAGTAAAGGCAGCAATATGACAGCTTACCAAGTGAGGCAGCAGTGCTGAGAGTAGTCAGGGTGACACTAAGTGACATGTCAGCATTGAAGAGTCGTGTCATCATGTTGCTTGTCCCGCCTCCTGGAGAGCAGCCTAGCACAAAATATCCAAACGCTTGTCCTCCTCGGAACCCTAGCAGACGTATTACACTGTAGGAGAGCTGTAAAAAATAGTGATTTCATTTCGGTCTTTCAAGTGCTGACAAGCCTTTGCAACTCTTAAAGTAATATAATTCTTTATAATATAAAAGTGAATTAAAATCATTTAGATAAAAAGCAAAGGTACATAGCAAACTTTATGATGTAAAAAGTAGCTACACGAAAATTTAAAGTTGTTGGTTTTTAATTGAGAAAAATTGAACATAATCTTAAAACCGATTTACTGCAAGTTCAAACTATATTTTGAACCTAATATTTAGATGATAGTAAATGTATTATACAGAATTTATATCTAGTTTTATAAGTTACTATACACATTTAAATAGATTTTTTTACTATGAGTAAGAATTTAAGGCCAAATTACTTAGTTGAAACTTTAATGCGATATTTTATTATTAACAAATTTGTACTATTAAAAGTTTTTTATCACTGCAGTTTACTAGTCTATAAATCTTTCTCAAGTCAGCAAAAAAGCTGGAACTGAACTTAAAGGTTTACATGTAGGATGCTCATAAATATTACTAGATTATAGTTCAAAACGTTCTGACTATCAAAATGCGGAGAGTGTGTATTCTGTTGTATAAATCTATTATAGCAAAAGCTCTTAATTTTTTGTTAGATTCTAATCTAACATCGCTTTAGATGTGAGTTGAGCCAAAATTTGCATGTGGCTTTTTCTATAGATTTTCCTACATTTGAATTTTTATATAAAAGATAGAAACTGTAATACGATGTAAAAAAAAGTTTTCTTTCAATATAACAGCACAAGTTAAAATTTGTTGCAAAAATACTGTATGAAATTTTCAGTTTTTGTTTTACCTAAATATTATAATGAACTAATTGCTTTTTTGCCTTAAAATTTGAGAAAAAATTAGATTTTCTTTATTTTAATTAAATTATATAGTGTTAAGCTTTTATGACAAACAAGCTGAACTAATTATATTAAAGATATCAAGGATACAAAATATCAACACTGGTTATGAATAATTTAATTGTTCTAATTTCTAAAGGCAATCAATCATTAATTATTTTTCCTTTGATGCACATGCTTTAGTGTTTAAAATTATTTTAACACTAAAAATTACAAAAAAATCTTATTTAACAAAACTACTTTTAAAAAATCGGCTTAAAAACGCTTGAGGACAAGATCAAACACCTATGAACAAAACCTTCTATAACATTTTTGCAAGCAGTCTGTTGAACCGAATGCTCAAAAGTGTCAACTCACTCGTCTTGTTTTGCTAGCTTATGTTTTTCTGTCACAGCAAACTTGCTGAAAGCCAATCCGTGTCATTGCAAAAATAAAATAGTTTAGTATGAAACTTTTTGCAAAGAGAAATATGTATTTATTAGTACTACACAAACTGAACTCATGACAAGAACTATTTGGGAGCAATTTGGTTATAAAAAGTCATGAAAACATTAAGCTATGAAAACGTTATGATAAATCGATATATTTAGTTATATATCTATATTAAAGTTATAAAACCATTTAGCTTTAAGATCATAGCCGAAGTCAGAAAAAATATTTATTGATTTTATAAATTTGCCAAGGAGTATAGTTAACAGGGAAAAAGTCTGGGCAGGATGAGTTCTAAAAATATCCACTTACCAGTGGCATGATAGTATACTGAGAGAGAAGTGCCACAACAGGTGCCTTGGGAGTTCTCAAGTGATCTTTAATGGTCTCAAAGTTCAGATCATTTCCCATAGCCAGGGTTACAATGACAAGCTAAAATACAACAGCCCATTTTACAAGTGTTCATTTAGTAACAAACTTGGTGCAGGGGTTTTTGAAATTGTTAAATTCTTTTTTAGAAGGGGTAAAGTTGTACCGTCAGCTTACTTGAAGGAATTGGTTGCAAAACATTAGCAGAAAGTTGACTTCATTTTAAATTATCGTTGTTTCAATGAAAACAAAAAATTTTATCAACAAAAAAGTTAGAAATAATCTCAACTCTAACACATTTATCTCAGTCAAAGGAGTTGCCACTTAAATCTCTTAACCTTTGGTCAACAGTAATAAAAGCCAATAGGTTTTGTTTTATGAAAAATAGCTATTTATCCAAATTGACAGCTTACCGAAAGATAACTTATTTCTTAAAGATGAGCTTGCAAGAGATTTCAGTAGATTTTATCAAAGACTATCAGCTTTTTTTCTTTTTTGATTGTTTTTGATGTTTGAGGTAATCTGACTTCCAGTGTGCTTTACGATTAAAATCAACCAAATTTGATCGTGATTAAAATATTCAGATAAAGCGAAAGTGTGATTATTATGTCTATAGTTTTCAAGAAACCAACAGAATAGAGACTCGTAAAGCTGCAACATGAACGATATCTACTATAGCAACGATATCAACTATAGCAATGATATTAACTATAGCAATGATAGCATTAGTCTGACAATTTTGACTACGATCAAGTTTCATCGATTTTACTTTTGAAACACCCTGGCTGTCAGATCACTTCAAATATCAAAAACAGTCACAAATGATAGAAAATAACCGATCCTTTATGATAAGATCTACTACAAATTAGTGCAAGTTCATTTTTAGCGGAAAGTGATAAGTTGTTATCTGTTGCTATAGCGACCTACCAGTATCACAACTGACAAGTTGTAGACAGCATCTAGTGTCCGTCGCTGTCGAATGGACCGAAGCAAGACTTGCCCAACATAGATTTTGTCTTCGCTTCCATTTAAAGTGGCGTAAAACTTTATGGGTGAGTATCCGAGATAGACAGCGGTACCTAAAGAAATACAGCGTAGTTGAATCTATTGATCATAAGTTATAATAGAGGAATGAGCATATAAGTTATAATAGAGAAATGATCATATTATGCAGATGGTGGAGAAAAATATTTGTAACTTTTCCTTCAAATATATTTGTGTAACACTGTAAACAGAAACTCATTTATAGTACATTTTATGGTACATTCTTTAATTTAACACATATTTTACATATACTGTATATACACATATACATATATATACATATATATTTATCTTTATACTTAGCCTATATATATATTTATATTTATACATATTTATATTTACATGTATATATATAATATGTAAGATGAACATAATATGTATTAAATATATATAATGCATATTAAGTATATATATAATATATACAGCATGTATAACATATATATAATGCTCATTTGGGTTTGAGGGGACAGCCCATAGAAGAAAAAACTCACAGCTATTTTTGAGTTTAGACTTGTCTTCACATTGCCTGCAAACATTGAGGAAGATTGTCTACAAGTTGTTGGGTAACTCACCATTAAAGGACAGATTGTAGCAGATGAAGTTTTCAGCTAATGTTGTATTCTTATGGTGGAGAAAACCCAAGTAGCTGGTGTTACTAGTCCGATTCCAGGTTGACTTTTCATGACAGCGAGATATAATAGGAGTTTTCTGCAATGCAAAATATATCTGTAACATTGAGCCAGATATATTTTTGATTCATGTGTTAACAGATGGTTAGGTGTGTCAAGTATTGGAGTGTTGCCATTTATTTTATATACTATGAAAGATTGTCGTACGCAATAACTGCTTAATTATTAAGGAATACAACAGGTAGTAAAGTGATGCAAATAATATCCTGCGTGGCTGCTAAGCCAAATGTTTGAGTTTGAATCCTCGGAGGGTCAGTCTTTTTCTCATCATCCACCCATGGCTTCAGATGTACAAACACGACTTTTATTGTAGTAAAAATTCTACTCAAATAGTTTAGTTAAAACCAATAAAATTTATTTTGGTATTGAAAATGTGACACATAAAAAAGAAAGGAATTCAAACAAAGGAAGTTTGAAACAGCATTGGCAAAACTATTGTTCACATTTACTTGCTAAGCTTTCATACCTTTTTTTACAGAGATCAGAGCAGACTTAAGATGTCTAGAAGATGTTAAGAAGTCAAGACTGAACGCTTGCATCAAATAAAAAATTTGTAAACTATTTCAAGAGAATCTGAATGAGAGAGGGGAACTCAGATTTTTGAGCTTACTTCCAGGTTTCTAATAACTACAGGGACGAAGCTTTCTTAGTCAAACCTTCTATTAAAATATTGCCAACATAACAATTATAGACACCATAATTGTACTTTTGCTTGATTTATATGATTTAATCGTGATCGTGTTGGATTGATTTTAATCTTGAAACATACTGGAAACCAGATCACTGAAAACATTAAAAACAATCGCAAATAATAGAAAAATACCGATACTTTTTGTTAACATCTAACAAAATTTTGTGCAAGCTCATTCTTAACCAGATAATCACAAACTATTGTTTGAAAGAACAATAGTAATAATAATAATAAAATAGTAACAATAATAATAATCATGATCATAATAATAACAATAATAATAGTAATAATAATAATGAACAATGCCTACTTTTCTGACTTTTCTAATCTAGCTGCGGAATCTCCTACATGTATTATATTATATTATATTACATATTATATTGTATCATATTATATTATATTATACTATATTATATTATATTATTTATTATATTATATTATACTATATTATATTATATTATAATATATTTTATTGTATTGTATTATATTATACTATATTATATTATATTATACTATATTATATTATATTGTATTATATTATACTATATTATATTATACTATATTATACTATGTTATATTATAATATATTATATTATATTGTATTATATTATACTATATTATATTATACTATATTATATTATACTATATTATATTATACTATATTATACTATATTATATTATACTATATTATATTATACTGTATTATATTATATTATATTATATTGCTTCAGATTTGGCATTCATGATTCTAGTTTTATGTTGTGTAATTGCAATGACATAAAATCATTACTCCGTGCTGTCAGATTCTCTACAAAGTATGCAAACAAAGTAGAAAAGAAATCAAAACATATCTCAGGTCTAAGTTGTGTGTGCCAATGTTCAAAGACATGCTTGCCAATGTTCTAAATAAAACTGGTTAAAACTTGATAGAAGGCAGCGTTGCTAAGCAAAGGAAAAGATGGGTTTACTCTTAAATATACAGTCATACCTCACTTATGAGTGCACCAACATTCGAGAACTGAGATACGAGCATTCGAGCCGGTTCTTGATATGGTCGCTAAATGGCCAAATTTGTGAAATGCCGCTTTCGAGAACAGCCTCGCTTGATCTTTCTCGGTGTATCAGGTTGAAAATACTTTTGAGAGAGAGAGATAATGAGAGAGAGAAACAAAATGTGCCCAGCCAGAAGAAGATAATAAGAAATGAAAACAGTCAATATTAGAAATAAATTTAGTGTAGAATTAAAATATTTTAAAAATGAAATTATACAACTTTTGCGAATTTTATCTGAAAATATCGGTAATTTTCTATCATTTGCAATTGTTTTTATGTTCAGGAATCTAGTCGCCAGGACATTTCAAGATCAACCAAACCTGATCGTGGTTAAAATGCTCAGGTCAATCGAAAACGCAATTATGACGTCTATACTTGCAAATTGAGTGCTTATAGCGCATCAATTACATAAGCACTTTTATCATATACATGTATTTCAGTAGATCAAAGATCAAATACATCAGAGTATTGGCTTTTGAATGAGCTTATATTCAATACACAAAGAATAATAGAACTATGAAAAGCAGGGTGTCAAAAGTATGCCCTGCAATAAAAAAACACTTGGTTGTGGTTCCCACAATGTGATGTCATAATTATCATTTAGCCTTAAATCGTCGATCTCTTTCGCTACCATTGAGGCTGCGCTTTTCTGTGACAATCGGTGCTCTTAAACCCAGTGAGCACTAATAATAAACTAGGATTCTAAATAATCAACAATGCCCGGAATCGTGCTAATGCCCGATCAATACAAACACATGTTCTGGGTTAATAGATTTCGGGTGATTGTTAGACTTTACTTTTTTCATCCTTTCGTTCTTTTTAAACATTTATAGTAATTATTATCACATCGTTTTATATGATGGCATTGTTTGTCCTATACAGAAATGATTAATAACCTGATTAATAACTAATTATCAATTAAATATCAAAAAGAACAAATATAAAAATGACAATATTTATATTATATTTGAATAAATTACAGTATACGGAAAATAGAAAACAGGTGTATTGGACAGTCAAATTAATCACTTTGTGTATGATACCATGGTACTAGCTTATAGGCAGATTAAGTTATTTACAGTAGGCTTCTCTAATTTGAACAATCCCGGAGTGCAGTGAGTCAACCCCAACGATTGATTTAATTCAATTGAATTCGACAACAAAATTAAACAAAAACAGAAGTGGCTACTAACAACATACCTGGTAAGTACCAACCACTCATAGTGGTAAACGTAATGAAATCAAATCGATTAAATTGTGACCTACAGTGGCGTTGCCCTAGGACTATATGTAGATTGCACTCTTTCGAGATCACTCAATGCTTAAAATTAATTAGCCTCAGTCTTGCCCTTCAACATCACAACAGAAAGAGAGGCTTAGTGCCTAATATCATCGGAAAAATATAGTATGGTGCTTAGAATCGGAGTTATTTATTATAAAAATAATCTGTACATTGAGAGCTAATGACACTGATTCTTTTGTCATCAACATTGGTTCTCTGGAGTTGTCCTACCTTCGGATGCCACTAGCGTCATTATCTTAGTTGGTAAATATAAGCGGTAAGCGATAATATAAGCGGTAAGAGCACACAACATCGAATATGAAAATCGTGATGTCACAATTTCCGAGCCTATATCATTGAACATCTCTGCGGTAGACATACTGGCCAAGTAGTTGAGAAAAAAACGTGAGATTGACGGTAAATGTAGTAGTTGAATCTGAAGCCTAGACTTACTTGTGAAGTTTTTTTTTCATTTGTACCTACATAGGATGCCCTTCCACGATTTTATTCAATGTTCGGGTACTCTACTATCAATGTGAGGTCATGGTCGTTTGCCAACGATATGTCACAGCTCCATGTATAATCTTTGTTTATTGATGAAAAACTGTGGAGCAAATCGTTAGATATCAATGTTGCTAAATCTAAATCTACCCTGGCAGTATATCGATTTTAATCTTAAAACATCTTGTCAGTCATATCACCTCAAACATCAAAAACAATCGCAAATGATTGAACAATATTGATACTTTCTGATATAGTCTACCAAAAGTTGTGTAAGCTCATTTATAAGTTTGTGCTTACGGAGCTAAGTTCGTTTAAGTTAAATTTAAAGTTTATATTATGTTACTTAGCATCACAAAAGTGTATCGTACCAAACATGTTGCCTTCAAGTCTCTCTCACACTGCCATTAGCAGTTACAACTGTCTCAGAGCTAAGAAATCTATACAGCTCTGTACATAATACTGTTACGTTTCATAGCATATCATAATCAGTAAATAGGTATTTGTTATTTTGTGAGCGCAGATAGAATGAAAACAATTAAAAGCTTGAGCTTGCCATCATAGTATTCTGTTTGTAGATGAGTATTCCACGGTATGGGAATGAATTAATTTGTGTTTAGTTATTTTATATAAGACAACTTCATTTGAGATACAAGATAATTGGCCTGCGTGTTCGGTCCGGGAACGCATTATGCTCGTACATCGAGCTGTGACTGTAGATTGAGGACTATTCAGTGCATAGACAAACAGCTAAATGCTGCCGGAGACAACCACCTGTTCTAAACCATTTATTAAGTTTTGCTTAGCTTTGAAAACAGGTAAAGGGCAACCAAATCCGGGAACAAATGTGCAAATCATTGTACAGAAGCTGTCAAACTACCATGCCTGTTTATATGTTTTGCGTTCAGCAGCGATGTTTATTTAATCAATGCTTAATCACCTGATGAATCAAGTCTTATCTACCGGGTTCCCAATTAAAAACATTACAGCTGTGGCAGCATTGTTTAAAGGTAAGGTACATATGATCTGTTTGTATGACCCTCAAAATCGGGCTTGAAATCTCCAAGAGACAATTGTAACTAGATATTGATACCTCTATCTAAATAATAATAGGAGCTTGTAAGCTGTTTCATTCTATTAGAATATAACAGAGTTTAGTTTTCCGTTGAAATATTTTAGTTGAAATTGGAATATTCTATGAAAGTATCAAAGTTCTGAAAGGTCAAATTTCAACCTCCTTTTTGCTTAGCGAATGAAAATCCCCAAAGCTATAATTTTATAGTGGGAACTAAAGCAATACAAGAACCTTGTTCTTGTAATTGTTGATAAATCAGTGTTCGTGTTGAGATAAACCCAAAGTTTTTTTAGACAACGTTGATAGGCATTTGTAAGACCAAGCGGCTACAAAAAATTCATTAGATTTTTTTGTCCGATTAAAGTAGCATGCTTCTAAACGGCTAGCTTTTTTTCAAGTTAATATTTCTACATGTAGTTTAATCATAGATTAAGTTTTCAAGTCATGCGGTTTTGCTTAACCAATAAAAGTTTGGTTATATAACCAGCAAAGATTTTTAATGCTTTTTTACCCTTATAACTAGTACCCTGGCAGAATAGGATGAGAATTTTAGAATGTTAAAAAAGTTTTAGAAAAATATTGATAATTTCTGATAAAAACTGTACAAAATTTCTGTAAGTTCATTGTTAACATGGCCTACCGCTCTTTATAATGTAGCCTACCACTCTTTATAATGTAGCCTACTGCCTTTGGTAATGGAGTCTACTGTCATTGCAGTTGGTATTTCTTACATTAAACATACTGGTACCCTGACTGTCTATTGTATTGTGAGAGATCATCAACAGCAATACTTATAGGCACTATTCTACTGGTCATCCAGGGGTAGGGCAGTTGTTAGAGTGTTTGACTACAATGCCGAATGATGTGAGTTCAAAACCTGAGCTGATGAAGTATTTTTTCCAACACCTCATCGTAGCTTCAGACTGACAGACAGATATGGCTTTTAGCATTGTAAAGATGATTACAGAATAGAATTATGATCCACCAAGTGACATATATAAACTATATAAGTGACATATATAAACTATATAAGTGACATATATAAACTATATAAGTGATATATATAAACTATATAAGTGACATATATAAACTATATAAGTGACATATATAAACTTTATAGGTGACATATATAAACTATAGAAGTGACATATATAAACTATATAAGTGACATATATAAACTATATAAGTGACATATATAAACTATATAAGTGACATATATAAACTATATAAGTGACATAAATAAACTATCTAAGTGGCATATATAAACTATATAAGTGACATATATAAACTATATAAGTGACATATATAAACTATATAAGTGATATATATAAACTATATATGTGACTTATATAAACTATATAAGTGACATATATAAACTATATAAGTGATATATATAAACTATATAAGTGACATATATAAACTATATAAGTGACATATATAAACTATATAAGTGATATATATAAACTATATAAGTGACATATATAAAATATTCTTAGTGATGGAAGCGAGCGTCTGCTCAGAGTAGCCATGATCTATGAGTGAATCTTCTTATTTCCTTTCCAGTTCTCAAAATAAAGTGAATTTTACAGAACTTAGTAGAACCTGATGTAATCCTAAAAATGTAGATTCGTTATTTTTTTAAATATCAACAATTTATTAAAAATTGATTAAAAGCAAAAGATATTTCAGTACAAAATTCTTCAACAGCAACCTTTGTGGGAACCCTTTTTTGTTATCAAATCTCATGCCAAAAACATTCTATGATTGGCCCATCAGTAGATAAACATTGCATTCTATTTAGACTTGACCTTTTAACCCTTCGATATCTATTTGCTCATTGCTGTCGGTAAAAATAACAGGTCATTAAATATTCTCCAGTTGTTTTTTGAGAAAACTATCAGCAACAATGAGACCTGTTTTACCCTGTCTACCTTGTACAGTGACGACATAGGTATCTAGTTGGTAGGTTGAGGAAATCTATTGAACTACGGCCAAGACAAACTTTCCTATAAATAAAAAAACTTACATCGGTTTCCTATCACATACTAACTAGTTGTTGAAACCAGAAAGTTCTGGCTTTCTACCATTTGTGACAGCTGTCTGTGCTAATGAGATTTTTAGCCAATGTAGGAATTGGCGACTGAAAGAGCACGTGCTTTGTACTGATGGAGCACTAAAATACATAGAGTGAACTCGCTCAACAAAAGCAATAAGGTCATCCTTACAAGCTATAAAATATAAGCCCAACGGTTACAGGTTTTCAACTCATTTCAACTTACATAATATGAAAAAATTGCATACAACATCTAACATTTATTTTTAAAATCTTTTTTAACAATCTTGTATCTAATATCCACTTTTTAGCAGAGAAAGGTATTTTAAACAATAAATGTCCAACCATTGATTTGATTTTAGTGGCCAACTGTAACCTTTTTCTTTTTTTTTGCTTTTTTTGTTTTATGATTTCTGAACAGGTTAAAGAAAATTTTGTTTAAAATAAAACTATTGTCTATAATGAATATATATATATATATATATATATATATATATATATATATATATATATATATATATATATATATATATATATATATATATATATATATATATATACATATTCTATTAGGTTACTTTAGTGATGCAAAATAGCCCATCTTCTAATAGAAAAGTTTTATTCAGCAAAATAGTGCTAAAAAAAGAGACAATCTGTGTCTCGGTATAAATTTTATGGTCGCAGTTGAAACATCAAAAAATAAATTAAAGTTTTGTCTAGCCATTTAGTGCTCTGTTTGGTGGTTAATGTTATTTGTTAAAACTTTAATTTCAGCACATAAAGAAAACCGAACAAGATATATTTGTGATCCACTATTTATGCTTACAAATATCACTTTGTTTATTCATTTAACTGTTTTTATTTTTGTACTGGTATATTTGTTAAATATCAGCTAAAATTCAAAAGATTTTGCCATGAAAAATTCATTATGCAGCTTCCATACACTTTGACCGTAAACAGGAAATAACCATTCTTACCTGCAATTGGTTATTAGATAAAATCTTAAAATACGAATGCTTGTTTGTCAAATTGCAACCTAAACAATTACAGTTTAGTGAAATTGGATAATAGAAATACCAGTTTTAATAAATGGTTCTCCAAATAAATAATAACAAATTAAATTCAGCAAGTTATAGAAAACATAGCAAAAACAATAAGTAATTAATACAACTCTGCTCATGTTATTTATTTTATTTACAAGTCTAACAAATTAGCCTTTGATCTTTGGATTTGCTAGGAATTAACATGGTTAAACCAATGACTACTTAATAATTAGAAACTTACTGAAACCACCGCTACATCTGTTCTCGCGCTCTCTAGAGTGAATGTAAAGTTACTTAAAGTTTTTCTTGCAAAGAGTGTAGCTGAGTGGGGAGATGCATCCGCATCAAAGTAGACGGTAACAACTTTATCAGCAGGAGTGGTGAGTCTAAAGAGAGTCTGGTTTGTATTTCCTGTAAAAAAACAACAGTACATTACTGGTTGGCAAACACTACAGTCAACATTTAACAGCTCGATAACGACAAGGTTTGCAGGTGTATTGGAATTGAGTCAGAAAAGATCATAGTTAAACCCAAGTTCCTAACTTTGATGTGGGTACTGAACTGACTACATAGAAATTTCAAACTTTAGTAGCTGTGTTTTATTACTAATTGCTGTGGTTATTTACTGCCCTAGATGTATGACATCAGCGACTTTTATTTTTTAGATTATTTGCACTATTACACTGACAGTACCGTGTGCCGTGAGAGATTGTCACAAGTAATAGTTAGGTGCACAATGATTCCACGATGTAGCAAGGTGGTCAATTGGCTCAGTTATTAGCTCGCCTGGCTGGAAATCTGAAAATCCAAAAAACCGAAAATCCGAAAATCCGAAAATCTGGCCATGCTGAATATGCAAGTTCCAGTTACTTTCCATGTTTTTGCATTTCAATCTTTTTCTGTAACCTTCTACGCTTTGCTTTGGACAAACAGACATACAGGGATTTTATTATAGTAAAGATTTACTCGATTAATATAGAAAGTTTGTTGTTTTTATTTCTTGATTTAATTTGAGTTAAACTTCTTTTATAAAAAAATTTGGTATGAACAGCATTGCAATTACAATGCTACATTTTGAGCATAATAAAAGTGATGCCTAAAGCTGTTGAAATCTGGAAAGTTATAATTTTCAGAAATTAGAAGACGTGTGATAGAATGTGCTTCTTTGAAGAATAAGGTAAAAAACTTCATATATTTTATGCAGTTTTATTTGATTTTCTTTGTATCAAATCACAATGACTGTTTTCTCACTTCTTCGGTTTCATTAATATGTCTCGAACATTTATTTAAATTTTATCGGTTCAATAGTCTTGCATTGTCCCCCACTAAAAGATTATTTTGATAAACCTCCTCTGAGATGTGCATGCTCCTAGCTTACTATTAGCTAGTGTAGCAATCGCTTTTCTTGACCATTACACCAGCTGGAGTGGTACTATTTTTGGTTGCATCTCACAGAATTGTAATGGCGATAAAGCACCTGCATTACTTGTCATCAATTTGTAAGGACAATCTCAAAACAGGCATCTCAATAATAGAACAAAATAACGCAAAGATAAAATGTTTCAAAGCTAGCAAGAATAATACATTTTAAAATATTAGTTAATTCAAAAATATTTTATCTTGTTTTCATCAGCCTTGTGACAATCTCAGACACAAGGAATAAGTAGAAGTGACTGGCACAAAACAATTACATAATTATATGTATTCTATTTATATATTATAAACTGAGGAAGTATTGAATTGTAAGGCAGTTTTTATTTTAGTAAAATTTTCCAACATTAAAATTTTATTAAAATAACATTTCGCTGGTCAATAAAAAGATGCTGTTTTTAAAAAAACTTAAAACTTAAAAATTTTAAAAACGTTTTTAATAAAAACTTTTCTGTTTTTGCTATTCATCTTCTCGTGCAAACAAAATAAATCATGTGGTTGAATAATTATTTTGAAAGAGGCTGACATTAGGTTTCATTTTTTATTTGAGGTAGATAAACAGTATAAAATAAATAAATAGATAAAAAGTTAGATAGAAAGATTAGTAAAACACAAGCCGACGTGTAAAGTTTTTAAAGCCTGGTTGTTAAAGCTTCAACATATGAAGTAATTTATTTATTTTGATATTTATTTCTGAACAGAATTATAGTTTTTTTATAAAATATGTAAAAAAAATAAGGCTTTTGGGCAATGGCATCAGTTTGAAAACAAAACTGTTAAATTGTTGCCTAAACTTAGCTAACCAGTTTATAGTTCACAGCGCTCCAGTTATATATAAAAACTATTAAATGATAAATTCTGATTAATTCTATACTGCCGGTATATACTGGTGTACACTCTAAGAAGTATTATTTAATTTCCTACCTTCTAGATGATTTGGTAAGCAAACAGCGTGACCCAGAAGAAATGCAGAGTAGATGTAGAGAGACAACATTGTGCTACTCCAAGCAAAAGCAGCCGACTGGTTTCTCTGAATATATTCACGAGAGATTTAGGAGCCAAGCGAGTAGCCAATCAGAACCAAGAAAAGTAACTAGCCTCTTATGTGAGGGTATTGGAAGAGATGAGAGGTAGGAATTGAACTAATGTTCTTATATGTGCTTTTGTTAGTGACCTCATAGCAAAAGGTCTTGTAGTTCACCTCCAGAAATCGTAGAATAAACAAATGTAGTAATTGAGTCGCATCACAGTTGAAGATGATCTTACACAATACTATAGGAGAATTTATCAGAAAGTATCAGTATTTTTTTATCATTTGTAATTGTTTATGATGTTTGAAGTGATCTGACTACCAGGATGTTTACAGATTAAAATCAACAAAACTTAATCGTGGTTAGAACGCTCAGAAGAAAATATGCGCGAAATAACGTCGCCAGTTGCTATCGCTGCTATAGTTAATATCGGCTATTGCATTCAAGTTGCGGCATTGGGCGTCTGTATTTTGTCGGTTTCTTAGCAACTATAGATGTCATAATCGCATTTGATCTAAGAGTTTTGATCGCAACCAAGTTTGGTTGATTTTAATCTTAAACCGTCCTGGCAGACAGAAAATCTCAAACATCGCAGTCGCAAATGGTAAAAACGATCGCAAATGATAGAAAATAACTATCGTTTCCAATAGTTTCTACTAAAATGCTGTGTACATTCATCTTAAATAAAAACTCTCCTTATTTATTAAAAAATCATAAATGAGCCAATTCAATTTGAAAAATAGCGATTAATTTGCAAAAAGAATAATATTTCACAAATTTTAAAAAAAAAAATTTTTTTTTAATTTTGTGGAAGGACTAGTTTTTCTATGGCTGCGTCCGCAGGGTAAAACAGCCGATTATATTAGACATAATAAAAGAGACAAGGAGAACTTGTACAGCTTTGCTGAAACTAAAAACTTCACTAACATCATAACCTTATCAATTGTAACTATAAGCAACATACCAAATATTACTATATTATAGTATTTTATACCATACTGTAACTTATTGTATCATATTATATTTCGCTGTTATTGTATTGTACATTATATTATTGCATACGAGCCTAATTTCCGGCCATACCTGCCAACTCTCATGCATTGGGAGTGAGACTCACGCAATCGCCCCAAAGAAAAAATGAAAATGTGTGAGAAATGCGTGAGATTTTTGCCCCATTTTCCACAATTTTATGTATACTATCATTGATACATCAATTGCCCCAAAACCAAATCTCACGCATTGCCCCACTCTTGGGTTGGCAGGTCTGTTTCCGGCCCTGTACGAGTAGTGAAACAATTACCCACGGAATTTAGATAACTTAAGTTAGTCTAAATCTATACTACAATAAAAGTCAAGTCTGAAGCCAGTTCAATAATCGTCACATAGCGCATAATGATCTCTAACGCCTCTAGCAGCTAATAAGCTAAGCTAGGAGTAACCAACCGTATTTTCACAAATGCTTTAAGCGTGAGCATTTTAACGGATGTAGTAAGTATGTGCGCAATTATTAGCTAGTAGTACCAATGGGACGCGTAGTGTAGGGGGTAGTACGCTTGTCTGGAGTAACTTCAGTTAGTTACTGTAATAGGGGCAGTGCCTAAGGTCAGCTTCATAATCATTACTTATGCCATGACATTACGTCATGGCCTTACGCCTCATGATCTTCAAGGGTGACCAATAGTAAGCAATAGTATTTTTACAAGCACTGCAGAAGTATGTGCACAGTTGTTTCATATTTTATCTTTACGTAGTCTAGTAGATAGAATGTTTGCCTGCAGACCCGGAAGTTCTGACCTCAAATCCAGTGCAAAGTAGATTTTTCACTCTTCAAACTTTATATCTGTAGCTGGACATCCAGTTACAAAATTAAGATTTACATATACTAGGGTATAGTGTATGTCATTTAATTGTATTAAATCATTATATCGTCTCTTACATGATATAACAAGTTATGTTATGTTTTACTTATGTTCTATTCTATATATTATAACATATAATATAACATGAAACTACAACTAGTATTTATTGTTACTACAGTTACTAAGCCGCAGTTGGATGCTGAGAAGGATGATTATATCATACAAGATTCCCACTCAGAATTCCTGGCATGGTGGACCGACACTAAAATGACTACACCAATTAATCGGACTCCGATATGTGCAAAATATTGTGCACGTATTTACAATCAGTTCTGTACAAGCACACCTAATGACCACAGCTCACTGGATTGCTTGGGTACTTGTACTGATAATCATAAAAATAAATTAAATTAAAATAAATTAAATTAATATAATAAATGAACAGAATAGTATGTACATTATCAAAGCTGACAAAAGGATTATACCGCTGGAATTGATAATAAAAATATTAAAGAATAATAGGCGAAACAATTAACATTAAACAATTAAATACTGTTGCAATTCTGCTGCTAAGATAATTCATGCATTTTTTTCGTAGACGTCTAAGCTGTCATCCTGCGGTCATAACACTTGTAGGTTATTGAAGCAGTTACACTTAGGGTATCTTTATAGTAGCCTGTCTGGCAAACAAGTTAAGATGAGCACAAATGAAGACTGGTATGAGTTTTAATGCTTTGTTTAGACTTAGCGTTGTGGCTATATTTGATAGCATCCTATGAGGCGTATCAGAGACGTGCCCAAATCATTGATGGCTCAAATATTTAAATACTCAACTACGGTATATGAAGAAAATCTTCTATATAAAGTTTTTATCGAGATACTCTATAAGATTCGTGGATGAATTGACTGACTGTTTAGGTCAAACAAACCTTTTCCAGGAATAGTTCATTAATACTCCTTCAAGAGTTTATAAGTTTGACAGCTTTGCTGTTTCTACATCAAGCCAAGTAAATAAGCACATGTCAGCATGCCTACCACTTACTCATAGTAATCAGCCTGAGGTAGGTATGTTGCTATCAAGATCCTATATAACTAGTACCCAGGCAATCTGGGGCACTGTGAGAATACATTATGTGTAGTAACTATGTGCGCAAATATTCTTAGATGGGAAAATGTGGTCACATGGTGTAGAAGGATGCGCTTGGCTCTGAATGAGAATACCCAGGTTCGATGCAGGTGTCGTTCAATCTTTTTTTTATTGCTCTTAACGTGGCTTTAGACAGATGGACAGACCAAAAGACGGACACATCTGTTATTATAGTAAACCCTATTGAATGCCCGGCGTTGCACTAATAATAAAATAATTACTTGAGTAATTAATGAACTTGAGTAACTTACTTGGTAAACTAGTGACTTGAGCTGTTCTAAACCTTTACTATAGTAAGAACCATGTTGGAAACCAGTTTAATAAATGTTACGTTACGCGTAATGATCAAGTGTGCTAGTATTTATCCGAGCCTTTTCAGCGTGCCTATTTTGGCCGATGTAATGAATACATGCTCTATCATTAATCGCTATAGCCAGTTGGACACATAGGCTAATGGTTTGGCTTGCCTGTCTGCAGACCTAATGGTTCCCAATGCAAATCCTCTGTGAAGCAGATGTTTCATGCCCAAAACCTCATTGCTCTAACTGGACGGAACAAAACACAGACACTGAGACAAACACAGAGATTTATGCGAGGATGATTCCATATATATGTATATATAGGACTTACATATATATAGATTACATATATTATATAAATTACATATATTATATAGATTACATATATTATATAAATTACATGTATTATATAAATTACATATATTATATAGATTACATGTATTATATAGATTACAGGTATTATATAGATTACATATATTATATAGATTATATATATTATATAAATTACATATATTATATAGATTACATATATTCTATAGATTACATGTATTATATAGATTACATATATTATATAGATTACAGGTATTATATAGATTACATATATTAAACAGATTACATATATTATATAGATTACTAACAGGTATTATATAGATTACATATATATATATATATAGATTACATGTATTATATAGATTACATATATTACATAGATTACATATATTACATAGATTACATATAAAGAATGGAAAATCTATTCGTTCACTTGCTGTTCTGAACAAACTCATACAGGCTGCCAAAGAATTATAATCTGCTTACAAAATACTGCTCAACGGCCTTACAAAAAGGTCATAGAGCAGGATTTTGTAGCATACTAATTTTAATATGCTCGAATGTTAGTTGCTGCTGGCTCGCTAAAAAATGCTGACATTTTGTCCAATGGTAGTATTCTATCAGATAGTGAGATGGTGATGAAGTACATAACTACTTCAGCCGCCATAGCTAGTCACGTCATTGCATAAAGTAGACAATGTATTATATTTGTTTGGCTTTCTAATTTATTTAGTTTTATAAGAGTTCTAAAAATAAATAATAATACTAAAAATACTAAAGGTTTGATATAAATTTGACCATGTTTTTCACAATCGCTGTTTGGCTGTTCTAACGTTAAAAAAATATTTTGAGGTATTGTTTACTACGCGGTGCAGACATCCCGAATGGTTAAACAGTTGTTTTGAGAACTGGCTTGATCTAGAGCCATTACTTTGCACAAAAATCTTACCCTTGATTGTCCTAATGAAGCTTTAATGTGTAAAACTAGAAGACGCTAAGAGGATGTGGAAGAGCGATAAAATGGGCTCATTTTGACTGACATGGGAACATTGTCAACATGCCGAGATTGTCTATCAGTGTCTTTTGGCACAGTAGAAGAAGGCAACTTATATTAGCTATGAAATATCGCTTTCTTCATTTTATAAGTTGTCAGACAACACGTTTATGATACAAAGCATTTAAATAAAATTATATTTTAGTTCAATGAGGTCACTAAATAAAGTTTTTTTATTAAGCCATACTGATAACTATATTTTTCGAATGTTTGGTCACCGTCTACCATAAATTTTAGAAAGAGATTATTTGAGCATTTGAAAAAAGATTTTGCTTCATCTTATAGAAACTGCGATTTTATTCAGCCTTTGACTACTTTAAATTTTAAACTATGTGTTTGATATTTTGCTTCAGTGTTTTCTTTTGATATATGGTAAATACTCCTATGTGATCATGATAATTTTGTAATAGAATTAAAGTATTCCAAAAGAAAACATAGTTTGAAGGTATATAAAGTTAGGAGTGGTCTCTATCTCACATTTCTCCAATTTCAGGATGGAATATGGTCAAAAGATGTAGATTGCTTTATCAACGGTAGGAAGTTTCATTTTTACTATAATAGGAGTCATGTTCATCTGTTTTTTGAAGCCACAGTTTGAGGTAAAAAAAAAGATTACATTATATGGAGATTTCAACTCAACCGACAGCATGGTAGACCAACGTTTAACAACAGCTCTAATCGACAACGATTACACACTTAAAGGACTGTTGTGCCGATAGCTATTATCTACCCTTTATTGGCACACCTGACGATGTCTCCCAGCACACTAGACTGCCAGGGTACATACAAGTATTTGTAAAAAACGTTTGTTCAATTTTTATATTAAATGTGCTATATTTAAATACCAAATAGCTTGAGTTTAAAAAACATCACATTTGTTCTTTATAGCTCATTAATCAAATTAATTATTTTAATTTAAAGTAACTAGTTGAAGATTTACTCAAATGGAAGAATAACATCATATAAAAATATTACCCTCGTTTTATCAATGACGGGGTAGAACAACTTCAAACCTGCAGAGTTCATAAGTTTTAACAAACTTTTTAAAGCTGTTGCAAAAAAGATTTGCTATCTTGCTCTGAGAAAGACTCAATAATGTATATGCAATAAAAATGTTAAACCATTAAATAAAAACCTTTGCGCAAGGCTTTAGACAAAGCTCCCAAACCATTTTTACTAAACATGTTAACTGCTTTTTACGGAAGCAGTTAGAATTTTATAACTATAAAATTATCTTTCTAGTTTAGCCTTAGGTCAAAGGGACTTAGCCTTAGGTCTGATAAGTAAAAGAGCAGCTTATTGTACAGACCAGGCTCACCATATAGGTAGTTGGGTCCAATGCTACTTTTGGTGTATAAAATATTAATACAACATTTTAGGTTAGCGTCAGAGTCCAGTTTTCTAAATTTATTTGCATTTCAACTTAATCTCAGTGATTTGTGCATGCTGTTAGCAAACATAGTTGTAAGTGACACTTGCTGTTAGCAAACAGGGTTGTAAGTAAAACATGCTGTTAGCAAACAGGGTTTTAAGTAACACTTGCTGTTAGCAAACAGGGTTGTAAGTAACACATACTGTTAGCAAACAGGGTTGTAAGTAACACATGCTGCTAGCAAACAGGGTTGTAAGTAAAACATGCTGTTAGCAAACAGGGTTTTAAGTAACACTTGCTGTTAGCAAACAGGGTTGTAAGTAACACATACTGTTAGCAAACAGGGTTGTAAGTAACACATGCTGCTAGCAAACAGGGTTGTAAGTAACACATGTCGATAGCAAACAGGGTTGTAAGTAACACATACTGTTAGCAAGCAGGGTTGTAAGTAACACATGCTGCTAGCAAACAGGGTTGTAAGTAGCACATGCTGTTAGCAAACAGGGTTGTAAGTAACACACACTGTTGGCAAACAGGATTGTAAGTAACACATGCTGTTAGCAAACAGGGTTGTAAGTAACACATGTCGCTAGCAAATAGGGTTGTAAGTAACACATGCTGTTAGCAAACAGGGTTGTAAGTAACACATGCTGCTAGCAAACAGGGTTGTAAGTAGCACATGCTGTTAGCAAACAGAGTTGTAAGTAACACACACTGTTGGCAAACAGGGTTGTAAGTAACACATGCTGTTAGCAAACAGGGTTGTAAGTAACACTTGCTGTTAGTAAACATGGTTGTAAGTAGCACATGTCGCTAGCAAACAGGGTAGTAAGTAACACATGCCGCTAGCAAACAGGGTAGTAAGTAACACATGCCGCTAGCAAACAGGGTTGTAAGTAACACATGCTGCTAGCAAACAGGGTTGTAAGTAATGTTTATTTTTATGTGTCATGGTTATTTTATATCAAATAAATATATAAAACAATATACAAAAAACTGGGTTGTGTCAAAAAAGAATAATTCTCTCAAAGCCAGCCCAGGCAGCCATCAGTAGCTATGCATAATCATGTTTAAAATAAATGATTACAAAAGATTAGCTGGCAAATAGTGGGAGCAGAAGAGTCACTTAAGGTTCCTGGTTACCATAAACCTTTCTCAAGGCCTTCATTAGGGGGTTAATGAATTGTTGATTGTATGTCGGTTGTCGCAAACCTTGAAATTGTTTGATAACTGGTTTCGCCGAGTCATCAGAGATCTACTAGAGAAAAAGCACTAAGTTTGCCAAAAAGCTATGACAGTGAGTGACAGCAAGTGGCAACAAGTGCAACTAAAGATATGCTACATACTCAAATCACATATACATGAATATTTTTGATCTTCTGTAAGGTTAACTAGTTGAGCTCATCAATAGAAGCTTGTGTTTCAGCTCGCGGAGTATTCCATGTTTTCACTAGATCATGGCCGTCCTGATTTTTGTAAAATCTCTTTTGTTTTTTGTTTGAGCAAAGTATCAGCGTCATCGCTGCTTTGCTTCTCATGAGTTTCAACCGTGAAATGCAAGTAGCTGTTTTCAACTAGCTTTTGGGTTACTAAGCAAAATTATATGTCCTGTTGCAAACTTATTGCTCAATAGCAAGTCCTGTTGGATAGTATAGCATCACATAATTTTATGAGGCTTCTTCTTGATATTTGTACCCTACCCTAAAACCAGATCCGGCAGTAAAAGAATGCTGTGACAAGCAAGCCAACTTTTGACAAACACTTTAATTTTATTGCATTTGAATCTTTAGATTCATGCTAGGAGTTGTTATCTCTTTGAAAATGTAATTGCATTCGGGTTAATACAGTCGCAGTCAAGCAAATATGCCAAAGTTTTAGGAATTCAAGTTAGTAACTAACGTATTTTATATAATTCCTCCTCTATAACAGTTGAGTATCAATATTAGTTCATAATATATGTTACTTTATTGGCAATAATTTATTTTCATACAGAAATGTTTTTCAATTTATGCCATACAAGAATCGTAAAACAGAAAAAAAGGGCAACAGTTGGCCAATAAAATCAAATAAGTGTCATAAATACTAATTCATTATGTCATAAAATTGTTTATATGTACATGTTTAGCCCTAACTGTTTTTAAGGTTTGAAATTAAATTTGAAAAAATTTAAAATCTAAAAGATTTGAAATTAGGT
Organism: Watersipora subatra; assembly: GCF_963576615.1. Taxonomy (NCBI): domain Eukaryota; kingdom Metazoa; phylum Bryozoa; class Gymnolaemata; order Cheilostomatida; family Watersiporidae; genus Watersipora; species Watersipora subatra. The sequence goes on from NC_088715.1 coordinate 60,529,395, forward strand.
TTTATTGTAGAAAACTAAAAAATTCAGATAAATATTAATCTATTTATTTGTATTTAAATCAAGCTTTCTGTATTTTGACAAGGTTATACTATACAAATCTCTACGAACAAATTTTTTTTAGCTGAGCAAAAATGTCAATCTCTCAAGTTCTACATCTCATTCCGTTTGTAAATACAGTAAGTTAACCCAATAGCGCTAATGGGGTTTCTGATTGTAATATTAAGACATCATTTTATATTACAAACAATTTATAACAAAAGTTGGTGTAAGATTGTTAAAATAAGATTTCCTGAAAGGTTTTGAACTCACGCCTTCTCCTTGTCAGTTACGTACGTAAGCACAGGATGTGAACTTATTGCACCAATAGGGCTTGATTTTTTATTTTGGACACAATGTTATCTCTTTAAAACTAAAAATTAAGTTGTGTCAATATGGAATTTATGTTTTTGTGTGCCGTTCAACAAAACAGAGATTTCTCCCATTTAAGCCCTCAAATAATTTTGAATGGCCAACATATTGTCCTCCTTGTTGATTACATCAACCCTTTATTTTTGTTTTCGCATTAGGCTTGATTCATTAATTGCGCTGTTGTTCAAAAACATTAAATTTCAAACACACTGTTGAAGGCAGTGAAAAAATAACACCATGACATCAACAGTATCAACTAATATTTACTTTAGGACAAACATGCTGACCTGAAGTAGTTGTGTAGTAGGTAGTTATGTCAAGGTCTTCCGCAATTGTCCACGCAATCATTTTCCTATGACAGAAAACTTTGATTTAACATCTAAATGTTGCTAGCCAAAAAACATAAAGTCAAACAGTTGGGGTCAAATCAAGGTCATTTGGCTTTAGACTTAAGTAACTGAATCTCAAGTTTGATATGCAAATATATAATTAAGAAACAACTCAGTCACTTTTGTATTTACTAAAAATGCTAAAAACAGGTGAAAATATTATTTGATCTATAACTAAAAATGTTTTTCTATCTAATCATCTGTCCTGAGGTTGTCTGTTCGTCTTGCTCATCTGTCTGTTAGAGGTTGGGATATCAGATTACTTTAAAGATGAACCTAGCGGCGTACAGTAGATGCTGTCTGAAACTTGCCAGTCGTGATACTGGTAGGTCGCTATTACAAAAGATAACAACTTCTCACTTTCCTTTAAAGATAGACTTGCATAAAATTTTAGCAGATTTTATCAGAAAGTATCAGTATTTTTTTTATCATTTGTGTTTGTTTTCAATGCTTGAGGCGGTCTGATTATCAGGATGTTTCAAAATTTAATTTGGCTAAACTTCATCGCGATTAAAACGCTTTTTAGGCTTTCTGACATCCTCGCCACTCGACTGCATTCTTGCGTGTCAGAATAATTGTACACATAGTTATTCCCTGCGCTTCATCGGTGCGCCAGACAATCTCTCACACCACACTAGGCTTTTAACATAATAGTCCTTCTGTCTTTCCAAAGCCACGATTGGAGGCACGAATAAAAGGTTACTTCTTCCAGAGTTCAAACTCACAATATTCAGCTGAGTAGCGCCACACGCTACCACCTACACTAATAAACCGCGATCATGTGTACAAGAATAACTGTACAAATAGTTAATGTCTGTGCTTTATAGTCACACCTGACGATCTATCCCACCTGACGATCTCTTACACATGACGATCTCTCACAGCTGATGATCTCTCACACTTGACGATCTTTCACACTTGACAATCTCTCACACCTGACGACTTTTTACACCTGTCGATCTCCCACACCTGACGATCTTTCACGCTTGACAATCTCTCACACCTGACGACTTCTTACACCTGTCGATCTCTCACACCTGATGATCTCTCCCACCTGACGATCTCTTGTACTTGACGATCTCTCAAACCTGACAATCTCTCACACCGAATGACTTCTTACACCTGTCGATCTCCCACACCTGACAATCTTTTACACCTGATGATCTCTCACACCTGACGATCTTTCACAGCTGATGATCTCTCAAACCAGACGATCTCTCATACCTGACAATCTCTCACACCTGACGACTTCTTACACCTGTCGATTTCCCACACCTGACGATCTCTCACACTTGACAATCTCTGACACCTGATGACTTCTTACACCTGTCGATCTGCAACACCTGACGATCTCTCACACCTGACAATCTCTCACACCTGACGACTTCTTACACCTGTCGATCTCCCACACCTGATGATCTCTCACACCTAACGATCTCTCGCACTTGATGATCTCTCAAACCTGACGATCTCTTAAACCTGATGATCTCTTCCACCTGACAATCTCTCCCACCTGACGATCTCTCACACCTGACAACTTCTCACACCTTTCGATCTCTCACACCTGACGATCTCTCACACCTGACGATTTCTCTCACCTGATGATCTCTCACGGCACACTAGACTGCTAAGATACTCGTAATATTAAAGAGAGCAACTAACAATAGTTATGTCATCTTGTTGAGAAGGTCGGGGTTTTCAGTGAGTTAAATAAGAAGAATCTTTTTGGTTAAAATGTTGTTTTCTTTCAGAAACACCGCTTCAGTATCTTTGTAGCTGTTCCCAGAGAGCAAGAAGCAAGTTTTCTAATTGTTATTCACACGGATGTTTATTATAGTGAAGATTATTGAGATTACTGCTATTATATTATATTTATATATTATATTATTATTGCTATTATATTATATTTTTGTAATTTTGTTAATTGTGAGAGTTTCCATAAGCAAGTAATTTTTGTGAGATTTACCGCAAGGAATATTTGTGGGAGAGCTTACTACACCTCACAAAAAACTTCATTAAAATAGTTTTCCGTGCAAGACATTGTAAGTGCTAATAGATTTACTTTCTGCTCTGCTATTTCTGACAAGGCACAGTAAACATTCAATGCAAAGACTTCTTCTTATGCCAGCTGTTCACTTGAGTAATTTTTGGCACTTTCAAGTTGGCATTTGCGAGGACAATTAGGATATGTCAACCTCGTGGCTCACATGTCAGAAGGTGAAAGCAAGACTAAAAAACGGCTTAACTTTTCAGTTTTCAAAAATTAGTTGCTTCAGTACTGCGTACTAGGTGCATATTCCAAATGAATTTGCTTTTTTTCTAGCAGAGCATGACAACCTATTGAGTACATTTCAGTAATAAAATCAGATCAAATTTTATTTTGCAAAATTTTTCGGTGGTTTTCATGGCAGTAGAAAATAATTGGTTAAACTCTCAACACTGGCTAGTGAGATTTTAAATTGCACTAAAGCTTGATTTGGTCATTTTTCTATATTTGTTGTATTAAAATAGATATAGTATAATTATCCATCACACTGATAACAAAACACTATGTTAAGGGCTTACATTGCTTTGTGGACATTAAAACTATATGTAACTGCAATGGCATTGACAGATAATGGCATCGACGGCCAATGGCATTGACAGGTAATGGTATTGACGGGCCATAGCATTAACAAGTATTGCACAAAAAACTGGTTTTACAAAATACCAAACTGTTACTGTTGCTTTTGTCATATAGCCAACTTTAGTTTTCAGCATGGCTTTTGACGGAGGTATACGCTAGTTTAACAAGTTGGGGTTAATATTTGGTTATAACGACATCAAATAGCTCTCTAAATAATGTTACTTTGAGTTTTATAAGAAAAATATTCTTAGCAAATAGTTACGTATACTAAAATTAAAAAAGACTAGTAAGAAAAAAATACAAGTTATTATTACAATGAGAGGATGACTCTCTCTGACAAAAAGGCTTATATAACTATCTGAGTTTTCAAGTCCTTGAGGCATGATGCAGCAAGAACAAAGGTCAATCGGTGTATAATAGTTCAAAGGTCAACCGATATATATATACATATATATGAGCTAAGCAAAAAAGCTTTAGGTAGGGCATTTAAGGCAACCCAAGGTCAATGCCTGGCAGCAATGTCACTGGCTTATATTCCAATGCTGCCCCACTAACCATAACTACTAAAAATCGTTTCAGTACTACATTAGTAAATCCATTTTGAATAAACTGTTATGTTCAAACTATGATGTTAAAACAATTAAATAAAATAATAAATTTTATTTATTTCACATCTAAAGCTAAATTTAATCAAAGCTTCGTAACAACCAAAAAATTTTTTTAGCACTCCTTGAAATGTTTTCCAAAGAATTTTGTAAATTTGTAACAAGTAGTGGCGTTACCCTATGATGCATAATTTTTCCATTTATTTCAATACCCTCAAGTATATGAGTGCACATGTACCATAAATATTCATGTACAATTTCTATAAAGAAAAAGTCTTTCATCAAGGTAGCAGCTTCATCTCAACGGCAGCTTTTTCGTCGCTTTTTTCAGGTTTTTGATTCTCATTGGCAGCTGATTCCAACCGCAATTTTTTCTCAATTTCTTGCACAGAGGTCAGACTATCCGACGCTATCGTACCTAGTTTGCCTTTTTTCTGCAACATTCAAAGAAATATCACTGCTTCACTCAAAATTCTTTGCATTTCATAGCAACAGGGTTCTAGATGTCTATGATAATAAAACAACAGCATAAGCATCTGTGTTTCCTCAATATCACAAATAGTCTAATTGCTTTTCCAGATATGCAATGACTCTGAAAATCTTGATATGGCCTCAGAATATACAAGTTATATTTATTACAGTAATATTGTTGTCTATGGCCACAACTCATATATGAACTGCTGTATCTTGTAGCTCTTATAGCTAGAGTTGTACAATTGCGGAAGTGTACAGACTTGCGTCGTAAGCCCTCACAGTTTTAAGAGAAATATGGTAGTTTTGTCTTGATAAGAGAACTCAATGATGCACAAACAACGAGTCAGGTAGGTTCCATTGGCAATGAATAAGGCGATGCGTCAATAAGCGTGGCGCAAGTTCTTTTCAAATACAGTCGGCCACCGTTTCTTCAGACTTGGATTTCTTCCGACTTTAATTTTTCGTACAATGCCTGGGTCTAGAAGGGTGTCCCCGGTGTGGCCGCATCTGTCCGGAGAACAACAACTTTGATTAATAAGTGACTCTCGCGACAGACAACGCAAGCGACGCTTGCGCATGAGTGAGTGTTGTACTGTATTTTTGTTTGCTATTATCACTACTATTAATATTATACTGTACCCTATTGCAGGTATAATCATATTTTACTTTCTTTCGTATACATACTGCAAATATATTTTTTAGCCTAGGAGTATGTTTGCAAGACCATGTACCATAAAACCTCTAATTGAACACCACCCTTATTTGAAAAATAAAGTGGCACCCTTTAATTGAATGCCACCTCCATTTGACCCCCCAATTGGACTTTCTTTGATCCCTATGAAACAATAATAGCAAGTGATCAGTAGAAATGTGTTCACAAAATCGTACAAATACTGATTTGGTTACATCAATAGCAATTAATTTTTCCGCCGTTGCTTTTCATATGGTAGTCCATTTTCCAGCTTTTTGGTTTTTTGTAGCTTTTGTTGCCACCAAGCTACTCCGCCAAACTTCTGAAAATCTCTCGATTCCTCGGAACCTTTCCATTAATGCGATTTTGCGCATTAAGTTTTTCTATCAGATATAGTTATGTAATGGATGGAGTGTTGAACAGTGTTTAAAAGGATAAGTATTACTTGAAATTTATCTTCCGAGTTGGAGTACCTGAGACTGCTCAAATTGAAATAGGCAAGACTGTAGTGTAGAAAGTGTTTAAAATGGAATAGCTTGTGTGACATTTTGTGGTGTATCACTCGGAAGTGCTGTTTTCATCTTTCACAAAGAAGATACATTCAAAAATAATTTGCGAGTAATAAAACTACCTAGACAAGCGGGTTTTTCCATTTTCATCTCGCAGATGACTCGCAGGTGACTCGCAGATGACTCGCAGGTGACTCGCAGGTGACTCGCAGGTGACACAGACCTGAGAATTAACTGTATCATGGCAATAGGCCTATAGCGAATGAGGCGAAAGCAATGCAAATGCATTCAGAGCGAACACTGGCACCCTAGGTACAGGTTGATCTAAACAGAACTGTACTAGGCCATGGTTTCGACTAATTTCAGCACCTTATTTGAGATGCTAAAGCTGTTGCACTCACTAGCCCTCTGTAGGACAAGTAGTTACATGAACTCTGTAGTTACATGTGTGACTTGCTATTTCTAACAAGACAAATTGGACTAAAAATAACCACTTCTATTGAGAGTATATGTTACCAGCAAAAGCCAATCTGAAGCAACTAGTTATCATTCTTAATAAAATTCACTTTTAACTTAAATAAAATTTTAATAAAAATAAAAATAAAATTTAAATAAAACTGCCAAAATGCTTAATTTTTTCATAGTAGCACTCATGTACTTTTTCACATAACTGTATAGAACTGTGCTCTCAGTGGCAAGTCGTAAAGCTTTTATCGGAATGTACACATAAGAAGAGTGAAACATTACCGAACTAGGTTCAAGGTCTTCAGCTGCCTAATTTAATACCGATTACAAATATCTAAGTGCTTCGGCCCATAATTCTAAATTTCAGGGTAGCGGTACGATGTAGGGCAGCGGTATAATGTAGGACAGCGGTATCTCAAAGAGAACTAGTAACCAATGATGTCTTGATGTATGACACTGTATGACAAGCACTCACCCGTTTGAGAATCTTTTGCCAGACTAGATATATTGGAAGGATTATGTAGAGAGGAAAAGGTGCGACGATGTTAGAAGCAACAGGCAGCATCATCGCTAGGTCATTGTCAGGCTGACCTGAGAGAGACATCACAACGAGAATGGACACAGCTACATTCTGCATTCCTGTCTCTATAGCAATTGTCTGCAAGTGGAAATGTGGTTTATGAGATATTCTCGATGACAGGCTAAAAAATTACCACAAATAGTCATACGCACAAGTGTTCCAAAAATTCAATGTCAGTGTCCTTTTTATGGCATGCTCCCTGGAAGCATTTGACACATCCATCCATCTATTTAAAATCAGTTTAATTGTCTTGTGTAAGTTTTTTTGGCTAGAGAACCAGGTGTGGAAACCTTTCACGTGGCTTCTCTTGTTGTGTAAGCAACCACGTGACAGACTGCTAGTAACTTCAGTGCAGCTGGTAGTTCTATAATACTTTTAAAATATTAGGATTTGGTAAACGCTTAACACTTTGAACCCTGGCCTAGCCTGTCTTGACCAACTGTTGTTTTTGCGAAATTGTCCCTCAGCGAGCGGAGCAAGCAAACAATAGCTTGTCACAATACGCACTGCGCCTGATGCATCAGCTGCATTGAAAGGGAGTTGTTATCTCCCGTCTATCCGGCTTGGCTGCAATGTTATTTTGGTCGCTCCATTGGTAATCATAACGGATTTAGCCCAAAAATTTATGTAGAAAATAAACAAGATAAAAACGTTTAACCAGAGACAAGTCTCTGCGGTAAACTTTAGTAGAACTTAAAAATAAAATTAATTAAAAATAAAATCATTAAGAACAAATAAAACTGTCTGATACAAAAATACAAATAAAACTTACTGATCGCACAAATAACAACATGTTTAGTTGCTGTTGCTGCCTAAGTTCTTGTGTCTTAGACATATTACAGCTGAGACTGGTCTCGGGTTAAGTGTATTTATTTTCTTTTTCTCTACATAGATGCTTGGGCTAAATCCGTTATGATTACCAATAGAGCGACCAAAATAACATTGCAGCCAAGCCGCATAGACGGAAGAGAACAACTCCCTTTCAGTGCAGCTGGTGCATCAGATGCAGTGCGTATTGTGACAAGCTGTTGTTTTGCTCGCTCCACTTGCTGGGGACAACTCCGCAAAAACAACAGTTTGTCAAGACAAGCTAACCCTGACCGTCTTTGTCAATGTGTGTCAGTATCCCTGGGCAATTTGTCCAACGATCGGAAGTTTTTAAACTTTTAATAAAAATATCTGAACATGCGCATAATACAATGTTTGGTAAAACACTGGTAAAAAAGTCTGGCAACACATGGCAAATGTCACCAAATAAAAATAAATTGTTTCACAGTTCTTCGGGCTAAAACTAAAAAAATTCATGTAATTTTAAAAACTTGTAAAAATCTTTGCAGCAGTATTATATTCATCGAGCACACATTCATCATCGTTTTATGACTTAAAACAATCTGGAAACTTATAGCTAGTATCATACAATTCTTCATCTGCATCACAATCATCCATGACCCATCCACAAACGAGTTGTATTTTTTGTGATACCCTTCCAATAAAAGCTGTTATTATAGCGAAAGAAGTGAATAATGATATTTGAAAGCAGTAAAAATGAAAGTGAAGTTTTTGGTCTTATACCCTGTGCCTCTGTGCCCCTGTGCAAGAATTAATTTGATTGGTTTGCGCTGTTTCTTAGAAACAGCATTTATAAACAGAGCCATGTGAATGCCAGTATTCCGCCGTTAGAGTTCAAAGGGTTAACACCTTGAACCCTAACTCTGTATATAAAAGCATGACCTCTGACCCTAGACTGTATTAACAACTTTCACTCAATTGTGAGAGCACTTAGGATAGCACAACTCCTTTTGAACATATTTTAAAGTTCCAATCTTACAGAACTCAATAAAAAGACTGAAATCAAATAGAGTAGATAGTTTTTTGTATCGATCTCTTTTAAAGATGAGATGTTTTAGAGATAACTGAAGAAACATGATTACAGTGTGTATATTTGTTTTTTGTTACTTACTGAAGAAAAAATACTTTCTCATTTTGTTTATTTTTAATTTTCCTTAGGAAGAATTTCAATCAGTATGTCATTAGGAGCTAATGTTCTAATGGCAGCCATTTTTTATTTTTCGGGTGATTAGAAATGTCCTTGGTATTTTTAACAATATCTAAAGAGCTGATAGTTTAATTATTATGAAACTTTGGAATTACACTGAAAAGATATTTTGCACAAAGCAACCAAAATTTTGTAGTACTGCATAAACTGAAAATATAGAAAATATAGAAAATATAGAAAATATAGAAAAATAATTTGGAACCACAAAGCCAGTTTACTCAGGCAGAGGATCAAGTGAGAAAACAACTCCCCAAATAATCTCGACCCAGGCTTTGGAGTTTTAAACTGCTTCACTGCATCTCAAACGGAAGGTACCTACGAATCTCACTATTCTGAGAAATCATGGTTTTTAATTTGAACATGGGACAATGTTTTTAGATGTAGAATTGTCTTTGCTACCATAGAGTGCTTATTTGGTAGCTTTAGACTATGAGTATATAAATGCCTCACAAAATACGGAATGGCAACTAAAGCTTATGTTCTGCGAATACATTACCTAAATCCAATTTTTTTCAAAAGATAGCATTTTAATAACGTCATTTTTATTCTAAATCCACCGTCCAATAAAGTAATGCAAAGCAAGCAAGATTAAAATGTATATTCTAATGGCTGATAACTGAATGAATAAATAATTTGTAAACTATAGAAACTTTAGATAATAAAAACTCAAATAGTCAAAAAGCCGTAGGTGTATAATAATATTTAACAATATAATAATATAGTACTATAATACTACTATAATAATATATAACGTAATAAATAGTGTTTAGATATAATAATTAATATGCATTTATCTGAAGAAAACCATGAAGCACGCTTTAGCTAAAAAAGGTAACAATAGGAGACAAAGCAGCTTAAGGATATCCAGTGACAAGAATGTCTCTGTTTGCAAGAGGGAGTTGTTTACTCTAGCACACACCTCCATCTTTTCTAGGCACAGATCTAACGTATCTCAACTGCTATGGAATCTGGCCGATTCGTTGGAAACTGTTATCTTACTTGATGAGATCTGTTCCAACTCTAAACTATAATAACTCTATTGCATTCAGGTAAACTGATTATACCTATACAGTATTGGACATTGTGAATAAACTCAATGGCAGTTGTCTTCTCTTTAGTTTTAACTTTGAACAAAAACCATCCTAAAACCTATTTTATAATGAAAGACAAAATTGACCAATCTCTACATTTGTAAAAATAAAAAAACGGCCTTTTGTTTATGTCATCTTATAAACGGTATAAGTATAAGTACATGAAGCTGAAAATAAGTATGTACATGTATTACTTGACATTTTAATTACGTTTAAAAAATCTCTAGCGAATTTACAGTGGTGTGCAAAATAAACTGGAGTCTTTTGTTAAAAATCTAAAATTCTCATTTACAACAATGTTAAGCATTTTGATTTTAGTCAATAGCCATAAATGATATATTAAATTAACTCTCATTTTGTCCTGATTTCGTATATGTAAACCAAACCATTGTAAATTATGATTTCGAGACATTATGTAAGCTAAATTTTGAACATTAAATTTTTAATGGGTGATGATAACAACCTGTACAGATATGATCACAGAACATACATTTATATTTGCTTATTACTAGTCATATACATGTTTTGTTATCTTGTATCGTGGTTTAAGCTGATGAATACTTCCTTAGAGTTTTTATGAATTTAAATTGATGCTTTTTTGTTTTTGTTTTAAATTTGAAACAATTTTCCGTCTTCGTTTAGTTAAGGCAGCATTTTTAAATAACAACTGTAGAATATAGTGGTTAACAAAAGCTCAAAGGAAACGTTATTTAGTTAACAAAAGAAACATTGCTGCTGTTACAAAAACAGTATTTAAGTACTAAAATAACAAAAGCATATAACTTGCAAAAAACCAACTAGTAATTAGATTTCAATTTTTTTGAGTCTTAGAGTTGGCTTGCAGTTTGGTGGCTTTCACGTGACCTCAAATTGAACTAAGCAACATCTGTGCTAACGTATGTCATTTATGGCATGATTCCTGATTAATGGTTAAAACTAAAATTTCCTCATTAGAATCAATAATATGGTTGAAGTATTTATGTTTACGCTAAGATCTTGCGGGTTTAATCTATTTTATGCTAATTTGTTCAGCTCACCAGTAGAAGACAACTTCAAGAAAACTAAGCAGTTGACCACACAATATGTTATACCGCTTATTGTGTGAGTTGAAGTCTATAAAAGCCTACAATATATAAGTCTATTAGCAGTAAGTCTGATGATGCCTGATTGTTCTTTCATTTTCAACCAGACAGTTTACAGGTGGGTGTTGAAGAGGGTAGTTCTCAGGAACCTGATGGAGTTCTGAAACCATATATTTTTGACCACCTGGCAACCTGAGTAGTTTGGATGTAATCAGTTAAAAAGGTAGGAACTTACACAGACTAACACAATTCACGCCCCCATGCACCCACATGTAGGCACCCACATGTGGGCACCCACATGCCCACCCCTCACATGTTCACATGTCCATGAGTCTACATGCTAAACATCCATGAGTCCACTCGCCCATGTGTCCATGAGCCCACATGCCCATGTGTCCCTGAGTTCACATGCCCACACGTCCACAATGACAAATTAGGATTTACTAATATATTTTACTAATAATTACATGTTAAACATGGTACCCCAAGTGTGACACGCAAAGCGTATCAAGAACGATGCCTCCAATGCATTGCTAAAAATAACAATATGATTAGATGTGTCACAATTATTGCAACACAAACATTCCTATACATCTTAATAGATGCCATCTTGTTCCTGTTTGGATCGATAAATGCTTACAATATGTAACAGGAATTGTAAAATGTGCTTGTTAAGAGCTTTGAGCAAGCATCCTAAAGCTCAGAGTGAGTAATTTGAATTAGTAATTTTATGCATTTTAGAGGTCAAGCAGTTGGCGCCATAAATGCTACAATATATCAAGGAAATGCATCGCTGAGGCATTATGAAGATATGTGTTGTGGTTACACATCGATGCTACTAGTCAACGATTAACAAGTTGATTGACCGATAAGAATTGGCCTCATTCATGTGAAGCCATTAGTATTCTCCCTAGATTTTTCATTACACTTGTTTTCATATATATCTCCAGAATATTTTTAAACTAATACGGATTATCAAATATTTGTGATAGCAATAACATTTGTGCAGCTATTTATACTGCTATATTCTACTCAAGAGAAAACGCTAAACGTTAAAGATGGATTTACGCAAAATTTTAATAGCTTTTATCATACTTGCCAAGTCGTTGAGAAAAAAAGCGTGAGATTGACGGTAAATGTAGTAGTTGAGTCTGAAGCCTGGATTTATTTGTGAAGTTTTTTTTTCTTCATTGGTACCTACATAGGTGGCCCTTCCATGATTTTATTTAATGTTCGGTTACTCTGCTATTAATGTGAGGTCATGGTAGTTTGCCAACAATATGTCACAGCTCCATGTATAATCTTTGTTTATTGATGAAAAACTGTAGAGCAAATCGTTAGACATCAATGTTGCTAAATCAAAATAGCCCAGGTTTTATGGCAAACATACGGTTTAATAGCGGTCTGTTTCATTTTTGCTAACTTTGTATGATGATGAGGGCTCACAACTAGTAAACAAAGAGAAACCGACCAGTAAAAAAATTAAACCACTACTTTTATTGAAAAAAGCTGGAGGAAAACGGGAGATTTTCTGCAAAAGGGAGACTGACTTAAAAATCTGGAGGGTCCCAGCCAAACCGGGAAAGTTGGCAAGCATGGATTCTATCAATAAGTATCAGTAGCTCTTTATAATTTGCGCTTTTTTTGATGTTTGTGATAATCTAACTGCCAGGATGTTTCCAGGTTGAAGGCGACAAAACCGAATCGCAGTTAAAATGCTACGACTAGTTGCTATCATTTCTATAGTTGATGTCAGATATTGTGTTCAAGTCGCAGCGTCACTGAAGCAGAAGCTTGACTGAAGTGCAATTACCTATACATCATAATCACACTTTTGGACCGCACTCAAATTTTTTCAATTTCAATTTTGAAACAAACTTATAGTCAGATAATCTCAAACATCAAAAACACTTACAAATGATGAAAAAAATATGGATACTTTCTAATAAAGTCTACTAAAATTTTGTGTAATTTCATCTTCAATGTCACAAACAGCTAAGTACAAAAGTATTTTAGATCTATATCATACACTCAAATGCAAAAGAGATTTTAGCATGTTTTATTACAATAAGAATTATCTGGTATGTTTTATTAAACATCGCTGCTCTGATCATCGTCGCTGTCGGGGTGGTTGCAGAACATCAACAATATTGAAATAGATAACCTCGAGTTTTTCAATCGCTATCGGTGTCACCATGGTTTTGCTTTTCCAAATATGGTCCACTTTCATTACTATTATTTTCTACCAAGATTTAATAAGAATATTATTGGTATTATGTTTGTTTCGATTTACGGTAAAGCTGGTTTTTTATCTGAGACTGAATTTTTTTCATGAATTAAGTTTTCCAGAACTACATTTTCGTTCTTAAATTTTTATGCAGAATGTGCGTCACTTTCAGCAGAGCAGACTTTTAAAGCAGAGCTGGAAATGATGCCAGGCAATTTGATTAGTGTTCCGAAAGCCCTGATTACAAAAAGAACAGTTGTTATTTTTTAATTCTCGTAGTCTTAACATGTTAGCTTCTGAACGCTTGTAATGCTTCTGAAAGCTGGATTTGTTGGTATCTGGCTACAGAGCAGTTCTTCTCTGAGGAGTTGTAGCGCCTTGCAGATGATATGACACCTAGTGAGCAAGGATGATTTTCGTATACTGAGCACATTCAAGTCTCTTTAAACAAATGCACGGTGACTTGAAAGTACTCTGTTCATTACTGCAAGCACTCTACCACTATAGCTGCTCCTCATACTTTTCTCAGTTTTCATTTTCTATTCTCAACTCTTAATAGTTCATGACTTTCTCTGTCTCTTTGTTGTTGACGCTTGTACCCATGGAGCAGGTAACTTCGATCAAGGTGACTGTTTTTTTCCTCAAATAATTATGTCTTGTTTTCTTGCATAAATCTCTTTATCAGTTTTTTATTTTTATTGAGGTTTAAATAGGCTAAATAGAATAAATAATTTAATAATTGCAAAAGAGTTATTATTATTATATATCATTATTGTTATCATTATTATTATTAAATTATTACCATATTATTATATCATTATTATTAGTCTTATTATTGCTCCAATAGAGTGAGCCTTACCTTAATCAGACTCCAATCAAATTGACATATCCAAGCTAACATTCCTCCACATATAAATCCTCCATAAGGCAGCATGGCAGCGGCTAGGAAGAATTTAGTGTCCCATGTTTTGAATATGTAGAGGTTCACGTAGACAGCAAAGACGAAGAAGAAAAGGATAGCGCAGACAAACATAACCTGAAAAGCAACAGCATGTGGATAGGATAAGTTAATTCAGTGCTTAATACTCGGACTACTAGGCACAGAACAATGTTGGTAGCTGAGGCTATCTCATTATTGAGTGATATACCTCAGAAAGGTTAGCATTAAAAAAGTTTGTCATTTGTAGGTATCGAAACATGCCACAATTTGTTTGTAATTTTTGTATAGCTGGTCTACTTTTGTTATGTTCATATTGTACAGAGGACCTCAGATGCGTTTACAAATCCCACTGCAATAAAACTGGAGTCTCATGGAAAAGCCATGCATGATTTCTCGTGTATTCTGTTACTGTGATATAGAAACTTAAATTGCTCTGATATTCACAGTACTTTGTGTATAAAATCACCATATTTCAGGACATAAGCTTTTATAAGAATACATAGCATTTTGTTTAATTCATTTTTGACTTTAAAACCAATGACAAATACATTGAGTGATTATCTATAGCGTTAAAACAAATACATTATATAAATTATGTAAATACGAAAGTAATTGTTACTAAAATAGGCTTCTATTGTTCAACCCAGGCGGGTTTAAGTGTAGCCTTACAAATTCCGACAGAAGTGAGTGTGTGGGTAGAGGCACCGATAGAAATATGAAACTGGACTAATTTAAACCATGTAAACTCCAAAGTAACATAACTGTTTACATAATTTTTGTGTTTAATTTTCTACTTTTATCAAGTTTGCATATAGCAATTTGGTTTTAGTCAACAGACAGTACAGTACACGTGTGTGTAACACAAGCTTCTTTGTTTGCAAATTCCATTGAAAGTAAAAACTTTATGTAAGTTTTTACGTAAGAAATTCCATGTTCCATGAAACGTATGCTTCATATCATGTACATTTTTATAACATAAATGTTCTTGGAACAAATTAATTATGCTACAAGGATATCTTCTGTACTGAAATAGGCCACGGGGCATACGAGTAGTTGGGAATATTACTAAGGAAAGGTAACTCCATACTAACGTTGAGCCACTTCTTCAAAACGTCAGCTAGTCTAGGAAGTTTAAACTTGACAAAAGCCCCGACTGACAAAGGAATGATGATGAAAGCGAGGCTCCGTAGAATTCCAAGAAATGGAATCACAATCTTGTCTACACCTTCATCAGCTGGAATCGTCATTCCTAGAGTGTAAATCCACAGCGGAAGCATTCCTGTAAAAGTGTAAGTGCATGAATAAATTAGTGGTTTATAGTTTATGATAAAAAATAATTCAATATGCATGAAAGAGCTTGCGTGTTTCAATTTTTATGCAAACATTTAACTATTTCACTAGTCAGTTAAGTTTTTTATTAAGTATTGCGTAAAACATAATACTTAATAAATTTTAATATTTGACAATGGGCATACAAATTGCCATAGGTTTTGCACCACAACGTTTATCAACAAGCTGCTGACACCACATTAATCGGAGTAAAATTCTACATCATCTGATGCCATAAAAAGTCTACAAATGTGTTGCAGAATGAGGTCAGATCTTTTCCAGTCCTCCCTTTACCGTTGTGAGTAACAACTTTTTAACAACTTTCCACAAGTTTATCATATTAACTTATTCTTTATAGACTAACATTATATGATTGAAAGAAGAGGGTGATGCACTCAAAAGTAATCAGGTATTTCAATAGCTGAGTGTAAACATTGTCAAACCTTGATTACATTCAATGAACAAGTTTTAAAAGCAAGGCAGAGTGAAGACATTTCCTATTGGAAAAATATTTTGTATTGAAACAGAGAAAAGGCCTAGAGGAGCGAGGCTAAAAGGGATGTAAGGAACCACTAGAATAGGCTTGAACAGGGCTAACTAATCACACCATATAAATTCAGCTGCGCTGCCTTATTTGATCTTTGAACCGGGGTTCCTCCCGCTTCTGTTAATTAAATTTATTGACATTCTTCAAGGTCAATTTTGCAGCATACCTTATCAAGTGCGTGACATGTAGTATGGCTGGTTTATATTTCTCGTAAGGAAGTTAAAGACACTTACAAGAAGCTATAATTAAATACAGACAGCGTGGCCTTCAGTTGTTTGACAGACGCTAAACTCCCACAAACGTGGGCAGCATAGCTATCAGCTTACTCTCACTGTCAGCAGATTAGCTGATTAGACTGAGCATTGAAAGATTGCAAAGTGTCTTGCAAAACAAGATTTTAATTTCAAACAGAAAAACAGTGATTGTTTGCAGCAACCTCAACAGGCTCTACTTTTAGCAATAGGTAGTTTTTGGGAAAAAAAACTGTATGTCTTCAAGCGAAAAAAGCATTTCGTGCTGTGGTTCTTGACCTTAAATGTATTAGCCTATCAGTTTCATATGCACTTTTATCCGAGCTTTCTTCATTGAAAAACAAAAAAATTTTTCCGCATTAAAAACATATGTATGTGTTTTTTACTGCTGCACAAAATTAACTGTGCATTAACATCACTGCATTCATAGAACAAAACTATTACGATACATGAACTCCCAACAAATAACGCATATTTTTATAAAGAGGGCCTTGAATATCAGTGTAACTTCTGCTGTTACCTTTTACTTATGTGTCTTCACCTACGCCGAATATCTGAGACTAACTCTCACCAAACCCCTAGGGTTTGATTGAGCCCAGGTTAAAAACTACTGCGCAAACGGTAAAATGCTAAAAAACAACTGACACAGTCAAGGTTTACAGGAAGTCTAGCGCTGACACAGTCAAGGTTTACAGGAAGTCTAGCGCTGACACAGTCAAGGTTTACAGGAAGTCTAGCGCTGACCAGCTGAAATAAAAAAGATTTCAATAAGTTCTGCACCACACGGCAAGTAGGAGTACTTATTCTTTCATTGGTTATAAACTAACAGAAAACACAGCGGTTTCAGGCATTTCTTTCATTTTCAATATGTTAGTCCACAGATGGGTGTTTGAGTCCACAGGTGGGTGTTTGAGAGGCCAATTCTCAGGAACCAGGTAAAGCTCAGAAATCTAATATTTTAGCAACTTAGCAGAAGGCATGGAGCATAGGTATGTGAAACTTGGATGAAATTGGCCAAAATATATGGGATCACATAACGTTTACGCCGTCTGACAGACACACAGACATGCAAGGACTCACGTGCGCATACAATGACGATGCGGAGTCTATTATTAAAGATCTGAACCAACGTTATTAATTCCTACATTATACTGGCACATACCTGATATTGGGATATGGTCATAGGCCTACGCTATTATGGATAGCCAATTGTTTAAAAATACATTCCAGCAATTCCAAAACGGCAACCCAGCTCAACTAATGTTAAGCTTTTTGACAGAGAGCCAAATCATTGTCAACCTAGTATTTCATTGCGTCATAATATTGCGAAGTGGTAAAAAATATGTTTGAGGTGCAGCTTGGAGTAGCTAAACTCCAAGTCATCATAGCAAACTTGTAATAAGAGCAATAATTTATGGCTGAGCTTCTTAGCTAAAACTTATTCTGTAAGCTAGCTACTCTGATAGCTATAGAAAAATGCATGTCAAAGATGGAGGAAATCGAGGCACAAGCTAGAAGTTGTCCAACAGAAAGAAGCATTCCTATAAGGTTCACTCCAAAAGACATTGTTGACCAAGAGATTGTCTAATGTTGTGAAATTCACTTGAGTTCCTGGTTGTTGTAGGTCACTAACAGAGGACTAAAGACTGAGGGCTTGAGTGAGTAATCCACCTAAGATCGTGTATGGCGTCTGCTTAGCTTACTGCAAGCGTAGGCTGTGTGTGTTTTTAGGAGGACTGTTACACAAATAATGGCTCTGTGATTTTAGCTTGACATCTCTGAGTGCAGTGGTCCTCAAAGACTGGAGACATACCCAGTTGCAAAAACCAATTTAAGGTTGAATATCATTCCTGTCACCACCAGTGGGCTTTTTGTGAGAAATGAACTTTAACCTGTTGTTCACAGGTCAGGGGGTCTAGACCTCTGGGTCACGACTGCTATTGGGGCAAGCTGACAACAGAGCTACAATTAAACTATAAGATTTTTGGCAATGTAGATGCATTCATGAAATTTGCTTGTCTCCTCTTTCGATCTCAGTCATCATCAGAAGAGATGAAGAAGCAAACCAGGGTCATTCATCAAGGAAAACTCTACCAAGTGTTCAGACACAAGATGGAGAGTTCCGAGAAAGAACTAGATATAGCTTCAGCGTGATTTACGTGGATAACCTCTCTCAGATCAAACAACAAATCTTGTTTCCTGTTGGAAACGTTCCATAGTAATTTTTTATTCCGTCCAAATAAGGGGGCTCATGAGCTAAAATTAATTTCTTCCTTATCCTTGTTAACAAGGTTGCATTTTAGTTCATCATGCTTTAGTACCATAGCCTGTTTCAATGAAACTCATTTAAATTGGAGAAGGACATGGTTGACTTTTAGAAATATCTTTACGAAAAAGACAAAGTGTGGTAGTTATAATGATAGTAAAAATAGGGAGAACTCTGATGTCATCTCAACATAAGACATATGCTGTAACCATTTTCCAACATAATATGTAAACTTTAATCAGTGTTGGTCTGTAAAGTAATGACTTACTTACATAAAGAAGTACTTACATATAAAGTAAGTACAAGCAAAAAAGTTGGTAAACTTATTAATATGGCAAAACAATTACAGCAATAACAGAAAGGTACAAACCAATCCTGTGTGAGCTTTAGCCGATCTAAAGGCTGGTTGGTATACACCGTATTACAGTATGTTGGAGTTACCCTCTCTGTGATTATTCATAAACCGACGGCATAGTTGAAAAATGTCAGGAAAAATGTCAGCCCTCAAACTTTTCCGATATTTCGTCAAAAATCCACAACAGTATATACAACATGTACCACCTTGACGATGGTGATAGGCTGTCTCAGATCGCTTGATAGATATTTCAGGTTAGTTGCTGTAGTACTAGTATTTTATTGTTTCAGTAACTGGATTCCATAATCAGAGATATATACCGCAGACTATTCATAGATGCAAATATAACAATGTGAACAATGTTATCAATAAGTAAGGCCATGTATCTCCATCACTAACATCCCCTCAGAACTTGCACATTGCTGAGCCCTCATTTTCATTAATGTCGTCAAAGTGAAAAAGCAAAAATCAACTTCATTGACTATTTAGTTAATTAAATTTGATATTTTACTTAGTTATATATAGTGAATTTGGTTGAATGCTGTGTTTAATTAGCTGCACTAACTAGCTGTCTCAAATTTTTTCGGCGATGAAACAATTTCAACACATTATCAAGGCATAGTATAGGCCGCATAAAGGCGCATTTGCTCCACCATGTGATAGTCTCGAAAGGAGATAACCGTGATATGTGAAGGTGTGTCTGTATTGGCAGTTTGCTGTCATATTCTTTTTGTAAACGCATTGACTATACAATTGGCCAAGTTCACCTCAAGACGAAACTTAATTTCATCATTACGTGAACTAAACTTTTCTATGGTATCAACAACAGATGTTACCAATGTGACAGTATGAACATCTGTACTCACCAGAACTAAACATTACATGGCTATTAACAACAGATGCTACCAATGTGACAGTATGAACATCTATACTCACCAGAACTAAACGCTACTACGATACCAACAGCAGATGTTACCAATATGATAGACCAATCTGTACTCACCAATAGAGGCAACTGTGCTGAGAGTTGTCAAGGTTGCACTGACAGACATGTCCCCATTTAGTAATTTTGAGAACATGTTACTACCGCCCCCTCCAGGACAACAACCTAGAGCAAAGAGCCCTAAGGCCTTTCCACCTGTGTATCCCATCAGCCAAATGGCTCCATAAGCTATCTAAAATTATTGATAAGCTTTAAAAAAGTGGTCTACGTAACGCAGAAGGTAAGGTATAGAAGAAAGAGTACATGAAAAATTTTGGAAGAGCTCTGAAGAGGAGAGATCACGCTAAACTCTTTAGTAAGATCAGTGACATTTATATCACCTATTTTTTGTACCTTTTCACAGGAACAGCGACATTAACATTGCCATCGTCAGTATTTTGTTAAAACAATTGCAGTATTCATAGATGTCAAAATATCAGACCGAATTAAACAAGAGATTATTTAAGTAAAAATATTAGACATAAAGTTATTACTGTTTTCAGTGATGTTGCTTTCAAAGATATGAGAAAATACCGAAATACTTTTGTTATGTTTTTGCACAGAAGCAATTAAATAGAGTATTAAATTAGAGGAATGGTTTATTGCACACTCCAGAGACAACTGATTTGATAACAGAAAACCCAAGTATTTATATGTTTGGTCATAGAAAAGCTTTGTAAAAAGCTACAAGCATTATTAATAGCTATAATGAGACAGTACTATATAATATTAGCTTGTATAAAGCTTTAGCTAAAAAGCATAATGTTTGTTGGCAAAGTACCAGTAATACTAGGCACTTGCATGACACCTCCTCACTAAGCTAAAGGTTCTTTCTGGTTCTCTTAGACCTTCGGGGTTTGTCTCTGCTATACTCATCTCCATCAGGTAGACGAGGGTTGCGTGGTCTTCTTCTAGACGGAGGTTGCTCTGTTACAGTTGTAGGGGCTGGTAGTTGCAGTTTTGTCTCCTCTGTTATATCAGGTTTATCTCCAGGGTCTTGATCTTCTTCTGTTGAGTATCTTGGTCTGAGTTGTTCAACATGTCTTCTCCAAGTAGGTCCCTTTGGTACCACTTTGACATTGAGACTACGAGTTCCATATATCTTAGTAACAATGGCTGGAACCCATCTAGGTTGTCTGTTGCGTCTAGGTCCATGATACAAGGCATAGCATGGTGCTCCAAGATTGTAGCTGTGTATCTTGCTAACTGTCTTTTCTGCCGATCGGTTGACTTCTCTGGATTGATGAAACTGTGCTATGTGTGCGGGTGATGGCAATAGGGTGTCAATCTTGCATCTCATCTGTCTTCCATTCAGCAGCTGACTGGGAGAGTATCCTGTAGGAAGTGGTGTCCTTCTATAGTGCATCAGGAACTGTTGTAGTGCAGATTTAGGTGAGAGTGACGATTTCTTCATGGCTTGTTTGAAGGATTGTACTAGTCTTTCAGCTGCGCCATTTGTAGCTGGATGGTAGGGTGCTCCAGTGAGGTGAACAATGCTTCTCTCTTGACACCACTGCTGAAACTCTCCTGAGGTGAAGCTGGTAGCATTGTCAGTGACTATGGTGTGAGGGTATCCAAAGTGTGCGAATATCTCCTCTAAGATGTCTGTGGTAGCTCTGGTAGAAGTAGATGACGTCCTGTGTATGCATGGATACTTTGAGTAGGCATCTATCATCACTAGCCATTGGCTGCCCATGAAGTTCACTGCATGATCTAGGTGAAGACGACTCCATGGCTTCTCAGGTAGCATCCAGGGATGTATAGGATACTTCTGTGGAAGCTTCTGGTGTTCAGCACAGGCAGTGCACTGTCGGCTTGTCTCCTCTATATCAGAGTCAATGCGAGGCCAATAGACAGCAGTTCGAGCTAGCTTCTTCATTCTTTCCATTCCAAAGTGTCCAAGGTGAAGGATCTTTAATACTTCCTGTTGTAACTTGACAGGAATGACTACTCTGTTGCCATATAGAAGACAACCTTCAGTGATAGAAAGTGAATCTGAGATCTTGTGGAAGAGTGACAGCTGAGTCTCCTTCATCTCTTTGTTACCAGGCCATCCTTCTGCTGTGTAGCGCATTACTGTGGCTAGTGTTGGGTCTTTCTTTGTCTCCTTTGCTAGAACATTGTAGTCTGTAGAGTTGAGCTGTTGTCCAATAGTGTGAATAGTGCATACTGTATCAACATCATCCTCATCTTCTCTTGCATCAAACTCTTTATCAGGTCCAACTGGCAGTCTTGAGAGGACATCTGCATTTTGATGATGCTGGGTAGATCTGTATTCTATGGTGTAGTCATACTGATTTAGTACCAGTGCCCATCTTGCTAGTCTGTTGGCTGCTAGAGCTGGAACTCCTTTGGTAGGTCCTAGAAGTGTGAGAAGAGGTCTGTGGTCAGTTACCAAGATAAACCGTCGACCATACAGGTACTGGTGATACTTCTTTAGAGCAAATATGATTGAGAGAGCTTCTTTTTGTATTTGTCCATATTTCCTCTGTGTGCTGGTCAGTGTTTTTGAAACATTGGCTATTGGTCTCTCACTTCCATCAGGATAACGATGAAATAGTACAGCTCCCAGTCCAGTTTCTGAAGCATCACATGAGATTCCAATGTCAAGATCTGGGTTGAAGTGTGCTAAGACACTATCAGTTGATAGCATATCTTTCAGTTTGTTGAAGCTCTTTTCTTGTTCAGTGCCCCACTTCCAGGTCTCTCCTTTGCGTGTCAGTTTGTGCAATGGTCCTGTGAGTTGTGACAGATTGGGTATGAACTTGCTGTAGAATTGTGTAGCTCCTAAGAAAGATCTTAGCTGAGTTAAGTCTGTTGGGACTGGCATCTGTTGTACTGCATCTGCCTTCTTTCCTTTAGTGATTCCCTTTGAAGTGAGTTTGTGTCCCAGATACTCTACTGTAGGTTGAGCAAAACAGCACTTGTCTTTTCTACATCTGAGCCCTCTTTCTTCTAATCTTTGAAGAAGTCGACGTAAGTTTTGTAGATGGCTTTCTGCATTGGCTCCACTCACTAGTATATCATCTAGGTATACTGCTACTCCTGGGAGGTCTTGTGTCAGTTGCTCCATGATTTCTTGAAAATACCCTGGTGCTGAGCTTATGCCAAAGGGCAACCTCTTCTGTAGTAGTACTCCTCGGTGTGTTGATAGTGCTAGTCGTCGTTGACTTTCTGGTGCCAACAATATTTGATTGTAGGCATCTGCTAAATCAATCTTTGTGTAGCAATAGCCTCCACCTAGTTTTCTGATTAGATCTTCTGGTAGTGGGATAGGTTTCCTATGTGTTTCTAGCTGATTATTGATAGTCTTGGAGTAGTCTCCACATACTCTGATCTTCCCTGCAGCTTGACCTGTTGTAGATTTGCGTACAGGTACAACTGGTGTTCCATACTGGTTGAATTGAGTTGGTTCCCATATGCCTTTAGCTACACCTGCTTCGTATGCTTGGTTGAGCTCTTCTGTCAAGGCAATAGGAACTGGTCTGGGTCGGCAGAAGACTGGCTTTGTTGAAGGTTTGAAGTTTATCTCTAGTTCAAAGTTCTTGAGACATCCTAGCTCGTCTTTGAATATTTCTGGAAATTCTTTGCACATCTCTTTACACTTGATTTGTAACCTCCCATCTGGCTGGTTCTCTGTGATTGTTGATACAAGGTTCTGTTGTAGCTTGTCATCAATAGAGATGCCTAGTTGCTGTATAGCAGTTCTTCCTAGTAGGTTGAGATCTTGTACAGCACTAATCACAAATGGTAGTCTGACTTCTTTCTGTGCATCCAATTGGGCAGTTAGCTCACATCTGCCAAGCGTCTCTATGAGATGTCCTGAGGCTGATTTGTAGTTAACTGTAGTAGGTTTTAGGTTTGGCTTTCCTAGCTTCTCCCATATTGATTTACAGATGAAGTTGTCACATGCTCCAGTGTCCAGTTCAAGTGTGAAGTTGTCTCCCTCCAGTTTGATGTTTTCAGCAAGTTTCACCATCTTGGTTGATGTGCATTCTATCATCTTTACTGGTTTTTCTGCTGCAGATGATTTCTTTTTCTTGCATGCTCTTTCTATGTGACCTTGTTTAGAACAAAAGTTGCAGGTGGCTGCTTTGAATCTGCAGTCATCCGCTGTATGGTTAGTTCGGTCACATCTGTAGCATAGCTTTCCTTCCTTCTGCTTGTCAGGTGTAGAGTTGTTTTTCTGGATTTGTTTGTATCTTGATTTCTGTTGAGCAACCTTGTTGACTTTAGACGAGTTTCCATAAACTGTCTCTTTGGCAACTTTAGCTGCTTCTTCTGTTTCCTGTGCTACCTGTATAGCTTTGTTGAAGTTGAGTTCATTGTCCTTGACCTTGAAGAGAGATTTGAGAACTGCTTCATTGTTTACAGAGCAGATAAATCTTGTTCTGAGAGCCTCATCTAATGGATCTGTAATGTCTATGAAGGCACATGTAGTTGCATCTTGACGAATTCTGGCAGCTAACTCTTGAATAGTTTCTCCAGGTTTCCTCTGCATGTCACTCCAATACTTGTAACGCTCTCTAACAATGAAGCGCTTAGGGTCATACTGGTCTTTGAGAAATTCCAGTATTTCATCCATGTTGAGGTCGTTGATCTGCTTGGGTGTTGAAAGCTGAGCTGCCATATTACTAAGCTGCTTGTAGAGTGTAGGCTGTTGGTTGGTGAGAAAAGTGCCAGCAATCTTGTCTTGATGAATAGAATTTGCTGCAATGAATGTGTTGAATCTGTCTATGTAATCTGTTAGTAGCTCTGCTGTTGGGTCAAAACCTGGGAAGGCTGGAACAGCGGTTGCAGCTGTTTCTTGTTTCCGTTGTAGGTTTTGTAGTAGTAGCTCCATCAGTTTCTTATTCTCCTCCATTCTTTCATCTTGCTGACGTCTGTATTCCTCTTGTTGCTGCTTGAACTCCTCATGCTGCTGTTGTCTATGCTCTTCTTGCTGCTTTCTCTGCTCCTCTTGCTGCTGTCTCTGGTCCTCCTGCTGCTTCTGCATTAGCTTGATCAGGTCTGCTACTTCTGCCATTGTAGTGGTGCAATTTTTTGAACAGTTACTCTTGTAATAAACTAGAACTCTTTGTATCGATTTTATCAATGATAAAATCTGAACAAAACTCTTTGTAACTGTTCAAAAGAGAAATCCTTGTCGCCAATTAGCTTCTGTTATGTTTCTGCACAGAAGTAATTAAATAGAGTATTAAATTAGAGAAATGGTTTATTGCACACTCCAGAGACAACTGATTTGATAACAGAAAACCCAAGTATTTATATGTTTGGTCATAGAAAAGCTTTGTAAAAAGCTACAAGCATTATTAATAGCTATAATGAGACAGTACTATATAATATTAGCTTGTATAAAGCTTTAGCTAAAAAGCATAATGTTTGTTGGCAAAGTACCAGTAATACTAGGCACTTGCATGACAACTTTTGAGTAAGAAAACGACGCATAATAACAATGGCGTATCCAGATGCTAGTACGTCGAACGCAGTTCCTGAAGAACATTCTAATCATGTCTAAACATTTTAAAATCTTCAGATCAGGCCATAAACCACTTTACGGGCAAACCAGAAGACAATGGAGTATATTTACACCCTAGTGATTAGGAATCAAAGTGTAGTTCTGATCATTCTGAACATCTATCCACTCAGACACGTTTGTCACTAAAACCACGTCAATGGACGACGACCATCGCACAAAAAACTTCAAGCATATTAGTGGAATCTAGTAATGATTTGTATTAATTTGTAAAAAAATGTTTACTGATCAATTTTTATTTAGGGGTTATAAAGGTCAAAGAAACAGTTTTGCGGTTATGACCAAAAGAGTGAATGCTAAACTTGTTGACAATTTTTTTGAAATTCATTCTCTCTCAAAAGGGGATGAATTTCGAAAAATTTAACAAAAACAAAAATTGCCTAACAAAAGGTTAAAAAAGGCTCTAGCTAAGAAATATTGACAAAAGGATAAACAAATCTAGTTATAAAGCAAAAAGAAGATAAGTCAGTGGGTTGGTCAAGCTCAGACCCAACTAAATGCTAATTGGAATAACTCTTTCATGCTTTTGCTGTTCCCGTAGATAGTTATATACGTACTAGCGGCATTAAGGTGAACTGGGCTATGAGTCCCACCGCCGGAACTTTGGGTCTCCTCAGATGTTCTTTTATTGTGTTTACCTCCAAACTCGCGCCCATCGCTAAAGTCACCCCGATGACCTACCAAAGAAATAAATTAACTCTGTTCTAAATGTAATATAATAACCCAAGGAAACAAATCTCATCTAAAACAGATGAAAGAGCCGCTGTCTTTCGTATCTGCAACGCCACGCTTATGAGTTAGGAAAAAATGCATTGCACAGGAATCAAGCCAGGATATTCAACTTAGTAGCCAAGTGCACTGCTCAGTCATCTTGCTACATTAAAGAATAGTTGTGCGCATAATTAGTACGTAATAAGCACATCCGAACACACACGCACGCACACATGCACAAGCTCACACACGGTGACATCGTGTGATGTGTTGATATAGATGACAGAGGATAATTTTAAATCATAACCATGTGTTATAGTGAGCATTTATTACTTTAACATAGGTTTGCAGGTTAAAGTCTTTGGCGTAAGTAGATAGGCACTTTGTACATTATACCCACCTCTTATTTCCTGTTCTACAGATCTGTTTATTCCATTTGCTATCATCTATATTTGTACATAGAGCCTTTTGATAAATTGCTTATGAACATTTCAGAAGTTGAATGAATGACCGTCAAAGACAAGGCTGATTTGTTATACACTTAGTTTTTGACATCTATTGTGTGAGAGTGACAGTGGTTAGTATCAACAATGACATGTTCAAGTACTGTCCTTCCAATGAAAAGTATTTGTCACACAAATATGCATTTTTTAAAGTTTTTGTAATTAATAGAAGGGTATGATGTAATAATAGCTAGACACGCTACTCATATTTTATTCAATCTTCAGAAAGTTTGCATAAAACTAAGTAGCTAATCATTGTTCTACCGCAGCAGGGTGTTATCCGTTTTGCCATGGGTGGACACGATGGATAATACCATGGATGGATATCAGATGGATATCCATCTTGTCGTGCTGATTTACATACTTGTCAGATAGAGATATAGACAAGTTAGAAAGTCTACAAAGAATTTGCGTTAGCGTGATGATGCCTAATAAGGAGAATTAGGAGCTCAGGCTTCCCGAACGTTCGTTCGGTATTTCTAAATCTTTGCTGTCTAAAGTATTTCAACAGGCTATTTCGTAGACTATTTTAATAGACTAACCGACAAAACTAACCACTTCATAGTTACACCTACAAACAACAATCACTGAACACATCAGACATAAATATCTACATCAACAATTTTTCCATACTACCCTACAGGATGAATTTATTCGCGGAGTTATATTTCGCGAAAATTGCCATTTCATGCATATTCGCGGATTAATTTATTTGCGGCTGAAAACTGTCACTCTCTATGAAAAGTTAACTCTATTGCGTCTTGCAATAGAGTTAACCCTTCGCATGCGCACATTGCGTGTTTCGGTGTGCGCATACACCGAAACACGGTATACACCACAGCTTGCAACTACGAGTCGATCATGCTAAGCTATAAATTTTTTGCTGCACTCGGAGGTTGTTACGAATATTCATCGATTTGGAGGCCTTTGATGAACCAACGATTTGTGGGAAGAAATGATTTTTTTCAAAACCATTTACTAAACTAGTTGCATTTTACTTTGGTTCTTCGGTAAAATGTAATATTTATTTTTGCCATCCTTACCGCTTCATTATTTGTTTTAGTGTGAGAGAGAGATTTTTCATCATACACGGAGGCACCATGACTACAAAGGTGGTAGATGTCATTCTTAGAAGATCACCAATCATTCAGGGAGGTCTTGAAATAAGGTAGAAGTGACTGCAGCTGCTAACGAAAAGAATATATCTGTTTTAAAAAGGAACAAAAACGCCTTTACGAGCACAAACTTTTGGCCAACCAGCAGAACTTTGCAATAGTAGGCCACGAGCAGAATTCTGATGATAACTTCCTTACCAGTCATGCAGTAGCGATGGAATCGCCTTTAATATCTACCCAAGACAGTGACAGCGATATAGAGCTGCTATTATCAAAATAACTAGTCAGAGAGCACCATTACACGCTAGTATTCACTTATCAAGAGTACCAGTTTAATTTTATTGCTAGACAACCGCCATATGGGCTAAACTGTTTATATTTACTCCATTCATCGTTTGTAAAATTTTATTTGTATTTGAAATATTTTATTTGTACACTCAAGTTTGTAATAAATTATAATATATCTATACACGAAATAAAATATATAATATAATCGTGTTTGTTGCAGCGATATCAAGAAGTTGTTGTCGATGAAGAGGTCTAGGTTGACTGGTTGCTTCTCTGCCAATATTCCTGCCTTGATGAATATTACTACTTGTCTCTAGTTTTCGTAATCGGAGTAGGTTGTTTCATTCTCAATCTGCAGTAAACACAAAAAAAAAAACATATTAATAAGTACCAAAAAGGTGCTGCGGTGCAGAAGTGCAAAAACAATAGCTGAAGTATTTAATGAAAGTGATCAGTTTTTAAACAAAAGAATTAACTAATGAAGTTAATTATGGAAAAAAACGTATCTGCGCTGCAAGTCAAATACATACCATAATTTCCAGATCAGAATCATGATCGTCCTCAACTTCGGTATTAGAGATTGATGGAGTTGATTTCAATGTAAAAAGACTAGGAGAGATTTTTTGCGATGACGAAGCCATGCCGAATAACTTGTGAAAACCTTGAATAATTTTGTAAAGTTTGATGCAATGGCAATAAAACTCAAAGCACCGACGATGATTTTGAAGAAGTTTTGGAACTCGGCTACATTTAGTACTTCTGCCCAGCGGCTATTTTGCGATGACGCCATTCTGCATATCTTGTGACAACCTTGAATAATTTTGTAAAGAAATGTGATGCATTGGCAATGGTTTTACATGTAGCTCAAAGCCCAGGCAATGATTTTGAAAATGTTTTAGAACTCAATAACGTTTAGTATTTATGCCTAGCGGCTAGTTTTTAATTTGATGCAGTAGTTATTCTCCCTTGTGATTAAAAATAGAACTAATTATTCACAGAATTTCATAATTCGCGGAATTGACTGTTCACGAATTCGCGAATTTTTATAACCAACAAATATTTTCATCCTGTAGGGTATATATAGAACAACCTTATATCATAGGAGTTTTTTTAATCACTTTTGAATTCAGAAGTTATTGTTTTTTTTCTACACGACTTGATTTGCTTTTGGTAGCATTGCCTAGTGAAATGAATTTCAGATCAAATCAAATACCGTAGTTGATTTAATGCATATTTAGGAACAAGTGGTGTTGCAAGTCTGGCATCGATATGAAACAACTTATAAAAGAGAAGAATTTTTGTTTCTGAATAGCTCACCAAGATCATAAGCGTTAGATCATATGCTGTATCAACCAGTCTGCGGGTTCTGATGCATCGCAAAAGAACGCTGTCAATGTAGATCTCCTCATAGCTGTTATTAAAGGCAGCGTAGAACTCCAGCGTCGAGTAACCTATAAACACCCCGGTGCCTAAAAGAGAAAATTTACAGGTTCTGTCATGTGAGTATCTGGACAACAATCAAATATTTCATTTGATTGTTAATTTTAATTAGTAAAATATAAAAACTCGATATCATCAGGTAAAATAGTTCTCTAATTTCAGTCAAAAAAATTTCCTTTTTAGTGTCTTGAAGGAGGGATAGTGTAATCAGGGGATTTCTAGGTGAGATTAAAAGGTTGAGATTGGTGCACTCGAAGATTGCTGGAAGTTCGAGTGTAATGTCTGCTTAGCTGACAGCGAGCAGCTGCCCTTGTTTTAGGAGTAATGTTGCTGAAAATTGGCGGAATATATCTGAGTTCAGTGGCAATGTAGTCTTAATGACTGGAGACACATGCCCAGTTGCAGATGGTAAATAAGAGTAGGATGTCATTGCTGGCACCACCAGTTGTCTTTTCTTAAAATTGAACCCAACCTATTGTTTGTAGTTCAGGGGTTTTAAACCACAAGACTGCGGCTACTCTCCGAGGCATAATATGAGGATAGTGGATTTAGACATCCACTATATATGGCACATACAGTAGATACTGTGCCATCCACTATATGTGCCATATAGTGGATGGCACAGGGTTGAAAGAAACAGATAAAGCTGTCTATATTAGTGTAGGCTATTACATAAAAACAGCCATCATTGCTCAAACAGACATCTACGACAATGATGGAAATCATCCCCTAAATCATTTCAACTATTTATGGGAGAGCCAGTACTTGAACGTGTCATTGTTGGTGTATGTCACTAGCATCGCTCACATACTAGGATATGCCAAATATTAAATTTATGACGCTACACAAATCAGACTTTGCATAAGCTCGTGACTTCTGATCAGAAGTGTGAGCTGTTGTTCACAGGTGCACGAATCCATTGGAAGAACAAAAAAGTGTATTTGTCATAGCACTTTGTTGTCAGATTTTTTATCTTTTCTATACATAAAAAACTAATAGCGCAACACCATCAGTCTTGAACAGGATTAGCACAATTTATGTAACCGCAAGAAACCACCCTTCGATTAGATGATAACTGAAAAAAGGCAAGAAAAAGACAGAGATTATAAAGTGAGTTGTTCATTCATATATTGTTGCAGTATGAAAACAGACTTTTCTTAGAATGACCTTCCAATAACTTATTAATTTTATATATTCAGAATACGTCTATTTTTCATTGTTTTGAGCGTGTTTTTGTTCTATTCAAAGTAGAAGGGAGTGAGATTGCCCTCATCCATCGTAGAGGATTCAGTAATGAACATGAATGGGGGAGTGCTCTAGTGTCAAAGATCAGGTGCTGGACTATTGCCAACATTCCTAAAATTAACCAAAAGAATGGCATCATTAGAGCAATAAATGTCACTGCGACAGCTAACTGGCAGCTAACCGGTGCTGAGACGCATAGCAGCGAGCACATTTGGTTACTTTTATTATTAATTATGCAAGGATATTCTGTACGTCTGTGTTCTGTAGATTATCAGTTCGCTCTCAACTTGCTCTACAGGAATCACTCATTTTTCACAGTTCACAGGGACTGGCACCCCTCGAAAAGTGAAAATCAGTGAAATACAAGTTAATAAACTCATATCTAATAGATTTCATTATTCGTAAATTTTTTTTAATTTTTTTCAAGTTTATCAGATGGCTTTGAGACACTGATGAAGAGTGTCACAGGTACTTTTACTCATTGCACATTTTGGCATACTTTTGCACATTTACACTTCACAAAACTTGACCAAAAAAACAGCGAACCGCAGTGACTGCTGTCACAGTGATGTTCTCAGAGAGACTTCACTGAGCCAGAGCATGAGAGAGAATTGTATAG
Organism: Watersipora subatra; assembly: GCF_963576615.1. Classification (NCBI taxonomy): domain Eukaryota; kingdom Metazoa; phylum Bryozoa; class Gymnolaemata; order Cheilostomatida; family Watersiporidae; genus Watersipora; species Watersipora subatra. The sequence goes on from NC_088715.1 coordinate 60,560,725, forward strand.
TTCATTTTGTTTTTTGTTTTTTTTTCTTCAACTTTTAATAAATATTTTTTAACCGGGAAGTACTGAAGCAGTAAAGGTTGACAGGCTAAGTGATGAGAAATTACTTTACCCGTAAACAAATTTGACACCATTTAATCTCGTCTGCTCTGTGTAAAAAACAGGACAAAAGATCGACCAATTCCCCGGTGATTTAGCAGTTTGGCATGTCGGCGGCCGAAGTCAAGTAAAATGGGAAACCGCAGGTGGTGTCTCACATGTTCTATTGTAGTAACACAACTCCGCCTACACAGTATACACTCTCGGCTCGTGTTACGTATACGCGGATAAACAAACTCACTGAGAAAGGTCAGGTTATAGCAGGTGCCAAATTCCTTTAAGCTTCCGTCGCTTCTCAGGGTTATGTTAGTAGTGAAGGTCATGTTCTCCGTCTCTTGGCAGAGAGTGATGACAGGCTGTCTCTAGAAAGCACATCGTTTTACTGCAACCTTCGCCAATGCAGGTGTGTGTGTGCGTGCATGTGTATGCGTGGGTGTTTTATCTTATCAATTAGTAAAAATAAAACATTAAACAAAAATAAAGATATAGTTACAATATTGATTAAGTAGAAAAACTAAATGAAAAGCTAAGTCTTACATATTAAGGTATGATGAGGCCCACATGTACAGTAGCACAGTAGCTAGTTGAGGCGCTGGACCCACAGAAGTTGGAATAACTCGGCAATGAAGTCAACACTTACTATTTTATTAAAATTCAAATAGTAGGTCGATCTTGATTATTCCAGGCTTAACGAGTGACTCTAGACATCTTTTTAAAACGCTGCTAACCGTTAACAATTTTTTATAAGTTTTTGAAAGACTTTTCCATTGAGATGGAACTCTATATTCTCAATATATACGCTATATTGAATACAGAGTTCCATTGAAATGGAACTCTATAGTCAATTGTTTTTTAACTGAAAGCAGTTTTAAATATAAAATATCGGTAATGGTAGAATGTCTGCCAAAAACCTGTCAAGAGTACGACTGAAACTACCTTCTATGGCATATCTATGACCTATCTATGGTGTATCTACGGCATATCTACGGCGTATCTACGGCATATCTATGGTGTATCTACGATGTATCTATGGTGTATCTATGGTGTATCTACGATGTATCTATGGTGTATCTATGGTGTATCTACGATGTATCTATGGTGTATCTATGGTGTATCTATGGTGTATCTATGGTGTATCTACGATGTATCTATGGTGTATCTATGGTGTATCTATGGTGTATCTATGGTGTATCTATGGTGTATCTATGGTGTATCTACGATGTATCTATGGTGTATCTATGGTGTATCTACGATGTATCTATGGTGTATCTATGGTGTATCTACGATGTATCTATGGTGTATCTATGGTGTATCTATAGTGTACCTAAACTTTAATAGACAGTTAGGTTCCCCAGCTTTGTGTAATAGTTGTCAACCAACTACTCAAAACTAATATTATATTAAAATCAATAAAACTTATGAGCATATCATCCATTTCCAATGAGTCTCATGGCACAAAATCTTACATCAAATAATTGTGCATCTTTCAAATATTCAGCCCAACTTAGCTTCAAGCAAAGAAGAGAGACTTGACTGAAATTTGATATTTTAAATACAAACAAAGCCCTATTTTTAGTTTACAGCCAATTTCTAACCTTAACCTTTGCATCAAGGTTGGAATTCACACTTTGACCTAATTGCCAAGAAGGCTTGATTGTCGCCAACCAAAGAACGATGTAAATAAAAATGGGGCACACATTGCGTTAATCCCACAATACTTGGTGATCGTCTGTAATAAAAATGTTCACACTATAACAAGCTCATCCGTGTTTCCTTCAGCGAAATGTCAGCAGCATAGCGTTCTCATGGTACAATACTAGTCTCGCAAGAACTCTCGTAAAAGTAAATATGGAACGAGCAATCCGCAACGGTCAATCACCAAAATGGTGCACACTCCTTAAGCTGTCGTGAATGCTTGGCCAAATATCGAGAAAGCTTGACAGCTGAAAACTTTTCTGAAGTATTAGCACTGCCTCGACGATGCCATTGGTTTACAGTGAACATAGTCGACGAATATTTGTTGGGAGGGCAACCCCGACTTACGGCGATAGTGTGTGAGCCAGCCTTTATTGGCACATTTAGATTCAGCTCATGAAAATTCTCAGTTTGTGATAGTAACTCAAGGCTGCGGCTTGCAGGCAGAAAACATTACTCTTACTGTTATTGTTGCCACACTTTCTTGGCTGCTTTTCACAGATATTGAAAAATTTTTCAAGTCCTCATCAGCAAAGAGCACAATAGAGAGGGTGTTTTCTGGTGTGTCGTAGTATACAGTAAGGAGTTGATCTTCTGGAGAAACCAGCTTAATAAATGAGTTGGTGGAATTATCTGCAACATATATTAGACAACTTTACATATATATCTAACCCTGTTATCTCATTTGAAATAGTATGTACTAACAAAAAGATGGATGCTACTAACAAGCATGCTACTACTAAAATGGTACTACATCAGCGACGGTAGTACCAATCATCGTGGGAGCACTGGGAGCAGTGGTAAACCTGCGCGAGCAAATGCAGCTGCTGGAAATAGAGAAGAAGGAAGTAGATAGAGTACAATTCTCTGCCCTACTACTATCAGCGAGGATACTGAGAATCTTGTTCGATATCCCAGGTTAGGAGCCCTAGTCCGATACCAACGTATCACCGGCAGAGGAGAGCTGAGGAAATCAAAAGGACAATAATAATAATAAAAATAATAATAATAATGATAATAATAACATTAAAATAAGAATATTAATAATAATAGTGACAATAAACATTTGTACAAAGGAAGCTGTGATGCTGAATTTGTTTCATAAAAATCTGATTATAAAATGGCTAAATTATAATTGATGCATTTTTGTGTGTTTTGATTTGCCCAGTAAGGTGCAGCTAGCTGTGTCAGCCCATTTACTTTTATAACAAACCACAAACAGTTTCCTAACAGCATCTACAGGGAGAAACATTAAACTTCATGCTCTTAAAGGTGAAGTTACTCAAAGTTTTTGTAGATTTTATCAAAAAAGATTGGTACTTTTTCATCATTTGCGATTATTTCTGATGTTTGAGGTGATCTGCATGTCAGGATGTTTTAAAATTAAAATTGACAAAACTTGATCGCGATTGAAACGCTTGTTGATGATTCCCAATGCCAGTAGAAAGTTATACATATATGTATATAATATATAAACATAATATATATTTATATACATGTACATAAACAAAAATAAAAGCTTTGACATTCATTCTACCTTCTGTCGTTTAACATTAATTTAAAAATCACCTCTTATTAACGATGCAGTATATCCGGTTTTGGCAGTGTTTGATTTATCGTTTGAAAATAGGGAGCGAGCAACACACGTGGGTAAAAAGTGCAGTAAGTTGACCTGATGCAAAAGCGTTAGGAAATCGTCACGACATCAAATTTCATTGTTCATTTGGTCTATTTAGCAGGGAGTGTCTGAGCCTTTACAATTGTAATTGGGCTGATATTTAGACTTGTTGGAGCCAGGACTGTAAAGGTATCATTACCAAACCTGTTAGGTAATGCAACAAGAGTTGGCAGGTATCAATCAGTTTTTGGCCTCATACTGCGCAGAATCTAGGAGCTTATTGTAAAAGGAAGTTTTCAAAAATGACGTAACATCAAATGCTACTATGACAGTAATTTGAGAGTAAGAGGCTGCCTTATGCCAGACTGAATGAAATGACATGACTTTGGCTTGCAAATCCTGTAAAAGTCTTCTTAAAAAACAGATTGTTCAAAAAAGGCTATAGAGCAGCATGCCAAAACAGAGTAATATCAGATCACGAACAAAGTTTAAGGAGTTATAGAAACTGTGAGTCAGAGGCGCGAGAAGAGAGGATTAAAGATGACAGACGGCATCAATGATTTTGAAATGTTGGTAGAAGGAATAGTTTCAGTCTAAAATGAGAACCAATACAGCGCCAAAAAACTCTACCAGTAAAGGTTGGAAGGAAGGTAAAATACTATATTAAGACCATGTACAGATTCGCATCATCCCAGAGTTAAACGATACATTCCAAGTATTGGTGTAGCGGCTTCGTAAAAGTTTAAAAAAAAACTAATCATGGCAAGAGTCCACTTCGGAGACCTAAATTAGCAAAAATGTAGAAGGTGAATGAAAGCAAGGAAAAAAAGAATTGCAATGAAAACTATCAAAAGAGAGTGGAGCAAAGGTTCAGCTTAGAAAGACAAGTGCATCAGACAAAGGAATACTAATCTACAAGGGCAGTTGGTCTAGACCAGTTGTAACCAGTTGTAATCAGTTGTAACCAAATGTAACCAGTTGTAACCAGTTGTGACCAATTGTAACCAGTTGCAACCAGTTGTAAAGTTGATTTTCACTAAACACTTAATCTACACAAACTTTCAATATGTCTAGATCCTGTATGCACAAGAAAACATATACGGTAGAAAATACATTATAAAACATATAGTGTACCTCGCCACACTTGCGAGAGAAAAAGCGACGAGCGTATAGCATTATATCTATTACATATACAATTTCTATGGCATTCTACTTCGTCGTAATAGAGCGTCCGATGTGTCGACAGAAGAGGGAATAGATAGCTGCGCAATTGTTCACAAATACTTAAAGGTGATTAATTGGTGGTGTTACATTGTCGGTCCACCAATCTGAATGTCCCGAGTTGAGAGTATCATCAATATTTCTTTTTTATCTTAAAGGTTGACTTGCAACAAAATTCACATTACCGTTATTTGATATGAAAAGATTCACCATGTCTTACTCTGTTATGTTGTACGCGCAAAATATTTGGAAAGATGATTACAAGCTCTTAAAAGCTCAAAAACGAAAAGCCGCCGTAGATTGGAATCTCCTTATTTCGATGACATACCCACGAAATTTGGTTATCGTCTTGTCACGTATGTTTTCACGTGAATTGAACGCTTTTACCAAATAACTGTAATGTGAATTTTGTTGCAAGTCAACTTTTAACCTGGACCCCTGGATACAAAAAACAACGAACAAGTAGTAGGTCTACCGCTTTTTTATAGTAAAAATATTTTGTTGTTTTGCTTTATAGTAGACGTATATTAGTTTACTTTGCAGAATAAACTGCCGTTTACAAAATAATAAGCAAATCAATATAAATATGAGTTGAGGATGTCCCCATCAACTTATTGTAAAATTACCGTAATCATTGTTTATGAAACAAGTGAGAAAGAAAAATTGTCGAAACTAATTATACCAGCTCACAAATTAACAAGTCAAGGCTTTTCTTTTTGTATGGCTAATGGGTGAGTTTGGAAAATCTTGAAACGTATTAGGCAATTTATATGTATTTTACTTATCTTATGATGTAAATTCCCTATACCGCAAACGTTTCTGGAACGGATTACTTACGTTGTACGAGCACCTACTATACTGGAAAAAAACTACAATTGGCAGACATTGTTAATAATACTAACATTAGCAATAAAAATTATAGTTATTTTAGTAACAGTAACACTGTAAATACTAATCGTGTGGTGTAAGTGTGTGTAATATTAATCTGGGTCATGAGCCAGATACTCTTAGAAAGGCTAAGGGTTAAAACTTAAAACTGAAATATCGTTCCGAGCGTTTCTTCAATGCTTTAAAATAAATTAGCTTTTAATAATAATTCAATTAAAAAACTATTTGGTAAAAAAGTTGCTATGAAACAGCATTAAGCTGCTCAAATTAACACACCTTTTTGCTAAAAAAAACAGCTCAGAACATACCTGAGTTCAATTATGGATGATTCAAAATTTTTGCTAAAACAGAAACAGATAAAAAAGCAGAGTTTCTGCATTGCTTTTTTAGAGATTTTATGAATTTTCAGTTAAAATTTAGTAAAAAGTATTAACGACTCTCCAAATCTCAATTTTTTTTAAAAAGCTATGTTTCAAATACCAAAATGCCTAATCCATCTAAACAGACAAAAAATCTGTAAGCGCAGCTTGCTTTCTCAGGAGTTGAAGATTTCTACAACATGTTTGTAAGCCAAAACCAATTTTTTTAATAAATTGTAATTTGTTGAATATGATCATACATATCATGATAAAATGTGCCTTTTCATGGAGGATGCTTTTATTTGCCCTCAAATAATTCTATAAATGCTCAATGAAGCTGTTGCTATGCTGTTGCAGTAAACACTTTATTTTGGTCAATAAATGGTCTACCCAAACACTGCACGCAATCACACTAAAAAAGATTTTGGCTAAATGTAAGTTATTGGTTGGTTAGCTCATTGGTGGTCGCTCACTCAAAAAGGAAATAGATACTTATGGCATTGTGGAACTTTAGTAAATCACACGCCTGACAGAGTTACTTTTGCTGTATTACAAATATTTCCTTCTTTACTTTACACTCTGACTGTATATACCACTCTACAATCCCAAAGCTTTCAATAGGCCCCTGTATCTCATAATAGAACAAAAAGAAATATGATTTTGACAGATGTTTGAGCTGATCTGACTGCCAGAATGTTTAAGAAAACAACTGACAAAACTTGATCACAGTTAAAACGCTCAGAAAAAAACGCTATAATCATTCTAAAATAGCACTTTTGCTGAGTGTCCATGAACTATATCATAATTTTTAAAACATTTGTGTTTAAAATAAAATTATTGCCAATGAAGTAGTATATAATACTTACGTTCAAGCTTCCCTGGTAAACCTTGAGTTGAGCTTATAACAAGGAGAGAAAATAAGATGAGGTAGTGCATCGCTGACTATCAGTTTGATGACAAACTATGATGAATCTGTAGAGATAGATGCACCTAGGGAAGCAGATGGCACCGAGGGAAGAGCCTATGCCCAACTGACTTGATGTTGTTACGACCGGCATGGCGATAGCCTGTGAATCTGATGCTGAGGCTAATAAACAATTCAACGAATTAAGTGTCGACATCAGTTTGATATATACTGAGCAGGCAAGCTCTTTTACAAGTTAATGACATTGTAATTGGGAGGGGATACTATAATCCCTCTGATTGGTGAAAAGAATCCAACTGAAGCCATGCGAGAAATATTGTGAACTATCACTTCGCTTTATGACCTTGTTCAACTCATTTGATACAGAGAGCCTTAATAACAGCTTGTCTACTGTTCTTTTGACAGGAAGCCTTTGCAATGGCAATCCTTAGCATCATTAAACATGTACTTACACAAAAATTTAGTATATTTCATCAAAAAGTATCGACATTTTTCTATCATTTGTGATTGTTTTTGATGTTTGAGTTGATCTAACACATCAAAATGAATAGACCAATAGATTAGAGACCAGTAAAATGAATAGACCAGTAGATTAGAGACCAGCAAAATGAATAGACCAGTAGATTAGAGACCAGCAAAATGAATAGACCGGCAGATTAGAGACCTGCAAAATGAATAGACCAGCAGATTAGAGACCAGCAAAATGAATAGACCAGCAGATTAGAGACCTGCAAAATGAATAGACCAGCAGATTAGAGACCAGCAAAATGAATAGACCAGCAGATTAGAGACCAGCAAAATGAATAGACCAGTAGATTAGAGACCAGCAAAATGAATAGACCAGTAGATTAAGAGACCAGCAAAATGAATAGACCAATAGATTAGAGACCAGCAAAATGAATAGACCAGTAGATTAGAGACCTGCAAAATGAATAGACCAGCAGATTAGAGACCAGCAAAATGAATAGACCAGCAGATTAGAGACCAGCAAAAAAGAGATACATTACGCATCCCTATTCTGTCAGTCTCTTTGCAGCTATTTTTGACATCATAATAACACTCTCACTTGATCGGAGAGTTTTATAGGCAATCAAGTTTTATCAATCTTAATATTGAAACATCCTGGAAGCCTGATCACCTCAAGCATCAAAAACAATTGGAAATGGTGAAAAATACCAACATTTTTGAATAAAATCTATCAAATTTTTGTGCAAGTTCATCTTTAAAGAAACAATCATTACGTATCACAGATTTATCAAATTCACCTAAAATTTTGCTACAGATTTAGAATACCAAGTCATCATTTTGCCACAACAAAGCGAAGCAGCTGGTTTTTCTTCCCTTTCGGTATAGTATAGATAAAAAAAAATTGTAAACAGCGACCTAAATGTAGTTCTGAGAATAGAAGAGTAGAGAATAGGGGTAATAACAATAATAATAATTTATATATATATATTTCTCAAAGTATGTTTTATGTCTGTATGTCAGCATTCCGGCTATAGCTATTAAAATCTTGGAATAAATAATCTATACCGTAAAAGATTTGATCTTGGACCCACTGTTTGTTAGTCCAACACCCTACCCAATAGGCCACAGGGTATGAGCTGTTGGCCTGCCGATATAAGTCGTTATATGAGAGCACATACCCACCGTCTTTGCATACCACGCAGGGTGATTGCGCAAGTAAGTGATAGTACTTAGTTAGCTTACTAAAATTTTACATTGGCATTCTGGTAGGCTAATAGAAAGTGGTAAGCAACTCTCATTACTCCTCATTGTTTATAAGCTGATTTTTAATACTCGGGCAACGCCTGATAGCACAGCTAGTAATAATAATAGTTGAGGTATGCCATTTGATTATTTTGCGAAAATGATGCCATTTCTCTTTGGCAGCCGTTATCATTAAACCAGAAAAAATATTGAACACGCGTACTGTACTCTAAAGTGCACTGATTATTGTGCAGAATTTTTGGCTAATTTAAAAAAGCTTTAGATTGAAGCGCAATGACAAAAACGCTGACTTTTTGTAGAAAAAGTAAACTAAAATAGAAGAGTGAACTAAAATACTAAAATACTTAGTGAACATCAGCTAAAGGTTTTTGGTAAATCTAAAGTCGGTCACAACAAGCAAGGAGAAAACAATCTCCATAGACTCCACACAACAATTTCCATAGTGAAAGAGTTAGGTTTTAAAACAACCAAAAATAGTTATGATTAAATAAATTTTTCAAACAAGAAACTGTAGCTACTGGCATAATCAGGGCGCTGTTTTGAAGGTTGAGATGCCAAGCGTCAAGCTTATTGGAGCCGAGTGAATGGGTCAACCTGCGACATACACAGACAAGTGTTCTGTTAGTTTGAGAGTCAGACTGCGTGGACAGTAGTTCATCACCTTGTTCGCAAATATTATGCAATACAAAAATACTAAAAGCTCAATAGGGTAGCCATAAGTGAGAGTTTTCAAAATAAACAACTATGCACACTTTTACACGTTTTGAGAAGGATGTAGTAAAACTATAATACGTATAAATGCATAATATTTAGGAGTACAAAGCAAATACTTTTGAAATTAAAACCATATTTTCATCTTCATCTTTCACGACATCCTTTACACAGTTGACCTCTGTGACCTCTGTGATATAAAAATGTGACCTCAGACAAGAGGTCACATTTTTATATCTTACATAACAATGCATCAGCTTTTTGTCATCAGTTTGGGAGATGTGAATGGCCCAGTACCCGGCAGCACTTTAGCCCACTCCGGTTCTAATAATTTATTGGCATAACTGACACATTAACAGTATCTTCTAAGCAGTTAGAATTATATCCTCGTGTTGTCTATTATATAGCAACAATTTTAGTCTTTGCAGTAGACAGAGTAACAATTAGGATATGTGCAAGGTAATCGCTTGTAAAAAAACACTAAAATGAAACAGTATGACAAACTATCGCTATGGTTTTTATAGTCAAGTATCATGATGTTTATTTATACTGTAGCAACTTTTAGAGATCTTTGAAGGAAAGGTATAGTTCTTTAAGCTGGTATAAATGTATGAATGTGTAAATGTACGAGTGTATAAATGAATGAATGTATAAATGTGTGAATGTGTGAATGTATAAATGTGTGAATGTATAAATGTACGAATGTATAAATGATATAACATTTATATAGCCAGTCATCAACATCTGACCTGACACAAAAATTAACATTTTCGACTGTCAAACTAACTCTGCGTTAATTTTGAGCATTACCATTATAATATACTTTGGAAGACTTCAAAAGTATATTAACTTTTGAAGTTTTCCAAAGTTTTCTAAATTAATATTAATTGTGTCCAAACTTCAGGCATATATTATAATATATGCTTCAAGTTTGGACGCATTCAACCAAAAAATGTGCAAACGCTAAGCGTTTGCACATTTTTTGATTGACTGTGTTCAAAGTGATTGATGGAGTTATTGAAAAAATGGAAAACTCAAGCAAATATTTGACAATGTTCATTAAAAAGTCTCAAACACGAGTTCGATGTTCGAAATTTTTAAACATTAAGAAAACAGTAAGATTTTTAAGTGAAAGTAAAGAGGCAGCGAAAATTGAAAATAAAATGTAAGAGTGAAGCTGCTTAATTATTGACATAGCCTAATTTGAAGCAAGTTACATCCTGTACCTTTATGGAACCATTTCTTTCTCTCCCCAACCTTTTACACCTGGCCAAACCAATATTTCCCTTCTTGTTTGTCAATGCTATGTGTCCGCAAGCAAGTTTGGACGCAATCAATCAAAAAGTATGCAAATGCTTGCACATTTTTTGATTGATTGGGTACAAACTTGACCCGCAAATGTTCTATGTTTCTAAGTATATAGTTTTAAAACTCCATCCAATTCCTAAGAACCCTTTAAACAATCTGAACTATCTGATTGGTAACGAAAAAAGTTCAGGCATCACCGAGTTTTGTGCAAGTAAAACATGAAAGAAGTGTGCTCGTTACTATTTATGTTGGTCGACTGTCGAAACAATGTTTATTTTGCGGCGGGTCAGATGTGGATGACATGCTATGTGAATGTTACGGTGCCTATGCATTTATACGTTTATACGTTTATAAGTTTGTATGCTTTCATATGTGCAAAAAAGTAAACAATAAAACTATTGTCTATTTATTTAGTTTGTCACTTTCATTCGTATGTAATTTTATATGCATTTGTTTTACTTTCATGTGCAGTTATCGTTATTCATTATTATTATATTATTCATTATTAGGTGTGATCAACATCTCGACTGTAGAACAAATTAAATGACTTGTAACGTATTTTTGTGAAAATATTTGCTACGGCTTGTGATGTTATAACATATGTAATAGATTTGAGATTGAGCTAATTTTCTATCTAAAGAGTTGACTGTATACTTACATACAGGCTATATATAATAATATAATATATGTATTTTCAGTATAAATAGTACATATATAATATGCTATATACACTATGTATAATATAGTATATATAGTACATATTAAACATACTATATATATACTATGTATAATATAGTATATAAGTGCTATACTATGGCACATATAACTGTATTATGCTACATAAATACTTAGTATACACATTGGTATACACTTGTATATACTAATATACTAAGTGCTATACATACCTGTATATATAGCACTTAGTATATATAATGTAGGCCTATACTATGTGCTATATACTCGTACTGTATACCTACCAAATAGTATAAATACTATATATTATTTACTTTATATATTACTATATAGTATGATCTAGTAGGCCTATATATTTTATATACAGTAAAATGTAGTATAAACTATACGTTATTATAGCATATTGTACATTTCATATTATAGTGCAATATAAAATATATAATATGTAATATATATACTATATAGTACATATTATATAGTATATATAGTACAATGTAATATAATATAGTAGCCTGTTTACAGATACTTACAGGCTATTTATAATAATAACATGAGCTAAAACTGGACTCACTTCTGAGTGGCTACTAAAGATGAAAAGTGATAACCAATAGGTAGGTCAGAGGTCACTGTAGGTCAGAGGTTACTGTAGGTGACCAGAACAGAAGTGTAAGAACAGTGTAAGTGTAAGCTGTAAGAACAGAGCGACAACCTTGTGTTGGTCTTGGAGTTAGGAAAGCAGCACTGCACAACCATTCCATAGGTGCAGACAAGCAACGACAGCATGTTACTTGATGAGACAACTGCCTCTAAATTTCTAACAAAAATAATAAGGAACTGTGCAATAAAAAATTTTCTCAAGGTGCCTGGAAGTTGATTTATTTTGAGCCGGCCTCCGCCAAATATGGTAACTATTTGTCAAAGATTATTTTAACCTGCTAAACGTGTTGTTCATAACAGGTAATTGCACTTCAGTACACACAGTCACATGCTGACCACAAGAAACAGGTTTTATGATTTATTTTAGCCCTAAGTTATGTGCGCTTATAAACACACCATGTTTTTTTTCTTTGATTTCCTAGAAGCAAATTTCTGCTTGTGTCTCACTTCGCTAACTAATTTGGTGCAACTAGTTTGGTGCACCAAACTTTCTTGGTGTAGCAATAAACTTCAATAAATGTATGTTATTTTATGGCTTTTTATGGTTGAAATAGAGTCAAATGACAGTGTGTCACTCAAGCTCACTCTTTGGCTAAGCTTATCTTAGATGGTTCTCAGGCTAGACTTATCTTAGATGGTTCTCAGGCTAGACTTATCTTAGATGCCCTTGGTCTACACATAATTATCCTAAATGGTTCTTAGGTTACACTTATCCTAGATAGCTCTTAGGCTACACTTATCCTCGATGGTTCTTAGGCTAAACTTACCTTAAATGTCCCTTGGGCTACACCTATCCTAGATAGTTGTTGAGCTACACTTATCCTATGTAGTTTTAAGGCTAAATTCATTTAAGATGCTTCCCATGCTATATTTTTTACATAGTTTGCTAACAGTAGATCTCAACATAGCGATATCGCATTTTGACGTCAGCAAGTCACCACAAGCGTGTTGCGGCTTACTGGCTAGCTTTGTTTGCAAGGTAAAGCTTTTGCATAAGATGGGTGCGCACTTGCGGTCTGCTGCCAAGTGCGTCTAGCTGCTGCCAGGACTGTCAGAAGAAACAGCAAAAACTTTGTGTATTCATTATGGTTGCCTTACATAATACTCCAATAGCCACGATGTATACTTAATGGCCAGAGGAAGCAACACTCTGTATGGTAAGATAGAACAGCTCCTTGTTTGTCGAACCTGCTCCAGGTAGCAAATATCATACTGTGTCGTATTTTTCTGTTCAGAATCAACTGCTTTTTGAATGGGTATTTATTTAGCGAAATAAACCTCTGAGGATAAATATCTACATGTATGTAATGTAGATGTAAAGTTAGGGAATGCACACAATAAATAATCAAACTTTAATATGCTTCTTATGGCATATTGGTCTTTGATTCCCTCGAATAGTCGGTGCTTAATTTTTTCAGCCAAAATAAATTAACTAACTGCTAGCCAGGCCCAGCACCATGACTAGCTATGCTACTGCGCATGTGCGTTCTCATTGTACCTAACTATTCTTTTGTTCCTCACTGTTATGTACTTTTTTCATTGAAATAAAACAAACAATGATGATTTCAACAGGTAAGAGATACTCTTGTAAAACATAATAATAATAATAGGAGTAATAATAATAGTAGTAATTATAATAGTAATAATAATAATTATTATTATTACTACTACTATTATTACAATTATTATTATTAGTATAACAGTAATAATAATAAGTATTACTATTATCTCCACTTTCTCTTTTTTCTGTTATCTAGAATACGCAAGGAAAACAGAAAAAGGAAAAATGGAGAGGTATCAAGACCTGGCAAGAGAGATAAGAAGAATATGGAAAACATCAGCGACGGTAGTACCAATCATTGTGGGAGCACTGAGAGCAGTGGCAAACCTGAGCGAGCAAATGCAGCTGCTGGACATAGAGAAGAAAGAAGTACATGTAGATAGAGTACAATTCTCTGCACTACTAGGATCAGCGAGGATACTGAAAAAGGTGTTGGATAACTCAGGTTAAGGGCCCTAGCCCGATAACAACGTATCACCGGCTGAAGAGCTGAGGAAATCAGCAAGGACAGTAGTAATAGTAATAATAATAATAGTAGTAGTAGTAATAATAATATAAAGTTGCTACCAACATGAAAAAGCCAGTAAATTTATCTTACCTTTAATAAAAATCAACCAATGAAGTCTCCAGTCAATTACAATCTGTGCTTTAGTTGAGAGTCGAGTTCGTCCATCTGTGCGAAGGCACGATTGGAGGTTGGGTAGGAAAAAAATTTGCTTCTGACAGCATTCAAACTCGCAACTTTCAGAGTGAAGACTGACACACTAACAGCTGCGCCACTAAGGTTTTCTCGCTAAATTGTATGCATAGTTATTACACCTGATGATTTCTCATGGCGCACCGACTGCCAGCATACTAGTCTATATAAATTGTATTTACATCAAAAAAATGTTTTCGGTGTTAAACTGGCTATCGAGCCATGCAAGCTCTCGGTGCAAGATGCAAACACAAAATGACGGACTAAGATATGAAATTGGACGAAAGGTCTTATCATAGAAACAGGTTATAGTATTAGTATCTGCTTCGAGAGTTTGACTGGGGCAAGTCCTAAAATTTTATATCTGTTTTATAAACAATAAAACCAATTATTCTGGTACAGCGCATTGTTCCAGCTACATTATTGGTCAAGGTCAAACTACAAATGATATTGAAATAGGAAAACAATGTTGCCAAAGAAGTTCTACATTAAAATGAGTTTTTTCTCATCAAACTCCAGTTAGACGGGTGCTTGTCTGAGAGTAGGTCAATCTGCATGGTTTGACTTGGCAGAGAGCCAGTTGAAGTCTGATGCCCTCGCTGTCTGTGTCAGCGGTCATTTTGGAAACTGAACCCAAAGCTGTTGTTTAAGGCTGCTCTTTATTCAACTCCATTAGATTCATTAACTAATAGCATAGTAAAATGACTAATTTTACTAGAGTTTACCCCGATGCTTCAAACTTCTTCCACTTTCGATAGTCCAGGAAACATCCTTGGTCCATACGATTATTTAAGAAAACGTGTCTGTCCAAAAAATGAAACCTGACTTATAGGTGGCTCTCATTACAGACTGCATGAGCAACGAGCGCGCGCGAGTTTCGCACCAGAGTCTTGAACAGTAATTTTTGTTTGTTATTATTACTGCCAATCTACATGTATCTATATGATATCTGCATGTATCTATATGATATCTACATGTATCTATATGATATCTACGTGATATCTACATGTATCTATATGATATCTACATGTATCTATATGATATCTACATGTATCTATATGATATCTACATGCATCTATATGATATCTACATGTATCTATATGATATCTACATGATATCTATATGATATCTACATGATATCTATATGATATCTACATGTTATCTATATGATATCTACATGTATCTATATGATATTTCAAAGCTAGACATTTGTCTATTCAGCTATAGCTGATTAAGATCTGGCAATGATAATCCGTATCACCCAAGATTTGATCTCGAGGCTCCCAAACCCTTTCGCATGGCGAGACGCTAACCCATTATGCCATACGAGATGCAATGGATTCATTGGGCAATATTAGTCACTATCTGGGTTAAAATACCCATAGCCACCCTACATTACGCGTAATGTCACTAAAGCTTGCTCTCACGGCTCTTATTAGTAAATTTAGCAATACGGCTACTAGCTTACTCAAATTAGCCAATAACAACTACAGTGCACCCTCGAGATACGATGTTAATTCGTTCCAGGGTTGGCATCGTATGGTGAAAAATTCGTATATCGGGGTATAGAGACCATTGTAATTAAACAATGCAAACACCTCCTGGTAAAAATCGTCAATTTTTTTTTCCAAAGATGTGTACATATTGACAATTAGCAACAAAATAGTATGTTAACTTTAGTAATTATGGTTACCTACAGTAACTGTATTGTATTTAGTGTATTTTAATGGTTATGATCTGCAATAAAACGCAAAATTATAATGTGTGTACCAAATGCAGTACGTACGGTAAGGAGTTCTCACCTTCATAAGGTACGCATAACATAAACTTTGAATTCACTTCAAGTAAGTTTAGCTTGCTAAACCTACACTTAAAACTAAGTTTCAGTATGTATCAACTTTTTATCACGAAATTTTATCCTTCAGCAGTTCTTATCTTCACTTTCACTATAAACTTTAGCCTATCTGTTTGAAACCCTTTTCAACCTAAATCAATAAGGCCGAGCGATGCAGTTATAGAAAGCGGCACCTCGCACACTTGACCATTTAATGGCTACCGAAAAGAAAAATAAAATTTTATTTTCTACACAGGACGTACATACCTTTGGAGTAACGTGGCTTTAGCTGGTACATGTAGCGAGTAAAGCAGAGATGAGGCAAAAGCGTATCAATGCTAATTATGGTGCTGTACACTTGAAAATAAATTTAAAACGTAATGAATTGGAATTTTTTAGCAGGCTAAAAGAAGTTGTCCATTCCTGTCCAATTCTTCTACCTTTTCTACGAGAAAATTGCTAGCTAGCGCTTGTAAAAGGATCCAGAGAATGTGGTACAGTAGTTTGTCTTGTATGAAATGTGCACAAGAATCAATGTAACCATACATACAAAGTTTGTACGTATTTATACCCTATGGGGGGACAGGGCTTTAGCAAGTTTCAGAAAGTAATGTGGATGCGTCAACTATCCCGAGCAGCTAGTTATATGCGTTACATACATACATACATACATACGATGAATTGTATTCACGTAGAAGATAACAAGCCCATATGCAAAGAATGGTTAAACAAGAGAATAAACATAAAATCAAAAGGAAACAAATAAAATATGAAAAACATGCCACGCAAGAGATAAATAATATATATTATACATGCATTGTTTTAATGTACCAGTCCACATCAGTAAATTAAACACATAAAATATTTCTGCGAATGCGGGGTGTCCTGTATCTTCTACATCCTCGCCTTTACTAAATGGTTGCTCTTTTTGTATGCTGATCGCGTGCATGACCTAGCTCATTCAAATCTTCAGTCGGAAGCTCTTTCTTGTGCTTGCTTTAATGGAGTTCTTGTTTTAATAATAATTGCAAATGTTGATTGGTTGCGATCATATTCCTTGGCAATGTTGATAATACGGGTCCCTTCTTCTTATTTACGACATCAAACTTTGTTGACATAGAAATCAATTTTCCTTCGTTTTGTAACGTTTGTATCGGTCTCAGATTCCATTGATAACGAATTAAATGTAGATACTTGTAGTTATATACGTATGCTGACTTAAAAGTTTATAGTAAAAGGTATAATAACGCTACAAATGAATATTTGCTCTCGCTTGCGCATTTTACACGAAATTTTCCACGCGGATATGAGAGAAGTCGATCATCGTGTCTCTTCTAAACGTTCTAAGAATGTTTTCGGCAAACCATATTTCGGCGTCTTTTTTATTTCGACGTGTGTTATGAGCACACCGTCGGCCAAATTTTAACTCGGGCGAAACTTTTCTCAAATTCGTATGGTGAAATAAAATTCGTATAGCGAGGTGAAGATATCACAATGTTTGACTTCGTAAGGTGAAAAAATCGTATATCAGGGTAATCGTATCTCGAGGGTGCACTGTACATTGCCTGCCACTGTTTATAAGATGTTTTTAATACCCGTGCAACGCCGGGCTTTCGTTTAGTCTATATACATAAGTTTTGCTTGTCTGTCGTTTGTCCGTTATAGCGACGGTTTTGGGAATGAAAAACAGGCTCTCCACTGAATTTGGACTTGGAACTTCCAGGTCTGCAGACCGGCGACCTAACCCAGTACACTGCGCTGTCCTTACCATACTATCGAAGAAAAGCACACATACTTATGCAGCAATTGCTAAAATACTATTGGCCAAGTTTACGTTACGCATAACCCAAAGCTAGCTTTACGGCTATTATTATCGTAAAGATTTAGAATAGACTAGTTACTAGCTAACCAGATACATGTAGGTTACTCAAACCCATCTGGCAACTATTTTATTACCTGTGCAACGCCTGGCATTCACCTAGTAATATTATCCTGTACACCGATAGGTATAAGTAGATGCAGTTGTTTAGTATTCCCAATTTGGTACCTCAAGTATTTGCGTTTCTATTTTTTAATTATTGAAGTCTTTGTAACTAGACGACTCAGAGTGTGTTGACACCTGACACCTGCTAAAAGGTGCTTCTTTGATTTTGAAGAGTGAATTAAAAACTAACAGTTTCTCATGAGTAGTGCTTACCCGCTGAGAGTGTCAGGTATGGCTTATGAGCTGCTGGAAGTTGGCACAACAGCACAGTGCCCCATTCAGACAAAAAAGGCATTGATGATTACAAGATCTCTCCAATAGTGAACATGAACATTATAAGATGAGTTACCCCAACAACGAGAGGTGATTCATCTAGTATCATGCAAATGTGATTTTCATAAACAAGACCTTGT
Source organism: Watersipora subatra (assembly GCF_963576615.1). Taxonomy (NCBI): domain Eukaryota; kingdom Metazoa; phylum Bryozoa; class Gymnolaemata; order Cheilostomatida; family Watersiporidae; genus Watersipora; species Watersipora subatra. The sequence continues at coordinate 60,579,116 of NC_088715.1, forward strand.
AGCTGAGTGAAAAACATTGAAGAAATAAAGCTGGCAATATGCCTTTATGATTGTGAAGCTCATCTATCCAAAAGTTTAGACATTAAACATAAGTTTCCTTGTTTCCGGCAACCTTGTAATAGTATGTTTTGGCAACAAACATAAAAACTGCATCATAACCGTGACGTAAACCGAGACTACTGTTTAGACTGACCAACAAACACTTCTTGATGCTGGAATTCCATAAAAAGTCTATCACTATGTTCCCACTGTGTTGATGAAATAGATTTGGAAGTGTGCCCACTTTGAGTTATAAGGTGTCAATGGATATTCGCATGCTGCGGATTAACACAGGCGCTTTGTTAAAAAAGATAGAGAAGTTTACTCCTGAGATCATAGCGGTGCACTCCTGTCTCACTTAGTGAGGCTTTTAAAATAGAAACAACTGAAGTGTAGAAAATGTTTAAAATGGAGTAGCTTGCACGGCATTTTCTTGTGCATCACTTGCAAGTGCCATTTCCATCATTCGCAAGCATGAAACATTCGATAAAAATATATGAGTAACAAACCTCGCTTGACTTGCAGATTTGATTTGACTGGATTGATTGCGGATTTGATTTGACTGGATTGATTGCGGATTTTTGCCAATTCTATCTTGTGAATGATACAATCTTGCGGATTACCTACATCATGAAAACAAGGGGTATAACTGAAGGGAGTTCAAAGTTGACTGCCGCTAAATGCTAGGGAATGTTTTAGAGATCTCAGGCTAAGTGAATGGTTAATGAAAATTAGGGGCTATCTCTTAAGCTGACTAGCAGCGGCTGTTGCTGTCCAATTTCAAAAAGGGTACCTATTAGTCACTGTTTCCTTGATGTGCATGATTCGCAAATTTGAGCTAATCCGCAAGTTATCCGCATCATGGAAACGGCATAAATTCGCAAGTTAAGCGAGTTTTGCTACTCGCAAATCTTGATCAAATCCATCATGTTTGCAAATGATAGAAACAGCACTTGCGAATGATGCATTAAATAAATATAGTCTGCACGTAATAGCGTGTCGTGCAGGCTATTCCATTCTAAACATTTTCATGCTTCAGTCGTTTTTATTTCGATTTGAGCAGCTCCAATGCGCCAATGTTCCGAATGAATGCTGCCAAGCTAAGTGTGACAAGGCAGCGTAGCTAGTTAGCAGAGCCATTGTTTAGGTTAATACTTGACCTACGGGGTCAAGCGCTGGCGGTAATTAATTAAATGCGCATGCATCATTAGCCTGTCTTGACAAACTGTTGTTTTTGCTGAGTTGTCCGCAGAGACTGGTCTCTGGTTAAACGTCTTTGTCTTTTTTTTACATAAAACTTTGGGCTAAATCCGTTATGATTACCAATGGAGCGACCGACCGACATAACATCGCAGCCAAGCCACACAGATGGAAGAGAACAATTCCCTTTCAGTGCAGCTGATGCATCAGCTGCAGTGCGTATTGTGACAAGCTGTTGTTTTGCCTGCACCGCTCGCCAGGGGACAACTCCGCAAAATCAACAGTTTGTCAAGACAGGCTAATGCATCGTGCGCTGTCCGTAGAAACACTCAATTGCAAAGTAACTCAACTCGTGCACAACTCTGAATGCGCATCATGCGTGTCAAGGAAACATAGTGATTGCCTCTTTGTCAGCTGTTATCCTTCTCTCTCTCTAAGTACAATGTCGTGTGTGGACGTGGGTGGTCATGGTTATTACCCACTTCCTATTCCTTGTTTTCTTCTACAATGCTTGCTCCGATACCTCTGTTCTCTCTCTTTCTGTTAATTGAGCTGCCATCCATTTGCTGTTATGGTACTTAAAATTAGGGTTTTATTGTTGCTTTTTGTAATATAATAGTACATGTGATATTAAGACCAGTTTTTATAATAAAAGACTATCTGGACAGTTTTAAGGAAATAGAAATTTATGAGAGAATTATTTGGCAGACGCTTAAAGATGTGATTGTACCAAAATTTAGTTGATTTTAACGGAAAGTATCAATGGGTCTCTATTATTTGAGATGTTTTTTGTTGTTTTAGGCAATCTCACTGTCAAGATATTTAAAGATTAAAATTGACAAAAATTGACCAGGGTAAAAGCATTCAGAAAAAAAAGATGTGCCCAGACATGCCCAAAATTATGTACAGTATACAGTGAGACAGACTGCCTCTATCTCTCGTATTCACATCGGCTATTGCGATAAAAGTCTAGTCCCTTAAAATAAAACTTTAAATCCAGCTACAGATACATTATTATTGTTATTATTATTATTATAAATGCCTCAGAAGCTTCAAATAAGGATGATTCAGAATTTGTCATACCAGTTGTCTTTAAATTCTGCGTAAAAATTTGATTACCAACTAAGATTCTGCCAGTCTACACTAATTAGGTCATCGAGTTAACTTATTTCATCCGGCCTTTGTATCAGCGAAGTTTTCAGTTGATACCCACACCGGAAACTAGTAGCTAGATAAATTAAGCGTGGAAACTATCTTTGAAAAGTATCTGTTTTAATATATGGCGAAACCAACTGCATCCTTAAAAAATAGTATTAATTTATCGAAAAAAATTTACTAATCAGGTCTGATTAGTTGATTCAAGTACAAAACCGATGATATTTTGAGTTGACCTAAATAGTTGACCTAAATAGTGAGCGCAAAACAACATAAATTTCTTTAAAATCAATTAACACCAATTCTGGCATTGGATTAATAAAGCCATTCTTGCACCTGGTTGGCGTGAACTCATCTGTTTTCACTTAGTAGGGTGGCATTAAACTTTTTGAGCTATTAATATTTGGTCGTTGGAATTGAGCCAAGCTATGCAAATGTACCTGTCGATACAGTTCTGATTACACTTCGTACATCCATCTATCAGACAAGGTTTTGACATACGTGGAAACAGGGCTATGATGTATTCAAAATGTTCTGCAAATCATGTTTTGCATCATCTTCAACATTATTATTTTATAATATAACTTTTACAAACCAAAAAAGTTTCATCTTGGCATAAAGTTTTCGTTAAACACATCCATCCGAGTTGTGGCCATTCACATAGTTTCAGCTCATATAATAGGACAAATTACTCTACTGCAGCAAACTAAAACTCAGTATGTATCTGAGAAACAGAATGCCACATATTATGGTTTGTGCAGCAAACGTTCATATCTCTCTTTCCCGTGTATGACAGTTTCCACACTGACACCACTGCTTCACTGGTGGTGCCATATAAACATCCTGTAATCAATAAAACAAATGTAATCGATATATGTCATTCATCGATATGTCGTTCTAACGCGTATCTACTGGAAGCTTTCAATTTGGGAGTTGGATAGATTGAGAGTGTAAAATTACAAAATGAACAAATCTTTTATAAAATCATGAGTATTCCAACCCAACAATTCGAAGCTTTGTTTCTGGGAGTTGAAGATGTGCATTGATCAATTCATTTTTCCCACTTTCTTCAAGTGAGAAGTGAACATAAATTATAATCATAAATCCAATTTACTAGCTAGAGCTGCTAAATAAAATTTGAAGCAAATATTATAACTATAATATTATTATATTATAGCTACGTGAAACGATAAAAAGTTATTAAACGATGATTGGTTGTTCGAAAAAGGTTATAATTTTATTAAATAGTAAATGTATTCATGAGTAGTAAAATGATTGCCTTTAGTTTAGTATATATATAAGAGACCTAAAGTTAAAGATAAATTTACCTCCATTCTCCTAACTTCCTCTGCATCATAACTCTAACCATAAGCTGCCTGCCACAATCTTTAACCACCTGATGCTCAAAAACTCTCAGTCACCTTCGATAGAACTAGAAGCATTGTTACAATTCTTTTGTTCGTCAATAAAATGTGTCAATACAATAATTCAGTAAATTACGCTAAAAATTAATTGAGTAAATTAAATAACGATGCCGATCTAGTAATTCAGTAAATTCTCTAACGACGAGAATCTGCGATATCACATACAACACGTTTTACTAGCGATAACATTTTTTATGACCTAGATAAAAATTTTGTGTTGGTGAAGACTAAAAAGTAGATAAGTGCCGTACTTTTTGAACTATAAACCGCACCCCTATATAAGTCGCATCTGCTTTATATTCCAAAAAAACAATAATAAAACAATGCATAAGCCGCACCTTTGTATAGGCCGCAGAACTCAGGACGGTGCTTTTTAACGCGGCAGCAACTTTGCTGTTTAAAACGGAACAGTGTCTAGCGGCACTGTTTCGTTTTAAACAACAAAGTGGTTCATCGCTTTTTAACCTAATGCCTAACGAAACAGTACTGTTAGGCATTGTTTCGTATTTTCCTTCACCGCTAGAGGCGCACCAACCGGAGATTCTGGTTAATGCGCCCGAGCGATGAAAGAAAAAGCCACAGAATAGCCGCAACCCTATATAAGCCACATGGCTCAAATCATCAGAAAAAAGTAGTGGCTAATAGTCCGAAATGTACGGTACATTTATCGCTCACATACTCTTTCATATATGCTCACTATATACGTCACGAATAAAGCCACCCGCTTAAATCGGAGTGTTTTAAAAAATGATCTTATTTAAACGTTTGTATCTCTGGGCAGGGCTGGTCTACAAAGACAAAAATGACATCCAATTGTAGAATGTTTTAGCCTTTTATTGGTCTTACTTTCATTTGCATGACCTCAATAGTGCAATCACATCTTTAAGGTATTTTTCAATTAGCATATACCACTGTTACTTTAACAACAAATCACTAACTAGCTTAGGCACCTTTTCTACGGGTGCGGGGGCCTATTACTCCAGACCCTGAAATGCTCTTGAGAGTAGCCATCTTACAACAACGACTAACATTTCTAACTGAACACACGAATCACTCAATCGAATAACAGAGTGGCTTTCAGCCTTCATACGCATAATCTGTGGGGGTGAAATCCGTGCAGGCCCCGAGATATCCTGGTTTGAAAGCTGATTGATATTCATGAGGGTGATATGTACATACTGTATTTTAAAGTTTTCATGATTTACAGTTTATGGAGAGGAAAATTGACATACACTGTAGGTATACATGTAGGTATACATGGCAGCGTATGTGCTGGTAAATGTATATGTACACATGCATGTACACATGTAGGTATTCATGTATGTACACAGGTAATTACACTTGTAGGTATGCATGCATGTACATATGTAGGTATTCATGCAGGTAGACACACACTAAGTTTTGATGAGTAAAAAGTCATAAACCATTGTTTTTAAAATTAATGTTATTATTAGTTTACTGATTTATAAAGTTTTTTCTTAAGAAGCGAATGCTTATAGCGCGACTTGAACCTACTAGCTTCTTCATCACTCCTGCATGGACAAACCCTTGTAGCCATACAAATAATTAGTCTGAAATTTTAGGTTTCTAGTTTGTAGCCACGTTTCTCTCCTGCGTAGTCGACCGGATTCCTACGTAACCTGCAACAGGTCAAGTTCCTAACAAAGAGTAAATCATTGGGATGGGGTTAGTTGCATTTTTATTCGCTGCAAAAGTATCGGATCATTGAAAGTAACTGAACCGAGCCTTTTTCTAAAATGACTCACCTGCAAACCAGAGACACCGAAAAGCTTTTTCATTTTTGCCGAGTCTCCTTTGTACTAATATTAGCTGTGGTATTACGAGTAATGGTAAAATTATAAGTACTGTTTACCGGGTGCAAAAAACTCTAGTTTGAATTTCATAGAAAAAAGCTCTGAGATTTATGGCAATAAAAATTGAGCCTATTTAGGAAAGTTTTTTGGCAGAAACCATGCGCAACAAGCAAAAATGAAGGTTCAGAAATACGAGATTAAAATCAAATTGGAATTGCAAAAAGTTGTAAAAAATGTAAGAAAAAGCTGTAAAAAATGGCAGGAAATTCTACAATCAAACCAGAATTGTAAAGTGATAACTTTAGAAAAATCTTAATTCTGGGCAAAAAATCTTAAGGTTGGCTACATCAAGATACACAAGAGCTTTATAAGAGAGAAATCACAGTTTCAACTTATTCAAGCAGGTCGATTTATTCATCATGTCTTTTGGTTCAAAATGTTGATTAAAATCAGTTAGTTTGGACTCCTTTACAACCTTGTTTACACGAAGAGATGATTAATAGAGTCTACTGTTGACAAATGCACTCAATAAGGAGGAGTGACTGCCCGCGGTTAGGATAGCATAGAAATGCCAGTTTAAACCACCTAATTTAAATAGGTATGTAGGGTGCAAGATGTAACGCGGAGACGCATATCTGTTTCTCTTCAAAGCTAACTACAACCACAGTAATCTGGGTTGACGAGTTTTATGCAGCGAGGTGTAGGCTATAGGTACACAGTAGACGCTCCTATAACGTAAATAATCCGTTATGAGAACATTTGCGTTATCGGGAATTTACATTATACGAACAGTAAAATACATGTAAATTGCCTAATCTGTTCCAAGATCTTTCCAAACTCACCCCATTGGCAGTTCAGATAGGAAAAAACTAAACCCAAGTTTTAATGTAATGACTGTACAGTAACTGCGGTATGATTGGTTTGTATCGACCAATTTTTTTTCTTATCACTTTCATTTGCTTTACAGTTCATGATTGCGGTAACTGTATATTAAGAGCGTACACCTTCAATATCAATTTTAATTAATTTTTTCGCTTTTTAGACAGCAAGGTATATGCTGGAGACAAAAAATAAAAACATATTGTATTTCTAAAATGTAGTAAAACAAAAGTAGATATTTACTATATATATATATATATATATATTTATATATATATAACAGCGGTGTCAGTCCGTCCGTCCATCTTTCTGATGTTAAGATTAGACATTAGAATAAAACATTGATTTTAATGAGACTCCAATTAGTGATATTCAGATTGGTAGACCTTTAGGTATTTCTGAATAATTGTGCACATACTTATTCCCTGTACTTTTTTAGCATACTTGACAATATCTCATTGCCCACTAGACAGTCAAAGTACTGGTATATATAGTAGTGATGCCTGTAGTATATAGTAGTAGCCTATATAGGCTACTACTATATTATAGTAGCATACGCTGTTTTTTCTTTGGAATACAGCAAGAGAGAAAACCCTATTTTTAAGGCCAATTATGGTATTATGGTTATTCAAATTGAATTTTAGATTTTACTCCAACTTGACGCTTTAAATTATAGAGAACTTTTTATGTAATAGGAAACAAAAGCTTTGCGTAAGTTCTTTATCTAAGTGAATCATAAGCTATAGGATGCTTACGTGAAAGGAGGCTTACGTTATAATAGAATACTTACGTTAAAGGAGGCTTAGGTTATAATAGAATACTTACAACGTTATAGAAGGCTTACGTTATACAAGTATCTACTGTATGAGAAGCTGAGTTTTTGTGATGAACTTTTAATGTCGGCTGAATGTTTATCACCTTTTAACCAGAAGCAAATTGATGAGGAAGACTGGTGGTAACACAGGACGGTGGATTATCAAAATTACAGCAAAAACTAACATTAATCAAAAGAAAATGTTGTTCAACCAATGAGGAGCCAATTAGATTGATGTCATTAAACACAATGTTATTGCTCAGAGACAGTTTTTAAATCATATTTCTGGCAGTCGCCATAAGAGCAGAAACCCTAGTTTTGAAGTTGTCTTCAATGAACACACGTTGCGATTATGTGTTGTGAAAGTGTCCTCTTGTTTGTCTGAATCACCTAACATTAAAGTATTACAGCTGTACCTTCTTTTATCCTTTTTCATGTATTTACACTTTTCATGCTCTAGAAGTTACAGGAGAAGACAACTACTAAACACGCCAAGTCAACTTCTCTCTACAACTAGGTTTAGCTAGTTCCTCGGACTGCTGATGCTGTAGAGCCTCGGAAAATGTTTTGCAGAAACTATTTAGCTCTGACTGCCATATTTATTAAAAGAACAATTATGGTTTTTTGGTTCTTTTGACGTAAATCATTCCCTGTGGCCGCTAACAGATACAGAATATCTAAAATTCATGTTGGCAAATTGTAGAGCAATTTTCAAACATACTTCGCATTGTTTAGTAAGGAGTTGTCTGCAAGTAGAATCAATGCTCGATGCTAGTATGCATAGCTCTTTATTGACATTGGCAATCATCAACAAAATGATGATTTTCGCTACGTGCCAAAAAGGAGAAGACAGCAATAAGGAATTCTAGATTGAGTTGAACGAATGTGTTTTAAAAGTTGATAATCTAGTATTAACTTTCGGAGAAATTAGTATTTCAGAGCTTCGATAGTAAAGTGTAGATTGAAGTAACAGAAAGTTCATAAACTGAAACATATGATGGATGAAGTATGTTGGTGTCACGGAATAGAAGCTGATGTTTGTCATGTGTGTGGAAAGATAAATACAAATACTCTGAGCATAGTTTACGCAGAGTTTCTGAAACCCACAAGTACAGAAATGAGCAAGCTTGTGATAAGGCAACATGTTTAAAGATTTGGTTATTTGATTGGTGTAAGTGTGGTAAGCTGAAATACATGATCGGTAGTACACAATTCTTATGCATATATGTACGCGTATAGAGTTAAACCTTTACGTTCAATGTCAGTTCATTCCAAAATCTTTCTATGTAAAAATTTTTGTACACCAAATGTTTAATAAGTATAGACTGAACGTTGAGTAAGCAAAAACTGACATCTTTAATAATTATAACACATGATACCTTGAGATACGATTGTCTAGACTTACAATTTATTTGAGATACGACATGAAAATTTCTACCAATTTTTTGCTGAGCTGCGACAAAAATTTGAAATACGAATCGATGATCGCCGTGAGTGCCGCTAGGGAGCAGTGCATTTGCTTAGCCTGTTTGGTTGTTGTCTCACCACCACTGCATTCACGCGTGCTTGCTCATCTCTTTTATTTGTTTTATTTTGGATTATACACCCTAATTTCGGGATCAACCATGGGTCTCAAGGCTAAAGACAAAGGTGGTGAAAAGAAAAATAACACCTCACCTGTCACCGAGGTAAGTACCGTACAGTAAAACCTTTTTTTTTACTGATTTTATTGACATTTATCATACATCAATATGTTATTTTATCATTGTGTGTTATTACTAGTTTAGTTTTGCCATACAAAGATGGTTATAGAACGAATTAAATTCATATATCAAGGCACCACTGTTTACTAGCAATTACACATAGCTCTGAGACATGTACATTTAATAAAACTATGGAAACAGTTAAATAAATAACTATATTTTTTAAGCAACTAGCAATAGATTTCATGTCTACTTTAGAGAAAACTTGGAATATCTACTATGGATGTGAAGTGGCAACGCCAACATTCAAAGTCGATGTTTTATTTGTATGGATGACAAGATAGGATACCGAGTATTGTTTATAAGTCTATTGACTTATGGAGTTTATCCAACACTGTTGCCCAATGTGTAAGATTTTGTCCAAGGTTTTATCTGTTCTATAAACATAAATAAAACATATCAAGGCCTAGGTGAATTCTTGGCATCGCACAGGAAATAAAAACAGCTTATAAACAGTGTCAGGTAACATACTGTAGTTGCCATTGGCTAAGTTTACTAATTAGCAAATTTGTTAATTTGAATAACTTAAGCTAGTAACTTGACCTTGTCTAAATATTTACTATAATAAGAGCCATGAAGCCAGCCTGTAATTGTTGCATGTGACGTTATGCGTCATGATCTCTGCCAATCATGATGTCAAAGCATGCTACCATTTTTTCAAGTGCTTCAAGAACAAGTATTTTAACTGGTGTAATGAATATGACTACAGTTATTCATTGTATATCAATGTAGCCACCTGGCCTAGTAGCTAGAACGTCTGCCTGCAGACCTGGAAAATCCAGGTTTAAACCCAGTTCGAAGCACATTTTCATTCCTAAAGCTGGACAGCTGCAACTGGACACACAAATGACAGGTCAGCAGACAAACACTGAGAATTATTTATGTAGATATGCTTAGACACGAGAGAAATAATTGTGCAATAATTGCAAATAATTGTACAGGTATTAGCTATTTCATCTGTCTAAAAGATTTTTGATAAGTATGGATTGATCATCAACATGAATTTGAGTATTTACGCTTTGTTCGTGTGGGATCATCATAAAAATGTGAAAGCTTGTAACATGATCTGACGTGAAGAGATAGTGGCTTCTGATTACTGAGCTGATATTAGCACAGGGAGCCACAAGAGGTTCACCAGCGTTTGTCAAGAGGAATCCAGTTTTTAGGCATTTATTCTGCACAATAACTAACATTCCAATCGTACCTCTGGTAGTGGCCATTAAGCACAGGAACCCTGGTTTAGAAGTTGCCATCAACTGAGATGTTACCTCTTTCGATTGATAAGTGTCTCTATCGACTGAAGTTTGTCATTAGTTCCTAAAGTGCGTCGCTGCCAACTGAAATGTGTCGCTATCAACTGAAATGTGTCATTATCGCCTGAAATGTGTCGCTATCAACTGCAATGTGTCACTATCAACTGAAATGTGTCGCTATCACCTGAAATGTGTCGCTATCACCTGAAATGTGCCGCTATTAGCTGAAATGTGTCATTATCGACTGAAATGTGTCGCTATCAACTGAAATCTGTCTCTATTGACTGAGGTGCATCTTTATCGCAGCTGTCACCAACCTTTTTAAGATTAAGGGCTATTTCATGGAAACCGAATAGTATGAAGGGCTACTTCTGTGATACAAACTTCCTCAATAGCCAAATAGCACAGATCACTTTTTAACAGTAGTAGTAGCATTAGTATTACCATTATGGGAAGAAACTGATCACACAAGTGTTAATTATTCTCATGATTATTCAAAGACAGCATATTTAAAAATGCTTTATTTATAATTATCGGTTACAACATTTGAATGTCAAGGAAATCATTAGTCAAGTCACAATTAGCTATATAGTCTTTTTTGGATAACTTTTCATATTTCTGTCCACCATTTGCCATTAATTGTTACTACGTTTTTGATGAACGCATGTTGTCTCTTCTTTGTCCCATTAGTGAAAAGCCCAGCATTGCAATTTTCTCGCCAGTGTTATGTAATCTGGTGATTAATATAAGCTTGCAAGTTTTAGTGTGTGTGTATTGTAAATGTGTATCAGTAAAGCGTAGTGCGTTTGTTCTCGCTATCATTCATGTTAAAAAAGGTTGATTCACAGAGATATGTTAACCAAACGAACCAGCGACTTTCACAGCTGCTGTGTGCAAACACTACTATACTTCTCTATGTTCACCAAGCATCAACTTCTGTTGCAGACTCATGGGATTCCAAGGGATGTGATTTTGCATCGTTAAGATTTCGTAATCCATTGACAATGAAGCCAGGTGTCGGCCGGTTTTTAGATGGAGCTATATTTTGACCAGTGCTATTTTTAGAAAGTCTCATGAGCTCCTAGTAGGGACTGCCGTACACCCACCAGCGACCCTACTTCATCTACTGTAAACTGTGAAGCCAGGTCACGAACGTGTCACCGAAGCTCTCTATCAAGTCACTTGTCTATCTACCCACTGATATCAGAGAGTAATCCCCTAATAATGTATCAACAAGATACTCTGTGCAAATACTCATGTCTGACTACTTAAAAAACTCTTATCGACTAGGCCAAAAAAAGCGAACAAATTCAAAGTTGCTACTGTCTGTTTGCATCCCACAAGATAGGCTTACCTTCACACCCAGAAACTGTTATTATTGATTACGCAATGATGGTACTTTGACTAATATCAACCCAGAAACTTACCACCTAGGTAGACATGCCATAATGCAAACGCATCGACATTCCTCATCAATTCACTACTGACAACTAGCATCAGAAAATGGACCTTTGCATTAGACTTTAAGTTTAACCCTACCATCGCAATTTTTCAATATGCATAACTCTTACACATATATTCTGAATGATTTCATCAATAGTGCTACATTTGCCATACCAACTTTCAATCACAAACGCAACTGTACACTCAGTTTTGGATCATCTGCCAAAAACTAACTTTGCTTTTTGCACAAAAAAGTCATACACAGAAATGACTCAAACGTATTATTACTCCTAGTAGAACCTAAGAATAAATCGCATTATTTAAATATTATTATAGCAACTTGTTCTGATGTACAGGTATTAAGTATTACCTCTGTGTCGAAAGAACTTAGGTAAGGTAAATATGGATCGATTATCAACGTGAATGGGTATATGTACGCTGTGTTAACATCATTACTCATAAAAATGTGAAAGCTTGAAAGACGATATGACAGGAAGTGATGCTTAGCTTCTATAAACTCAGTTGCGCAAACGATAACCTGAAACTCTACTATCAGCTTCTTAGACGCATGAGATAGGGTGGGTGTCTCGAATGACCGATGGGGCCAGGCAGCAGAAAAGCTCAGGATAAAATATGTAGTGTCAAGCATACTATCCATTGCTTACACTTGCTTTATTTTTATGGATGAGTATAAAGAAAAATGAAATAGCTCAAATCGCAAAAACTTTCCAATTTTATTGCCAAGAGCAGCGACACAAATATTAGTTACTCACTAAAATATGAAATAATCACTCGAGGCATTGATGACTAAACTAATATATGTATGGGTGCCGCTTGTCAGGCAACACATTGAAGCTTCCTTTACTGGTTGATAAAGTTTTACTGTTCATCTTCGTCATCACTCAGCTACAGTAAAAACGATACAATAGAAAGCTATAAATAGTAAACCAGATTGATTCAACTAAACCAACTCATAGACAATCCAATGACCATTGTATTAAGTTGTATCACATCAAATTAAAAATTTTTTAATTTGATCACATTGTATCGGTATTTTTCTATTATTCGCGATGTTTTTGATGTTTACAATGATCTGACTGCCAGGATGTTTTAAGATAAAAATTCTCAAATTTTCATCGCGGTTAAAACGCTCACAAGAAAATGACTTCTCCAAAAATATCATCAATATTCGCGCTTCCTGTTTGTCCATCTCATTATGTCCCTCTCGGCTATTGCATTTGAGCTTGCAGTGTTACATGTCTCTATTGACATATATTATTTTGTATTTGCTCATCATTTTTGGAATAAAACTTTAAATGTAGCCTTAGATACATTGCTATAGATGTCTCAAAAGATATAAAGCATTTAAAGGAAACAGCGAGGCGAATACTGTGTGAGTGTATGAGTACTTGATGCTGATGAGACCGTAGGTTTATCACTTATAAACAATAATTATGTACGACTATTGACATGATTTTTGGAGAAGCGTGGGCGCATCTTTTCTTCTGAACGATGTAATTGCAATCAAATTTGGTCGATTTTGATCTTAAACCATCCTGTCAAACCTTAAATACAGTCATACTTCGACTTACGAGCTTAATGCGTTCCGAGACTGAGCTCGTATGTCAATTTACTCGCATGTTGGTGCAATTTATTTATATATAGAACAATTAAATATATATTGATTGGTTTCCATACTCTAAAAAAAGCAAATAAAACACTCACAACAAGATATTGTAACAGAAAGAACATGTTAGTTATTGTCTCAACTTACCACATGCTTTCAAAAAGCAACAAATAAAAAATAATGCAAGGAAATGTGATTAATTAAAATGTAAAATTAAATACATACAGTAGCAGCTAACGCTAGCATTTGCCAAGGAGAGATATAAGTGTTATCCTTCATTACAACAGTTGAATTTGATAAATTTGGATTTTATCAAAGTCTTGAAAAACAAACTTAGAAGCAAACTTTCAATTTTAATGTAATTAAAATTTCTTCGGCGTTCATAGTCTGAAGTTTCTGGTGTTTCTTGCTAGTTAGCTAATTTTTCCTTTGTTTCGCTTTTATGACTAGCCGGCCGTTTTAAGAAAAAACCTATCTAAGGACGTTTGTCTTTGTCGCCCTTTCAATATGTTGCGATTAGTACGAACACTGGTGTCGTCACAAAGGGTTAATGCACGACCACTAGCCAACTTGTCCGAAAGTCAATTTTTTATAGTTTTGATAGATAGCACTGGCCTTTTCACTTTTATTGAAACATCGTTTCAGTTATGCTGTCAACGGCCAATCTTTTATCCAATGCCTGAGCAGTCTCTCCATCAGCGGTCGTGAAGATCGCTGCGCCGTTTAGAAACTATGGTTAGTCCTTTTGCAAACTAAATGTCCTGAATATAATCCTTCCGTTTGATAATTGTGGATATATTTCTGTCATATTGCTGAGCTAGCTCAATCACGCATACACATTTCGCATATTTTACTGTAATTTTCCGTTTAATATCAATTGTTATCATTTGCTTTTTCTTTCCATTATCTTTCATTTTACTGGCAAACTTTCGGTCTACGCACCGTACTTTTAATTCACATAATTCTGCACTGAAAATCGCGCACACAAAAAACACGGTACAAAAGTATAACCTGAGCAGTAGAAAAATACAGAGTGATGCCGTTCTGATAAAACACCTCCGGCATACTTGGCAACTGACTCACGTGCTCGTATCTCAAACATGGCTCGTATGTTAGTGCTAAAACTTGCTTAAAAGCTGACTCGTATCTCAAGTTTCTCGTACGTTGGAGCACTCGTAAGTTGAAGTATTACTGTAATTGAAAGGTTGAAGAAGTAGGGCATGTAGAGAGAGTGATCCACTAACAGCTACAAGCTATAGAATTACATATAGAGAACATAAATAAAAATGTGATACCGTAAGGATCAACTACCTCTTCAGAACAATCCATGTGCAAATTACACAAAGTTGAAGCCTTGAGCTTGCATAACGTGACACGCCTTACTTAAAGTTCCCGTTGAGCCAATTTTAGATGAAACAATCTGCTAGCACACGTGCTGTTCAGCGGTCAATACGCTAGGACACTTATATTTCGCTAGTATTTAGTTTCGTGAGTAGCACACAGAGTAAAATTTCGCTGCAACTTAATTTCGCGGCTCTGATGAGTGCGAAAATATAGTGATGTGAAAATAAATGCAGTGGAAAAAACATTACATTCCTCAGGTCCAGTTTACTAATAAGAAAAAAATTCAATTTGGGAATAGTTCGTATTTGTAAACCACAGGTTGAAATGTGTGGGCGAGATCGACAATTCAATTTGATCACTTGCTGCCATTTATTTCTTAGACTATCAATGACGTCTAGGTCCCTCCCGCCGTGACTTTCACACTCGAATCCCAAGAAGAAGAAAATAGATAGGTAACAACTTCACAACCAAAACTGTATAACCCTTACGCTGCCATAAACGCATTTATGCGGTTTTTAGGGGCCACTGCCAAAAACGCATTTTTTGACTTTCTCAGCAATTGTGTGGTAACCTGATTTTATTATTTGTTGACCACATAACCCACGGTCTTTAAGAGTTTTATGAAATTGACTGTGTTGTCCGAAAATTTCTCTATAAAATCAGCCTAAAACAACGAGGCAATTTTTAACTTTTGTTTGAGAATTTCTAATCTAAAAACGAACATTTTTCTGTGAGTTCATTAACTACCCCGCGTGAGTCATAAAACAGGTAATTAGTTGTTGATGACATAATAGCCAATTTAGATTTTCGTGATTATACAGATGATTAAAGTAGAACTTGAAAAAATACTGTATACATATCATGAAGCAATATCGGCAATTTCGGTAAAATGGCTGGCACTAGGCCGGTAACGGATTTGTACATGGTTGGCAGTGAAAGAGATAATGTGGTTGGACCTGATGAGGGTTGATATTGTTTTTGGATGGTAATAAAATTCATCACTACAATAATTATTCTTCAATTTTATGACTTGACCTACCTGACTTTCATCCTCATCAGTTACAAATTCGTTGACTAAACTGATATAATCTTAATTTGCTTTGCCATGCTGCTCAGTCGGTGTATTAGCTATATAGAGTTTACCAGAAATTTCCCATTTATCCCAAACACAGACGAAAATTGCCTCCGTTTCTAATATGAAGATTTCATTGTGGATATCAATGGACAAAGCTATTTAACTTCGCGTTTTCGCTCGTTCGTTATGATAGTTTAGTTTCGCTCATTAAATTTTCGCGAGAGGATGACATCGCGAAAACGCGAAAGTTAGATGCCGCGAATACATAAGTGTCCTAGGGTATGTGAAACAACCAAATTTCAGGTCATTTGAAGAATCAGTTTTCTTGTAACTGGCTAAAATACACATGCGCATTTAGCCATGACTTGAAAAACAACCACGACCTCAACCAGCTTTCTGAGGCTGTATATGAAGAATTGGGCGTTATTGTTCAGAGCAGTTGACTGATGAATTGACTGTGTTCTTTACATTTAGAATAACAAGCAAAACATTATAGTCAAATCTTTCAGTTATCCTCTTAATTAAAGCTAAATTATTGCTGGAGCAGATGAAGAACTGCTTTCGCTTGCATCTTCTCTAATTGCTTTTAATAATATCACCCTTTAATAGAAGTGGTAGATTTATAAAAAGTAAAATATTCTAGCCATGGGCGGGTATAGTTGGTGGTTCAAGGTCAAATCTCGCGCCACTTATACTGTGAATGTACCACTGAAACTTTCTGCACATAAAAATAGCAAAGGATCTCTACTTTGGAAATAATTGTAATTAGTTGAAGCATTTAGGAACTTGGACTAGCATTTTATAAACAATAATTCTCAATGTTAATCGCAACAATTATTAATTTATAAACAGTAACTCTCAATGTTAATCGCAACAATTATTAATTTATAAACAGTAACTCTCAATGTTAATCGCAACAATTATTAATTTATAAACCGTAACTCTCAATGTTAATCGCAACAATTATTAATTTATAAACAGTAACTCTTAATGTTAATCGCAACAATTATTAATTTATAAACAGTAACTCTCAATGTTAATCGCAACAATTATTAATTTATAAACAGTAACTCTCAATGTTAATAGCAACAATTATTAATTTATAAACCGTAACTCTTAATGTTAATCGCAACAATTATTAATTTATAAACCGTAACTCTCAATGTTAATCGCAGCAATTATTAATTTATAAACCGTAACTCTCAATGTTAATCGCAACAATTATTAATTTATAAACCGTAACTCTTAATGCTAATCGCAACAATTATTAATTTTTTGATGAGTATTGAATCCAGTCATTTTTGAAGCATTAAAAACACCTCTAACAACGATTGGCCGAGCCCAACAGTTTTTCAAGCCACAGTCAAACACACATGTACATTATTTTAGTCCATTATAAAAAACTGACACTCCAAATAACTACAAGTTTCTTAATTCTGCATAAAAGACTATCCATAACAACATGTCCTTAACAACATATCCTTAACAACATGTCCTTAACAACATGTCCTTAACATGTCCTTAACAACATGTCCTTAACAACATATCATTAACAACATACCCTTAACAACATGTCCTTAACAAAATGTCCTTAACACACATCCTTAACAACATGTCATTAACAACATGTCCATAACAACATGTCCATAGCAACATGTCCATAACAACATATCCATAGCAACATGTCCATAACAACATGTCCTTAACAACATGTCCTTAACAACATGTCCTTAACACGTCCTTAACAACATGTCCTTAACAACATGTCCTTAACAACATGTCCTTAACAACATGTCCTTAACAACATGTCCTTAACAACATGTCCTTAACAACATGTCCTTAACATGTCCTTAACAACATGTCCTTAACAACATGTCCTTAACAACATATCATTAACAACATACCCTTAACAACATGTCCTTAACAAAATGTCCTTAACACACATCCTTAACAACATGTCATTAACAACATGTCCATAACAACATGTCCATAGCAACATGTCCATAACAACATATCCATAGCAACATGTCCATAACAACATGTCCTTAACAACATGTCCTTAACAACATATCTTTAACAACATGTCCTTAACAACATATCCTTTACAACATGTCCTTAACAACATGTTCATAGCAACATGTCCTAACAACATACCCTTAACAACATGTCTTTAACAACATATCCTTAACAACATATCCTTAACATATCCTTCCCAGATTGTTTCACCTAAACACGGCCAAATAGAACCTTAAAGAATAGGGAAAGCATAATATTATTATGCTTTATTATTTATCTTGAGGTGTTGACTGTTGTTGTAAAAAAAGAATCAAGGAGATTGACCAACCAGAAGCTGAAATATAGCCAGCCAAACACAGGTCTACCAAAAAACATAAGTGTTTTGGTAATCATCAATATATGACGTATGAAATCGACTTGTGTGCCATTGGTCAATTAAGCCAACTAATGCGCTCTCCTATAACAATCACGGTGTTTTAATTGGTTTAATCCCTGGAAGCATAGAACAATCAAATTGCGCCTAACAATCATTGCTCTGAGAATTCCGAACCAGTCCCTCTGACGTGTAGATTAGTTTTAGCATAAAATAATTACAAGCATCTATTATTTCGCAACATTTCGCTATCTTTAGTTAGTTAGGTCGCTATCTTGCTACTTCAGCTCAGTTTTGTTGTTCTCCCACTTAGCTTCCCTATTCAGACTCATCTTTAGCGCTGTTCAGATTTTTTTAGTTATAGCTAATAAATGGAATCAATTAAATCAATCATCAATCTCGGTTATCATTTGGAATTTTCTACAAATTATATTAGTTACATCATTTATTCTAGAGGCAGATATATTATTATTTTGTATAATATGCATTATGATTATTATATTAATCATAAAAAATAACCATAGATAAGCTAATAGATAAATAGAAAAATCAATTCAAAAGTTATTTATCATTTTCTTTTCTCACAGCAAGAGCAGCACGGTCAAGTTATTCTTTTTAAAATGATGGCTGTAGTGAACTTACAATCTGTTAATAGTGACGATAATTATGAAAATCAACTGAATGCTGCAGTAGGTACACAGTGATGAATGTATGATGAATGAACAAAAATTCATATTCCCATTTCTTATTCTAAACAAACTGCAAATTGCGGCTGTCACATATAAACTATACACACGCCGTTCGTTGAACAGAGGATCTCCGGAGCATATCCGTGGAGATTGAGTTAAAATTTGAAGCACAATAGTCAAAATCTGCTCTTCTGCTTTGAAAAATCATGGCGAGGGGTTGTGGGCAAATGCCTTTACCACGCAATGTTTGCTTGATATTCCTGAGAAACCAGAGCTAGCCTGTAAACTCTTTACTATCGCGAAAAGCTTTTCACATCTCGTAGCCTAAAACAATCATTATACGTAACGGCGGTAAGGGTGCGCAACTCCGGCACATTACCAATAAGTCGATTTCATACGTCACAGTTCTCGGGATTTTCGAAGGGTTTTCCTCTGATTCGTTATTAGGTAGACCTGTGTTTGGCTGGCTATATCTCAGCTTCTAGTGAGTCAATCTCCTTGATTCTTTTTTTAGAACATCAGTCGACACCTCAAGATTACTAATAAAGCATAATAATATTATGCGTTCTCTATTCTTTAAACTTCAGTAAGTGAAGGAAACAAAGCACAGCATACTGAAATGTTTGACATAACAACATCGAAGCCCAAGATAGCCCGATATTTTACACCAAAACAAGAAAAAGAGATGACTATCACAATGATGCTGGTGGAGAGATACCACTATGCAAGAGTATGAGAGTGATTTATGCCTTTTAGTATTTCCTTTTCATTTTCACTAGTTTTTAATTTTTTAATGAAAAGTTTACCCTGCGAAGTACTGAAGCCACGAAAGCTGAAAACGAAGTACCAATGATTACTATTAAGTAAATAAAATCAATTAGTAAATTAGGTACGTTAGTCAAGTTAGTAAATAGTAAGCTATCCAACTACAACAACAGGACTGTGTTTGACAATGTCCTGAATCACTGTTTAATGGCGGACTAACTATAAATTGTTTAACGACAAAATTATTCTTAATTAAAGTTGTCTGCCCCTTGACTGCTTTTACAACGCGAGTAGTTTTGCTGCCGTCAACCCCTTCACATGTAGCCAAGCAGCTATTAGACTTTATGACAGTTACTCATCCAGGTATATATATTTAAGACATCTGAGTACATATTTATTTGTCACATTCTCTCCTTTAGTGATAATATTCTGCATTTTGAAGCAAACTCGACGGCTCAAATTTAGGATTTTTCTACCCATTGCCACTAGATAGCGTTCACAGACATAACTCCATAGTATGATACAACTTTCTAACAGTCTCTTGCTTCAATAATTAAAACCAGAACCGAGCAACTGGCATGAATCATAGACTAATAATGGGCAGGCTAGTGTCTAGCTCAAAATCTTGCTTTACACAGAAGTGATATCATTACTTCTAACTATATGAAATTCAGGTAGAGTTATGAAATAGCTTCATTTATATTAGCGACTGTGGAATTTCAATAAGATCAGTGCTCTACTGTCCCACCAGCTCTTTGATGATAAAATCTGGAATAATACTGCAACAACGATTTTACTGCTAGAACACCGTTGCAATGATCTAAAAGCGTGATAATATAAATTTGACGAGTATTATATCGTCATGACGACAATTTGGACCATCTGAATAGCTTTAAACGAACAGCTCAGCCCCATTTGCGGTTCTGTCACTTACCCTCCTTCGTTTCTGTGGTCGTCCATTTAGATAGGCTTCACTTAAGGGCTGATCGACTGTGTTAGATTCTAGCCTAAGCTGTCTTTTTATGTCCTCCTCTATGATAGCTACCCAATCCTAAGAGAAAACTCAGATTGACAAAGATATGAGAGAAGACAACAATCGATATGATCATCTACGTTACATCGTATGACCAAATTGAGGAAACATTATTATGATAAGAGCATTATAGAGTTGTACATGATGACATCACTGAAGCATCTGTAAGGTCACCTAAGGGTCATCTGTAAGGGTCTTTAGGATTACTACCATTTCAGTTCAAGTTCTAGAACAGCTATGGCAAAATGGTGGATCTAAATCCGGATCTTTCCAGTTTTTTTGTGGATCTTTCAAGTTGCCTGTCAAAAAGGTTTTTTGAAATATTTTTTGAAAATTTGATTTAAAAAAAATTTTGTAAACTTCTTTTATAAATTTTGTAAATTCATTTGTTTCAACAATGAATTTTGTGAAAAGCAGTCATAGGACACGACTCACAAATACTCTTCATGAACTTTAAGAGTCACTAGAAGTAACAAAAAACCGTGTTTTGATAGTATTGTGAAGTCAAAGCCTCACTCATCATTTTTCTCACTGATATCAGACATATTTATTACAGCACATTCATTCACTGATTTATAGTCAAATTATTTATATAAACAAAAAATTTTCAAATCGTATTTGAGGCCTTGTTTTAAGATGCGCATAAGTAATTGCATGTTTATATACGGTAAAAAATAAAAGTGCACATCTTCAGCTCGTTGTGGATCTATAATGCGTCAGATTTGGCTGTAACGGATCATGGCCAAAATCATTTGGCCATCCCTGTTCTAGAAGCTTCTATCTAAGGGGAGATTTCCATCTTGACAAAAACTGACTGAACGATAAAAACCTGCACTGAGTGTCACCAATAGTTGCCAGCAGTCCGAGCGTGTTTTTGAGTTTTGACAAAGAATTGCAGACAAAAAACCTTTCATACACCCAATGCATGGGTAAAGGTCGGCACTTATGCAATAGGAAATATCTGACAAAGTGTTGCAACCAATATGTGAGCCATGAATGTTAATTTTGTTTTTCGTTGAGTACAGCCATTTTTCAATGAGCTTGACTTTCTGTAGCATCTGGCTGCATGACCGAAAGCAATGCTACCGTTACACCGTGTACGAGCTATAGAGCCTTGCTGCGTTAGATTGCCTTGCAGCCAATATGTGAGCTGCGCTTGATAACTATTACCATGAACTGTATCTGATACTTACAGCTGGTATCACGGCGCGCCAATCTGCGGCCGATGCCTCTGACAGTGAGGTGGTATCTATAGGGCTTGCAGGTGTTGGTGTAGTCTGTGTGGGTATACTGGTTCTCAAACTATTGGGTTGAATGGGTTGGGTGGTTGGAGCAGCATCTGCAAACTCTACTGAGTCCTACAGCAGAAAAGATATGTGAGAAAAATGACAATTAGAAAGAGTAGACTAGATTCTCAATATTAGATTATATCTTGCCACAGCAAATCACAATAAAGTTCCACGAACTAAACATAACAGCGCGTTCACCCAATTGTTGAACTAGACACTATAACTGCAAAAATCAAGGTCCGATCATAACAGTCTCACAAAGCTGACATATAAGGATATCATTGTGCACAATTATGTAAAATATGATGACAACAACTGACAGTTAAGCAGAGGTTAATGTGGCTTCACAATAAACATTATTATATGATGCTGTAACAAAGTTCTTTGACCAGCAACAATAATTGGAGTTATTATTTATTCAAGGCGGACTGGGGGGAGACTAATAGCAATGAATCTACAAGCAAAGCTCTCGCGAGTCTGTTGAATATTTACATTACACATTGAAAACTCGGATAATATGGATTGTCGATTGTATCTTTATAAATATCAGGTTAGAAACCAACTAAATGGCTGTAACCTACCGGTTTGATGAATTAATTCATATGAATGAACCAACTTGCGTCTAGCCAACTCTTGATCATAAGGTTAACTGAACATCCAGATGAACAGGTTACATTTTATGTTATAGGTTCTAGTTACACTCTTGTTAATTGTCCGTTATTGAAACAAACCAAACAGGAAGAACATTGCTAATGGTAGAAAAATCATGACAATCATTGGCATCATATCCTCAGGATTACAAGGTGCGGAATGGTGAGTGAAGGAAGCAAAATGGTTGTTTCCAACTTCCACTCCTGCATTTATATGCAAGTGAATAATAATGCAACAACAAGTCAATACAAAACAACAAAATTGTAGAATAAAACTGCAATGGCACCATTGTAATTCTAGTGTTTACCATGGTAACGCCAAAGCTTCAAACTTCAGGAGATCAATGAAAGTTGATTTATAAAAGTACAAAAAAGAAGACAAATCTCTCTGATGGATAAATTATTTCAATGCAACTGGATGACCCAAAGTACTGCTCAGGGACCAGAGTAACATTGACAAACAGCCACAATACCAACTTGACTTTAATAGCACCTTGAACATATGACCCAAATACGGTACACCTAAAACTCAAAATATAAGATATAAGATGAACAGTTATTTGACCTACATGATAGTCGCTCTCTCCTGACACCGGACTAAGTGTCCGAGGGCTGTCTGTCACCATGGAATAACCATTTGCACGAACTAAGAGGTTGTCAAGACTCGTGACTTCAATGTTGTTTACACTTTGCTGGAAACCTGAACTGCTTATTTGAGAGCGGATGAAAGTTCTAAAGACGTTTCCAAGCATTCTGTTACCTACCACGCTCCTAGCCTGAAATAGTTATATTAAACAGAGTCACACAGCTGATCGGATTACAGTAGCGAAAGTACAATGATCTCTTCCTACATCCCTTTCCTGAAACAGAGATACTGAACAGTAGTTGAAACTGGGATACTAAACACTAGTTGAAACAAGGATACTAAATAGTAGTTGAAACAGGAATACTAAACAGTAGTTAAAACAGGGATACTAAACACTAGTTGAAACAGGGATACTAAACAGTAGTTGAAACAGGGATACTAAACAGTAGTTGAAACTGGGATATTAAACAGTAGTTGAAACAGGGATACTAAACAGTAGTTGAAACAGGGATACTAAACAGTAGTGGAAACAGGGATACTAAACAGTAGTTGAAACAGGGATACTAAACAGTAGTTGAAACAGGGAAACTAAACAGTTGTTGAAACAGGGATATTAAACAGTAGTTGAAACAGGGATACTAAACAGTAGTTGAAACAGGGATACTAAACATTAGTTGAAACAGGGAAACTAAACAGTTGTTGAAACAGGGATATTAAACAGTAGTTGAAACAGGGATACTAAACAGGAGTTGAAACAGGTATACTAAACATTAGTTGAAACAGGAATATTAAACAGTAGTTGAAACAGGGATACTAAACAGTAGTTAAAACAGGGATACTAAACACTAGTTGAAACAGGGATACTAAACAGTAGTTGAAACATGGATATTAAACAGTAGTCGAAACTGGGATACTAAACAATAGTTGAAACAGGTATACTAAACACTAGTTGAAACAGGGATACTAAACAGTAGTTGAAACTGGGATACTAAACACTAGTTGAAACTGGGATATTAAACAGGAGTTGAAACAGGGATATTAAACAGGAGTTGAAACAGGGATATTAAACAGTAGTTGAAACAGGGATACTAAACAGAAGTTGAAACAGGGAAACTAAACAGTTGTTGAAACAGGGATATTAAACAGTAGTTCAAACAGGGATACTAGAAAGTAGTTGAAACATGGATATTAAACAGTAGTCGAAACTGGGATACTAAACAATAGTTGAAACAGGTATACTAAACACTAGTTGAAACAGGGATACTAAACAGTAGTTGAAACTGGGATACTAAACACTAGTTGAAACTGGGATATTAAACAGGAGTTGAAACAGGGATATTAAACAGTAGTTGAAACAGGGATACTAAACAGTTGTTGAAACATGGATATTAAACAGTAGTCGAAACTGGGATACTAAACAATAGTTGAAACAGGTATACTAAACACTAGTTGAAACAGGGATACTAAACAGTAGTTGAAACTGGGATACTAAACACTAGTTGAAAAAGGGATATTAAACAGTAGTTGAAACAGGGATACTAAACAGTTGTTGAAACAGGGATACTAAACAGTAGTTGAAACAGGGATACTAAACAGTAGTTGAAACAGGGATATTAAACAGTAGTTGAAACAGGGATATTAAACAGTTGTTGAAACAAGGATACTAAACAGTAGCTGAAACAGGGATATTAAAAAGTAGTTGAAACAAGGATACTAAACACTAGTTGAAAAAGGGATATTAAACAGTAGTTGAAACAGGGATACTAAACAGTAGTTAAAACAGGGATACTAAACAGTAGTTGAAACAGGGATACTAAATAGTAGTTGAAACTGGGATACTAAACACTAGTTGAAACAGGGATACTAAACAGTAGTTGAAACATGGATATTAAACAGTAGTCGAAACTGGGATACTAAACACTAGTTGAAACAGGGATACTAAACACTAGTTGAAACAGGGATACTAAACAGTAGTTGAAACAGGGATACTAAACAGTAGTTGAAACTGGGATACTAAACACTAGTTGAAACAGGGATATTAAACACTAGTTGAAACAGGGATACTAAATAGTAGTTGAAACTGGGATACTAAACACTAGTTGAAACAGGGATACTAAACAGTAATTGAAACAGGGATACTAAACACTAGTTGAAACAGGGATACTAAACAGTAGTTGAAACATGGATATTAAACAGTAGTCGAAACTGGGATACTAAACAATAGTTGAAACAGGTATACTAAACACTAGTTGAAACAGGGATACTAAACAGTAGTTGAAACTGGGATACTAAACACTAGTTGAAACTGGGATATTAAACAGGAGTTGAAACAGGGATATTAAACAGGAGTTGAAACAGGGATATTAAACAGTAGTTGAAACAGGGATACTAAACAGAAGTTGAAACAGGGAAACTAAACAGTTGTTGAAACAGGGATATTAAACAGTAGTTCAAACAGGGATACTAGAGAGTAGTTGAAACATGGATATTAAACAGTAGTCGAAACTGGGATACTAAACAATAGTTGAAACAGGTATACTAAACACTAGTTGAAACAGGGATACTAAACAGTAGTTGAAACAGGGATATTAAAAAGTAGTTGAAACAAGGATACTAAACACTAGTTGAAAAAGGGATATTAAACAGTAGTTGAAACAGGGATACTAAACAGTAGTTAAAACAGGGATACTAAACAGTAGTTGAAACAGGGATACTAAATAGTAGTTGAAACTGGGATACTAAACACTAGTTGAAACAGGGATACTAAACAGTAGTTGAAACATGGATACTAAACACTAGTTGAAACAAGGATACTAAATAGTAGTTGAAACAGGAATACTAAACAGTAGTTAAAACAGGGATACTAAACACTAGTTGAAACAGGGATACTAAACAGTAGTTGAAACTGGGATACTAAACACTAGTTGAAACTGGGATATTAAACAGGAGTTGAAACAGGGATATTAAACAGTAGTTGAAACAGGGATACTTAACAGTTGTTGAAACATGGATATTAAACAGTAGTCGAAACTGGGATACTAAACAATAGTTGAAACAGGTATACTAAACACTAGTTGAAACAGGGATACTAAACAGTAGTTGAAACTGGGATACTAAACACTAGTTGAAAAAGGGATATTAAACAGTAGTTGAAACAGGGATACTAAACAGTTGTTGAAACAGGGATACTAAACAGTAGTTGAAACAGGGATACTAAGCAGTAGTTGAAACAGGGATATTAAACAGTAGTTGAAACAGGGATATTAAACAGTTGTTGAAACAAGGATACTAAACAGTAGCTGAAACAGGGATATTAAAAAGTAGTTGAAACAAGGATACTAAACACTAGTTGAAAAAGGGATATTAAACAGTAGTTGAAACATGGATACTAAACAGTAGTTGAAACAGGGATACTAAACAGTAGTTGAAACTGGGATACTAAACACTAGTTGAAACAGGGATACTAAACAGTAGTTGAAACAGGGATACTAAACAGTAGTTGAAACAGGGATACTAAACAGTAGTTGAAACAGGGATACTAAACACTAGTTGAAACAGGGATACTAAACACTAGCTGAAACAGGGATACTAAACAGTAGTAAAAGCAAGGCGATCATTTATTAAAAACAGAAACAGCTGAATAGTTTTATATACACAGTATTTTTATGCTTCGAATGGGTTCCGAATTAACCGCTGTCAAACGAATTCGCATTCTACTGTTTAAAAAATTTAGAGTTGCACCATAAATATTTCTAAGATTCATGATGTATCTCTCAAAACAAAGCTTGTTAAAGTAGGCTTGTTTTCGGGTTACGGTCACTTTTCATTTCATACGTAGTCGACTAGTAGTACTAAAAGGTATTATTTCGTCATCCTCGTACGAGCAACCCATATTTGGCATGTAAAGGCAAAAAGTCAAGCAGAAACACAAATGAGTAACAGTATATTTTTGTAGCAGAAAAATATTTCTGCAGCAGAGCCTCACGTGGTTGTGAGCTAAAAAGTTTTTAACCCCTGCTTGGAAGAGCTAAGCAGAGTATTAGCGATTCTGATCTATAAGGCGTGCTTGTTTCAATGTCAAAGTATGCTCTCAGCGAATGCCTCCGTACAAATTTAGTGATACGGAATGGCATCGATTGTGCTCGTATTTACCGTTGTATGATTAGGCGTGGAAGCAACTCCAAACCCATTCGAAACATGGAAACGCAGTTATGGGTTAAACTTAAACTCAATAACTTTCTGTAAAATTAAACACAGATAGCTATCTAGACACAACTCATCTAGGATGGATACATACAATAATTTCATCCACAAGGTCCAAGGTCCACGATACGCTTTCAGAAAGATTTGACCTTGAATCGAATAGTGTGTTGCCAAGCCGGAGCCCTTCTCTAATACCTGGTCAAAAAAACATACTCTCTTAACACTTTGTGTTGGGCCACTGACACAGTAGTTACCAACCTATTACCCTGTATAGTCAAACCTCTACATAGATCTACAGTGAACCCATAGGATACGATTTTGATCTTTTCCAGGGTTGGCATCGTATGGTGAAAAAATCGTGTGTAGAGGTATAGAAACTATAGTACTTATATAATGCAAAGACCCCTTGGTAAAAATTGTCAAAATTTTGTATAAGTGCTGTACATATTAGTAACCAAATAGGATGTTAACTTACTAAACACAAACTTCAAGCTAAGTTTTAGTAAGTATTTTTATCTATTTTACTGAATTTCAACTTTTTAGCACTAAAATTTTATCACCAATTAGTTTTTGGCTTCATTTTTTAATATAATTTTAGCCGGTCTCATTAAAACCTTTTTCAACCTAATCCGGCAAGAAAGCCCAAACGCTGCTGCTTCCGTGATAGTGGATTTTTATAAGCAGGTTAAGAGAAGTTGTCTGACCACTGCTACCGTTTTAAACATGAGAATTGAGGAGCTGAGAGAAATCAGTCATAGTGTCTCATTTAGGCGCTGTGAAAATATTTTCAGTGAGCAACATGCGGTGTCTTTGTTATTTTTACGTACCTAATAAGCACATCGACTGCCAAATTTGAAATCTGGTGAAATTTGTTAAAATTTGTTAAATTGGTATGATAAAATAAGATTTGTACGGTGGGGTGAAAAATCATCATGTTCCACTTCGTAAGGTAAAAAAATTGTATATCAGGGTAGTCGTAATCTGAGGGTGTACTGTATAGAGTTAATTTATTACGAGACGCGTTTAATATGTTAAGGTTTTCATATGTTAAAACAAATATTCCGACAACTAAAAACTAATTTATTTAATTCGTTGCACAGCTGAAACACCTATGATCAGTCCTTAGTAGATACTGCAGGCAATTACACAAAACATTAAAGGTAACTATAAAAACTAAATAATACGTAAAAACACTCAAGTATTAAAATAATGATCAACACAAAGAGGTCTTCATAGCTACTTTTTCTTGGCCACACATAGAACAGAGGTATAGGCTGAGCAATGGGTAGGAAGTTAAAGCGGTGACAGAGGTAAGTGAACTAGCTCACTATAGCTTCCAACTAGTTGATGTTAAACTAACTTAGCGCATTTATTTTTATTTATTAAATGACTCTTACTCTTATTTTCAATCTTCACCAAACTCACGTTTTTACCGAAGAAACACTAGAATGCCTAAGGAAACATCAAACGCTTTATGTTAGGTATTACTTTCAGGCGTGGAGTCAAGATATGTGATCAAATTACAGTGGTGTGCTAAATAAACTGGACCACTCATCTTGTTGAAAAACTAAAATTCTCATTTAAAGCACTTTTACTCATTGTGAATTAAGTTATTAGTCATAAATTATACGAGGTCTGATCCAAAAGTTCCCGAAATGGAGTTGTATACTCGTGCATATTTGCACGATGGAAAAACCCATTGCAGGGTTGGCTGGGAAACACCTCTGGAGTGTTGTCACAAAATTTCAGGTTGCAATGACAATGCGTTCTCATGTGAGCTAACGATATGTCAAGGTCTGTCCGGTTCTTCCGTCGTTTTTTTAACAAATTTATCGTCGTGTCTAATCAATCGGAACAGCGTATTTGCATTAAATTTTGTGTGAAATTAGGGAAAACAAGTACTCAGACAGTTGAAATGTTAACTATTGCTTTTGAAGATGCTGGTCTAAAGAAAACACAAATTTTTGAGTGGTACAAACGTTTTTGTGAAGGTAGAGACAGCACTGAAGATGATGCGAGGCCTGGCAGACCAGCGTCGGCAAGAACCTGCTCGTAAATTGACAGTGTGAGATCACCAGTCATGCCAGATCGATGTTTAACCATTAGAGATATCTGGAGAGACTGGACTTAATTTTGGAACTGTTCAAAAAGTTTTAACTGACAATTTAAACGATTTTTTAACAATTTAAACGAGTCGCAGCAATGTTCGTGCCAAGCTTGCTAACTGATGATCAAAACGAGCTCAGGATGCACGCTTGAAACGATTTTAAGGAAGCTTTCAGGAATGATCAAAACTTTATTGTAAAGGTCGTAATATCCTTGCTTTTCCTAATTTCACACAAAATTTAATGCAAATGCGCTGTTCTGGTTAATTAGACATGACGATAAAAAATTTTTAAAAAGCGACGGAAGCACCTGACAGACCTTGACATATCGTCGGCTCACGTGAAAACGCGTTGTCATAGCAGCTTGAAATTTTGTGACAACACTCCAGAGGTGTTTCACAGCCAACGCTGCAATGGGTTTTTCAATCGTGCAAATATGCACGGGTATACAACTCCATTCCGGGAACTTTTGGATCAGACCTCGTATATTAAATTAATCCTCATTTTGTCACGATTTCAAATATGTTAACCAGACAGCCGTAAAAATATATCTTCAATTGTTATATAAGCTAAATTCTGAACATTTAATTTTTTAAGGATTGTAGATAACAATCTGTACAGATATGATCACACCACATATATTTATATTCGCTTATTTCGAGTCAAATACAGTATATTTTAGTTTTCAAACAAAGAGGTCCAGTTTATTTGGCACATCACTGTGATATTGCGAGCTCAAAAATTGGTGCATGTAAGTGGCTGACACCCGCAATGAACTCTCATCAAACACAGACACACCAAAACATTATCGCTGTCATCCGAACTGCAACTGAATGACAGCATTAGCATTGGAGAAAGCTTACCTATCCTTAGCCATGTTTTTACAGCATAGAGCTTCACAACACGACTATTTAAAGATGTGATTCCGCCAAAAAAGTCGATCAAAATGAAATTAAAGCCAATAAAAGGCTAAATCATCAGCTACAATTTGATGTCGTTTTTGTCTCTGTAGACTAACCCTGTCCAGAGATATAAGCGTTTGAATGAAGTATCTTCTAAAATGCTCAAATTCAAGTGGGTGTTTCATTCGTGACGTATATAGTGATACATGTGAAAAGAGTATACGAGCGATAAGTATAAGATCCCTTTTTTAGCCAATCATCGCCAATCATCAACAAAAAAATTTTTATAGGGCGTAATCAATGTTATCGCTATTAAAACGCGTTGTCTGTTATCTTGAAGTTAGAGATTTTACTCAATTACTAGATCGTACATCGACGTCGATATTTACTGAATTAATTGATATCGTTAATTTACTAAATCACTGGATCGACACGTTTTATTGCAAACAACAGAATTGTAACAATGCTTCCATGTACTGCAAAGGTGACTCTGAAGATGAAGGTGAGTTTTCTGAGCATCAGGTGGTTAAAGTTTGGGGCAGACAGTGATTAGAGCTGACAGATGTTATACTGCAGAGGGAGATAGGAGAATGGAGGTAAATTTATGTTTGACTTTGGGTCTCTTATATATATACTGTTGTGTTTACATTCAGATTAAATTTCCCTGTTTGCGACTATAATGTAACTTCCTGTGAACAAGATTGCTGAACAAGTGTTAAATATACGAAAGGTAATAATTTTAGTACTCATGAATACAATTACTAATTAATAAAATTTTGCTATCACCAATCATCATTTCATAAGTTTTTTATCGTTTCACCTAATTACAGTCATACTTCGACTTACGAGCTTAATGCGTTCCGAGACTGAGCTCGTATGTCAATTTACTCGCATGTTGGTGCAATTTATTTATATATAGAACAATTAAATATATATTGATTGGTTTCCATACTCTACAAAAAGCAAATAAAACACTCAAAACAAGATATTGTAACAGAAAGAACATGTTGGTTATTGTCCTAACGTACTACATGCTTTCAAAAAGCAACAAATAAAAAATAATGCAAGGAATGTGATTAATTAAAATGTAAAATTAAATACATACAATAGCAGTTAACACTCGCATTTGCCAGGGAGGGAGATATAAGTTATCCTTTGTAACAACAGTTGACTTTGATATATTTGGATTTCATCAAAGTGTTAAAAGACAAACTTAGAAGCAAACCTAAAAGCAAACTTTCATTTTCAACTAAACGTAATTAAAATTTCTTTTAAGATAAACCTATCTAAGGACGTTTGCCTTTGTCGCACTTTCAACGTGTTGCGATTAGAACGAACACAGGTGTCGTAACAAATGGTTAATGCATGACCACTAGCCAATTTGTCCGAATGTCCATTAAACAGTTTGGATAGATAGTGCCGGCCTTTTCACATAGCATCGTTTCAGTTACACTGTCACCGGCCAATTGTTTGTCCAATGCCATCAGCGGTCGTGAAGATCGCTGCACCGTTTAGAAACTATGGTTAGTTCTTTTGCGAACTAAATAAATGCCCTGAATATAATCCCTCTGTTTGATAATTATGAATGTATTTCTGTCATATTGCCGAGCTAGCTCAATCACGCATACACATTTCGCATATTTTTCAATATTTTTCCGTTTAATATCAATTGTTATCATTTGCTTTTTCTTTGTATTATCTTTCATTTTACTGGCAAACGTTCGGTATACGCACAGTACTTTTAATTCACATAATTTTGCACAGAAAATCGTGCACAAAAACACGGTACAAAAGTATAACCTGAGCAGTTAAAAAATACAGAGTGATGCTGTTCTCATAAAACACCTCCGGCATACTTGGCAACTGACTCAAGTGCTCGTATCTCAAACATGGCTCGTATGTTAGTGCTAAAACTTGCTTGAAAACTGGCTCGTATCTCAAGTTTCTCGTACGTTGGAGCACTCGTAAGTTGAAGTATTACTGTATAATATTTGCTTCAAATTGTCTTTGGCAGTTTTAGCTAGTAAACTAGATTTATGATTAGAATTTATGTTCACTTCTCACTTGTAGAAAGTGAGGAAAATCGATTGATTAATGCTCATCTTTAACTCCCAGAAACAAAGCTTTGAATTGTTGACTTGGCATACTTATGCTTTCGTTAAAGCACATAAAGTACATAATTTTTTTATTGTATATTTCAATACATCAGAGTCTTGGCTTTCGAATGAGCTATTGTTTGCCATGGTGAGACAGACATTGGTTGGTGTTTATAGAATTTCCCCAGAGCTCTACCGCAAAAAAGTTTACTGGCATAGTCTCGAAAATTGTGACGTCACAATTCTCGTATTCGTTGTTGTGTGCTCTTACCGCTTATTTATCAACTACGAAAGTGACGATAATGACGCTCGTGACTTACGAAGGTAAGACAACTCCAGAGAACGAATGAAGATGACAAAGGAATCAGTGTCATTAGTTCTCCATGTACATATTGGTTCTATGATAAGTACCTCAGACTCCCAGAACCATACTATATTTTCCCGATGATATTATGCACTAGCTCTTTATTTTTAATACGATGTTAAGGGTGCCGACTGAGACTAATTAGTTTCAAGCATTGCGTGATCTCGCGAAAGTGCGATTGACATTTAGTCCTAGGGCCACGCAACGCAGGTCATAATTTAATCGATGTGATTTCATTACCTTTATCAACGACAGTACATTTATTGAAGCATAATTAATTAACCCAGAACATGTGTTTGTATTGGTCGGGTGTTAGCACGATCGCGGGCATTGTTGATTATCTAGAATCTTAGTTTATTATTAGCGCTCTCCAGGTTTAACAGCACCGAATGTCACAGAAAAATGCGGCCTCAATGGCAGCGAAAGGGATCGACGACCTAAGGCTAAATGAGAATTATGACGCCACATTTTGAGTACCTGAACCAAGTGTGTTTTTTGCAGGACATACTTTTGACACCCCGTTTTTCACAGTTCTATTATTCTTTGTGTATTGAATACACGCTCATTCGAAAGCCAAGACTCTAATGTATTGAAATATATAATAAAAAAATTATGTAATTTATGTGCTTTAAAGATTTGTTCATTTTGTAATTTTACACTCTCAATCTATCTAACTCCCAATTTGAAAGCTTTCGGCAGATACGCGTAAGAACGACATATCTATAAATGACATATATTTATTTTTTTTTTTTTTATTGATTACAGGATGTTTATGTAGCGACACCAGTGGAACAGTTGCGGCAGTGTGGAAACTGCCATACACAAAAAAGAGTGACATGAATTTGTGCTGCACAAACCATGATATGTTTTGTTTGAGTTTACTGCAGTAGATAATTTGTCCTATTATATGAGCTGAAACTATATGAGTGGATACGACTTGAATTGATGGTTTTAATAAAAACTTTATGATGACTATACATGATTAAACTATACATGATAAAACTGACTATACATGATGTTTTTAGGGATGCAGCTGGTTTCGCCATATATATTCAAACTTATTCTTTTTAAAGATGCTGCTTGCTTATTTATTGATTTGAATAATTCATTTATTCTAGTAACTAGTTTCCGGTGTGGGTAGCAACAGAACTTCGCTGATACAAAGGCCACGATAAAAAAAGTCAACTTGACGACCTAATTACCGTTGACCGGCAGAATCGTAGTCGGTACTCAATTGTTTGCACAGCATTCAGAGGAAACTAACATGACAAATTTTTAATTTCCCTTATTTGAGGCGTTTGAGACATTTATGATAATGCATCTGCAGCTAGATTAAAAATTTTATCCTAGCAATCATGAGCAAATACAAAAAATATATGCCAATAGAGCCGCGTAGGACTAGACCTTTATCGCACTAGCTGATGTGGATACGAGACATAGAGACAGGTTGTTTCACTATATACATCATTTTGGGCAAGTCTGGGCACATCTTCTTTTCCTTAGCGTTTTTACCGCGATCAACATTTGACGATTTTAATATTCAAATATCTTGACAATGAGATCGCCTAAAACAACAAGTAGATAGACAAAAAGCAATACTTTCTCTTAAAATTAACTAAAATTTGACGCAATCACATCTCTAATTGTTTGGCAGCAATTTTTAGAGCAGTGTGCAACTGAAAACTACAGCATACATGGAGTAATCACTGAAATTTTTTATCAATTCCTCAGGTCTGTTTGGGCAGGTGAAGGACAGATAATTAAATGCAAAGACGTGTAACAGCGAGTACCTCTGAGCAGGCGGTCAAGAAGTTGCTGGCCATAGTTGATCACACTTGGTTTGCCGTTGATGAAAAAGGCGAGGATGTCCACTAGCCATAACTGCAGCCATGAGCATACGGTTTCAGGTATATCATACTGCTGCCCGGGCCTCGTACCCCGCCTCCGTTCTACTGCTCTCTAAAATAAGTTCACAAACAGCTAATCTCAATGAACACAACACCAGTAAATACATGGTCATAGGACCTTTGTACAGACTTATTGGAA
Source organism: Watersipora subatra (assembly GCF_963576615.1). Lineage (NCBI taxonomy): Eukaryota > Metazoa > Bryozoa > Gymnolaemata > Cheilostomatida > Watersiporidae > Watersipora > Watersipora subatra. The sequence goes on from NC_088715.1 coordinate 60,614,063, forward strand.
CTGTTATGCATAACCAACCTCTAATGTGACCACTGTTAGCTCAGTGGCTAAACATTACCTATTTGCCGCAGATTCCTGATGTCAAAGAGTTCAACAGCTTACAGATCCCAAGAAAATTTCAAGTCAAACCAAAGAAAGCGTAGATATCTCGGCATTTCATTTAAATCAACATATGAAACCACACATTGTTACATTGCAAATATAAAATCACAGGAAAAAAGCAAATAGGAAGCAATAATTGATTGTAACCAATTGATACTTTAGCATTCAAGCACAGAAAACTTCATAGACATGGACAAGAAACAATATTATTTATGCCTAGAAACGGTTTCTAAAAATTAAAATATCTGACAGCTCAGTAAAAAAAAAGCAGACCACTCCAAGTGCTTTATCACGGAGCTTGAAAAGTTTTGATATATATAACAGAGACGTGAAGCAATATTATTCGTTACTTTCCTAGCATCAGGTGTTGTAATTCAGCTGTGCATGTTTGTAGAAATGAAGTAACAAACATCCAATAAGCATGTGATTATCCGGCATGAAACTCACCAATGCATCTCTGATGTGGTCTCTAGCCGATAGCCCGAGTCTTCTCACCGCTGCCAACATGTTCTCCTCTGTTGGTTGACCATCCTGCAGAACATTAAATCTAGCAAACCGCCTCAAAGGTTCCCGTAGTCTGTCCAAGCGTTGCCCATGGCCCATGACCAGAAGGTGGAGGTCGGATAGTGTGATTTCTCTGAACAACAGACTGCACAGTTCCCCGAACACACCTGCGGATGGTTCAAAGCTTATGTAGAATGTTAATTGTCTATGGTGTAAGGCATTTAATGATCAGAGCACTCCAGAAATACTACCTGCCGACATACTGTCTATACAACAGCTACTACTAATGAATTACAATGTAGTAGCAAAATCGTTGCTATATATGATGATTGCCGCTAGTAATCATGAGTAAGATATATGAATCAGAGGCCCATACCAAAGTCTGAATCTGAGCTGGCAGACGGTAGAGACTCTAAACAAATCCTGTTCAGCTCTGCAATTGTAAGTGTACTGCTGCGCCCCATTACTGCCTCATTGAACGCACTCCGTACCCTGTCATTCAGCCTCTGTACTGCAGGAACTGCGACTCTCGATTCTCCTGTAGACTGTAACCAATTGGGAACTACTTATCAAATACCTCTGACTGAGATAAAACCATTAATAATAATAATTAGTTATATAACCAAATGTCAACCATCGCAAAGTTTCAAATGCATGTAACACATCCTAAAAAAGCAACAGCATGCCCTCCGCATGTAAGATACAAAAATTAAGCTTCAAATTTTAATTAATTTACTATATACATATTTGCATGTATAAAGTGCGTGCACAGTCATACCTCAATATAAAAGTTTAATGCATTCTGGAACTGAGCTTTTATGTTAATTTACTCGCATCTCAAGGCACTGTTTCCTATATAAAATATCTAAGTACGTGTACAAATTAATTCGTTACCATATTATAAGAAAACACCTGAACAGGATATTACAGTGGAAAAACGTGTTTTTAATTGTTGTAATTCAGTACATGTGCTAAAAAATAACAAATACCTATTCAGTTGCTATGATCTGCAATAAAATGTAACATCACTACTGTATGGAGTTTTCACCATCGAGACAGACGTTGCGAATATCGGCTATTTGAGAGAGACTTGAAAGCAATGCGTTCGGTACACTAAACTTTTGTGATCCTACATAAAAAAAGTGAATTTAATTTAAATGAATTCACTTTACCAAACACCCATTTGAACCTGAGTTTTAATCTTTCACCAAACTTACATTAATTTTGTCGTCTCATTTTTTTAGTATCTTTCCGGTTAGACACGTTTGACCTCGCGTTCACTATAACTGTTAACCAACCTTTTAAAATGATTTTTTCTAAACTGAATTGAGGTGAAAGACTGAGCGGTGCTGTTCTCAAAAGCGACCTTTCGCATACTTGGCCATATAGTGGCCATCAAAAGCCAGCTTGTAAGCTCATATCTCAAAGATTACTCGTATCTCAAAGAATAAACTTGCTAGAAAGCCAGCTCGTGTAGAGAGTTTCTCGTGTGTTGGGGCACTCGTATGTAAAAGTATAACTGTATATATATATACATATATATGTATATATATATATACATAAATATGTATATATATACGTATATATATGTTTATACATATACTTATATATATACATATATATCAATATATATATATATATACATATATGTAAAATTGGGTAAAAATGAAAGTTAAAGTTAAGTTTAAAACAACTTTATTACTAATATGACCCCTATAACTACAGAACCAAGAGAATGCAACTGCCGACATAAGAATGGCTGCCCACTACAAGGAAAGTGCCTGAGCAAGTCAATTATATATAAGGCGACAGTCACCACCAATGATCAATCTGCGGACGAACATTACATAGGATTGACTGACACCACATTCAAACAACGCTATTACAATCATATGACAACCTTTAGAAATGTAGAGAAAAGATCAAGCACCGAGCTCAGTAAGCACATATGGACCTTAAAAGACCAAGGCATAGAATATAACATCAAGTGGAGCATAGTCAAAAGAGCTACATCATACAACAAGACCACAGGCAGATGCAACCTATGTCTGTATGAGAAATTTTATATTATATACAATCCTAACATTGCTACCTTAAACAAACGCTGCGAACTAGTTTCAACATGTAGACATGCTGGCAAATTCCTTTTAAGCAATTTTAAGACTTAACTTTTAAACTTCTGCTTTGTTGAGGCTTTAAATCGTGTTGCTTGCTAATTTTAATCCTACGTATCAGTGGTGTATTTAGGTATTTTAAGACCTACGCTTTTATTTCCATCTATATATAAGTCGTTTTCAGTGCTAACAATTTTATCTGATGATTATTGCATGGCAATATGAAACTATTAGTAATAAAGTTGTTTTAAACTTAACTTTAACTTTCATTTTTACCCAATTTTACATCGCTCTATTTTAATATTGAGCACTTTCATGCAAGAGACTGTTCATACTGCATCTACTGTATATACATATATGTATATACACGCGTGTACATATACCCGTACACATACATATATAAATAAATATATATATAATATATATAAACAAATAAATATATTAGAAACGCTAGTTAGATGAAGAATAATAAAGGAAGAACACTCAATACACTATGTGTAGGGTGAATTATACAATAATATAAGGAGCATTTAGCTGTTAGTTAATCCCTAAAAAATTGTTTCAAGCAGACATAGATCTACTCTCATCAGGTGATATATACATGTATTATATTTATATTATATACAGAGCTATTATATTACACGGTATATACATGAATATGAAAGGAATACATCTACATGTATTTATTTTTATCCTATAATATAGTAGCTGTTTTAGAAACTGATGACTTATGGAAATCAATTCAATAAATTCTCTGAGTTAACTACCAATAAAGTTCACTACCCCGGTTACTAGGACATGCAAGCCACCAATTGGACCAGTGCAAGTGGGTATCATGAAGATGAGGAGAGAGATATACTTACAAGCCAGGGCTGCTCAACAGCGAGTGACACCAGTGAATCTCGAATTCCTTCATAAAATTGCCTTCTCCCTTCACTGGTAGCTGCCTCAGCACGTGTGCTCTGGAAAGGGATTGTTCACATGGATAACAATGAATAAAACATTTAGAACCTTAACCTAGCATGCCTGAGCATGTCTATTACATAAAGAGATCAGTTCATTACCTTAAGCGAGTATACCCTCAGCATGTCTATTACATACAGAGATCAGTTCATTACCTTAAGCTAGCATACCCTCAGCATGTCTATTACATACAGACATCAGCTCAATACCTTAACCTAGCATGCCCTGAGCATGTCTATTACATACAGAGATCAGTTCATTACCTTAAGCTAGCATACCCTCAGCATGTCTATTACATACAGAGATCAGTTCATTACCTTAAGCTAGCATGCCTGAGCATGTCTATTACATAAAGAGATCAGTTCAATACCTTAAGCTAGCATACCCTCAGCATGTCTATTACATACAGAGATCAGTTCAATACCTTAAGCTAGCATGCCCTCAGCATGTCTACTACATACAGAGATCAGTTCATTACCTTAAGCGAGCATACCCTCAGCATGTCTATTACATACAGAGATCAGTTCATTACCTTAAGCTAGCATACCCTCAGCATGTCTATTACATACAGACATCAGCTCAATACCTTAACCTAGCATGCCCTGAGCATGTCTATTACATACAGAGATCAGTTCATTACCTTAAGCTAGCATACCCTCAGCATGTCTATTACATACAGAGATCAGTTCATTACCTTAAGCTAGCATGCCTGAGCATGTCTATTACATAAAGAGATCAGTTCAATACCTTAAGCTAGCATACCCTCAGCATGTCTATTACATACAGAGATCAGTTCAATACCTTAAGCTAGCATGCCCTCAGCATGTCTACTACATACAGAGATCAGTTCAGTACCTTAAGCTAGCATGCCCTCAGCATGTCTATTACATACAGAGATCAGTTCAATACCTTAAGCTAGCATGCCCTCAGCATGTCTACTACATACAGAGATCAGTTCATTACCTTAAGCGAGCATACCCTCAGCATGTCTATTACATACAGAGATCAGTTCATTACCTTAAGCTAGCATGCCTGAGCATGTCTATTACATAAAGAGATCAGTTCAATACCTTAAGCTAGCATACCCTCAGCATGTCTATTACATACAGAGATCAGTTCAATACCTTAAGCTAGCATGCCCTCAGCATGTCTACTACATACAGAGATCAGTTCAGTACCTTAAGCTAGCATACCCTCAGCATGTCTATTACATACAGAGATCAGTTCATTACCTTAAGCTAGCATACCCTCAGCATGTCTATTACATACAGACATCAGCTCGATACCTTAACCTAGCATGCCCTGAGCATGTCTATTACATACAGAGATCAGTTCATTACCTTAAGCTAGCATACCCTCAGCATGTCTATTACATACAGAGATCAGTTCATTACCTTAAGCTAGCATGCCTGAGCATGTCTTTTACATACAGAGATCAGTTCATTACCTTAACCTAGCATGCCTGAGCATGTCTATTACATACAGAGATCAGTTCAATACCTTAAGCTAGCATGCCCTCAGCATGTCTATTACATACAGAGATCAGTTCATTACCTTAAGCTAGCATGCCTGAGCATGTCTATTACATAAAGAGATCAGTTCATCACCTTAAGCTAGCATGCCTGAGCATGTCTATTACATACAGAGATCAGTTCATTACCTTAAGCTAGCATACCCTCAGCATGTCTATTACATACAGAGATCAGTTCAATACCTTAAGCTAGCATACCCTCAGCATGTCTATTACATACAAAGATCAGTTCAATACCTTAATCTAGCATACCCTCAGCATGTCTATTACATAAAGAGATCAGTTCAATGCCTTAACATAGCATGCCTGAGCATGTCTATTACATACAGAGATCAGTTCAATACCTTAAGCTAGCATGCCCTAAGCATGTCTACTACATACATAGATCAGTTCAATACCTTAACCTAGCATGCCCTCAGCATGTCTATTACATACAGAGATCAGTTCAATACCTTAAGCTAGCATACCCTCAGCATGTCTATTACATACAGAGATCAGTTCAATACTTTAAGCTAGCATGCCCTCAGCATGTCTACTACATACAGAGATCAGTTCAGTACCTTAAGCTAGCATGCCCTCAGCATGTCTACTACATACATAGATCAGTTCAATACCTTAACCTAGCATGCCCTCAGCATGTCTATTACATGCAGAGATCAGCTCAATACCTTAAGCTAACATGCCCTCAGCATGTCTATTACATACAGAGATCAGTTCAATACCTTAAGCTAGCATACCCTCAGCATGTCTATTACATACAGAGATCAGTTCAATACCTTAAGCTAGCATGCCCTCAGCATGTTAACTGCTCATACGGTTATATCTCTGCTAATGCCAGAAATACATATATAGCAACGTGTCTATTCTAAATAAATTGGGGCGCTTGAAAGAAATATTGAAACTCGTTTTAATAACAACCATTGGTCTACACAGTAAAAATCTCATATGAATCAGCATCCACTGATCGGGCACCGATAGGTTAACTGGTAATGTTTGTGTAACTTGTAAATATTTTGGATAAAAAATAATTTACGGAAAAACAGTGTTTAACATTTCTTCTCCAAGAACCTATAGTACTTGGAGATGAAACGTTGGACATTTCATCTCCAAGTAATATTATATGTAGATTAGACATTGCATGTCCAAGTAACTTACAGTACAGTTGAAATAGCTTTTGACCATAGAGTTTCTTCAAAGCGAGACGTTTCCTAGGAGATATCAAACTGATACTGTGAGAATACTTGAAAACAAAACTGAGTTGAAAGGCTTGGTGAACGATGACTTAATGCGGACTTATGCAGACTTAAACGTGGTGTGCCATGTTCGCAGTGAGTAGGAACGACTACAAACAAAGTAACTTACAGGAAGAGAATCCGCAGAGCTGCTAGCCTCAGAGGCCGTTCTACGATTAGATGGGTTACCACTGCTCGGTAGTTGAGAAGTTGTATGTCTACAAAAAACATGTACTGCGTTACCTCCAAACTTTTTTAAGAGCGAGCTGGGCCTCTGAAATCAACGAGAACTTCATGAACTCCAAACTATACGCAACATACAATTCACCCGACAACTAAAACAAACATTAAGTCTATGCTTCAATCATGTAACAAATAGAATTATAATTCATCAACCACAATATATATTGCATATATGCACACGCTTATGTCTATGTATGTCACGTCTATGTATGCACACGTTTGCACATACATAGACTAGCAGAGTTCTCTACTGTAAAACTTCTGTAACCAAAGTACACATTTTCTGAAGGTTAAGCGAGTAATTATTAAACTTACGGTAAGTTATGTGCCAGCAATTTAAGAAGAGTAATAAAACCATCTTAGCATGGAACACTGACATCTCACATTTCAATAGGTCTAGATAATAGAATCGACGGCTTTATGCTAGATATTGTTGTTAAATAGTTTTAGACCGAATAGTGAATACTATGAAATCTGTAATTGAACACTGGAGTTGTCAAGGTTCAGTATTAAACATGGATATGGAACATTGATCAGTGTGACATCTAGTATTGGATTAGTATATGGTGGAACTCAGTATTGATATCGAGTACTGATATCGAGTACTGATATCGAGTATTGATATCGAGTATTGATATCGAGTATTGATATCGAATACTGATATCGAGTATTGATATCGAGTATTGATATCGAATATTGATATCGAGTATTGATGCCGAATTTTGATGTCGAGTATTGATGTCGAGTATTGATATCGAGTATTGATATCGAGTATTGATATCGAGTACAGATATCGAGTACTGATAACGAGTATTGATATCGAGTATTGATATCGAGTATTGATATCGAGTATTGATATCGAGTATTGATATCGAGTATTGATATCGAGTACAGATATCGAGTACAGATATCGAGTATTGATATCGAGTATTGATACCGAGTATTGATATCGAGTATTGATATCGAGTACTGATATCGAGTATTAATATCGAGTATTGATATCGAGTACAGATATCGAGTACTGATATCGAGTATTGATATCGAGTATTGATATCGAGTATTGATATCGAGTATTGATGTAGAGTATTGATATCGAGTATTGATATCGAGTATTGATATCGAGTATTGATATCGAGTATTGATATCGAGTATTGATATAGAGTATTGATATCGAGTATTGATATCGAGTATTGATATCGAGTATTGATATCGAGTACTGATATCGAGTATTGATATCGAGTACTGATATCGAGTACTGATATCGAGTATTGATATCGAGTACTGATATCGAGTATTGATATCGAGTATTGATATCGAGTACTGATATCGAGTATTGATATCGAGTATTGATATCGAGTATTGATATCGAATACTGATATCGAGTATTGATATCGAGTATTGATATCGAATATTGATATCGAATATTGATATCGAGTATTGATGCCGAATTTTGATGTCGAGTATTGATGTCGAGTATTGATATCGAGTATTGATATCGAGTATTGATATCGAGTATTGATATCGAGTACAGATATCGAGTACTGATAACGAGTATTGATATCGAGTATTGATATCGAGTATTGATATCGAGTATTGATATCGAGTATTGATATCGAGTATTGATATCGAGTATTGATATCGAGTATTGATATCGAGTATTGATATCGAGTGCAGATATCGAGTATTGATATCGAGTATTGATATCGAGTACAGATATCGAGTACAGATAACGAGTATTGATATCGAGTATTGATATCGAGTATTGATATCGAGTATTGATATCGAGTATTGATATCGAGTATTGATATCGAGTACAGATATCGATACAGATATCGAGTATTGATATCGAGTATTAATATCGAGTATTGATATCGAGTATTGATATCGAGTATTGATATAGAGTATTGATATCGAGTATTGATATCGAGTATTGATTTCGAGTATTGATATCGAGTATTGATATCGAGTATTGATATCGAGTATTGATATCGAGTATTGATATCGAGTATTGATATCGAGTATTAATATCGAGTATTGATATCGAGTATTGATGTCGAGTATTGATATCGAGTATTGATATAGAGTATTGATATCGAGTATTGATATCGAGTATTGATATCGAGTATTAATATCGAGTATTGATATCGAGTATTGATATCGAGTATTGATGTCGAGTATTGATATCGAGTATTGATATCGAGTATTGATATCGAGTATTGATATCGAGTATTGATATCGAGTATTGATATCGAGTATTGATATAGAGTATTGATATCGAGTATTGATATAGAGTATTGATATCGAGTATTGATATCGAGTATTGATATCGAGTATTGGTATCGAGTATTGATATCGAGTATTAATATCGAGTACTGATATCGAGTATTGATATCGAGTATTGATATCGAGTACAGATATCGAGTACTGATATCGAGTATTGATATCGAGTATTGATATTGAGTATTGATATCGAGTACAGATATCGAGTACTGATATCGAGTATTGATATCGAGTATTGATATCGAATATTGATATCGAATATTGATATCGAGTATTGATGCCGAATTTTGATGTCGAGTATTGATGTCGAGTATTGATATCGAGTATTGATATCGAGTATTGATATCGAGTATTGATATCGAGTATTGATATCGAGTACAGATATCGAGTACTGATAACGAGTATTGATATCGAGTATTGATATCGAGTATTGATATCGAGTATTGATATCGAGTATTGATATCGAGTATTGATATCGAGTATTGATATCGAGTATTGATATCGAGTGCAGATATCGAGTATTGATATCGAGTATTGATATCGAGTACAGATATCGAGTACTGATATCGAGTATTGATATCGAGTATTGATATCGAATATTGATATCGAATATTGATATCGAGTATTGATGCCGAATTTTGATGTCGAGTATTGATGTCGAGTATTGATATCGAGTATTGATATCGAGTATTGATATCGAGTATTGATATCGAGTACAGATATCGAGTACTGATAACGAGTATTGATATCGAGTATTGATATCGAGTATTGATATCGAGTATTGATATCGAGTATTGATATCGAGTATTGATATCGAGTATTGATATCGAGTATTGATATCGAGTGCAGATATCGAGTATTGATATCGAGTATTGATATCGAATACTGATATCGAGTATTGATATCGAGTATTGATATCGAATATTGATATCGAATATTGATATCGAGTATTGATGCCGAATTTTGATGTCGAGTATTGATGTCGAGTATTGATATCGAGTATTGATATCGAGTATTGATATCGAGTATTGATATCGAGTACAGATATCGAGTACTGATAACGAGTATTGATATCGAGTATTGATATCGAGTATTGATATCGAGTATTGATATCGAGTATTGATATCGAGTATTGATATCGAGTATTGATATCGAGTATTGATATCGAGTGCAGATATCGAGTATTGATATCGAGTATTGATATCGAGTACAGATATCGAGTACAGATAACGAGTATTGATATCGAGTATTGATATCGAGTATTAATATCGAGTATTGATATCGAGTATTGATATCGAGTATTGATATCGAGTACAGATATCGATACAGATATCGAGTATTGATATCGAGTATTAATATCGAGTATTGATATCGAGTATTGATATCGAGTATTGATATAGAGTATTGATATCGAGTATTGATATCGAGTATTGATATCGAGTATTGATATCGAGTATTGATATCGAGTATTGATATCGAGTATTGATATCGAGTATTGATATCGAGTATTGATATCGAGTATTGATATCGAGTATTAATATCGAGTATTGATATCGAGTATTGATATCGAGTATTGATGTCGAGTATTGATATCGAGTATTGATATCGAGTATTGATATCGAGTATTGATATCGAGTATTAATATCGAGTATTGATATCGAGTATTGATATCGAGTATTGATGTCGAGTATTGATATCGAGTATTGATATCGAGTATTGATATCGAGTATTGATATCGAGTATTGATATCGAGTATTGATATCGAGTATTGATATCGAGTATTGATATAGAGTATTGATATCGAGTATTGATATAGAGTATTGATATCGAGTATTGATATCGAGTATTGATATCGAGTATTGGTATCGAGTATTGATATCGAGTATTAATATCGAGTACTGATATCGAGTATTGATATCGAGTATTGATATCGAGTACAGATATCGAGTACTGATATCGAGTATTGATATCGAGTATTGATATTGAGTATTGATATAGAGTATTGATATCGAGTATTGATATCGAGTATTGATATCGAGTATTGATATCGAGTATTGATATCGAGTATTGATATAGAGTATTGATATCGAGTATTGATATCGAGTATTGATATCGAGTATTGATATCGAGTATTAATATCGAGTATTGATATCGAGTATTGATGTCGAGTATTGATGTCGAGTATTGATATCGAGTATTAATATCGAGTATTGATGTCAAGTATTGATATCGAGTATTGATATCGAGTATTGATATCGAGTATTAATATCGAGTATTGATATCGAGTACTGATATCGAGTATTGATATCAAGTATTGATATCGAGTATTAATATCGAGTACTGATATCGAGTATTGATATCGAGTACAGGTATCGAGTATTGATATCGAGCATTGATAACATTGAAGCCCTGTATTGTACACTAGTAGTGAACTAGGTGATGCCCTCCATTTCTTTCAGGGGGGTGTTTAAAGGGCTGGTTCCCAGACCTCAAACACCAGACAAAGTCTTGAAACCGAATATATTTATAGCCCTAGCAGAAGGTAGGGAGACATAATGACAAAATGAGGTTTATAAATATAGATTATTGGAAAGTATTAGAACATTATTGACATTATTAGTCATGATGTTCGAAACTAACTTTACAAGCGATGACTTGATTTTCAAAGGTTTCGAAAAGACAATCTTACATCTCGCTGCTTGAATGCAAAAGGTTATCATAGTAAAGTGGAAAGATTAAGATTAATGGCACAACCTCTGCAAAGATGCCGAGCCAGCAGAAGAGTTACGCTGAGAGGCGGTCGTAGTTGTTCTTGCTGCGGCCGAGGTACTGCCGGGGGAGCGAGAAGATGGTCTTGAGCTGTTTGATTGGCTGGTGGGCCTGGGAGGAAGCCAGTGTTTTGAATAGCAGCTTGTTAAATAGGGATCTTGCCTGTCCTTGGGTGTAGGAGGGACAGCTGGAGAACAGAAGTGACAATGCCTCGATATAGTCAAACCTTAACTATATTCGTTATGAAAAACAAATCAGTTCATAAAACCTATGTTGTACAGTATAACCATCTGAGGTCATACTTTCAAATAGACAATGACACTTTTATTAGAGCACATAATCCTAACAACGACATCTTTGCCATGTCAAACTAGTTATAATATGAACAAATGCCGAAAGCTTTACGATTTTTATGTATAAATAAATCGAAACACACAGTCAATACATTCTCAAAATAAGGAACTAAATATAAAAATTAAACATCACAGATTGGTCTGGTCAAAGGTCACATTAACTGGCAAGATCTGACCATCCACGAGGTTGGAAGAAGAGCGTACAACTTACCTTGAGGGAAGGGAAAGCCTGGAGGCAGCCCTGGCATCTGTGGTTCCATCGGTCCGTTTGCAGGTGTGGCTGAACCAGGAGGAGGTGTAAAAGAACCAAAAGCCCCATGAGGCATCGAAGCAGCGGAGGAAGGTGTAGGTCGGGTAGCAGCTGCGATGCAAATATAATATTTGAGTGGAATTCTTGTTGTATCCAGTCTATTGGTGATGTTAAAACTAATTCATTTTGGAAAATGTTTGTCACATATCTAATAGCAATCTGTTAAACTCCATATAGTCAGCTTACAACAATACAGTAGACGCTCCAATCAACGCAAACAATCCGTTCTGGGAACGTATAGAGATTTCACATTATACGAAGCGTAAAATACATGTAAATTTCCTAATGTTCCAAGATGTTCCCAAACTCACCCCTTTGGCCATAGAAAGAGAAACTAGACTTAACTTTTTAATTAGTTGTCTCTACTGTAACTGCAGTATTACTCATTTGAATAGAGAACTTTTTACCCTTTTAGTATCACTTGCACTCAGTTGATGGTTAATTATTGTAGTAATCTTACAATGAATTAAAGATGTGATTGCACTATTGAGGTCATGCAAATGAAAGTAAGACCAATACAAGGCTAAAACACCCTACAATTTGATGTCATTTTTGTCTTTGTAGACTAGCCCTTTCCAGAGATATAAGCATTTGAATGAGATCACTTTTTGAAACACTCAAATTTAAGAGAGTGCTTTATTTGTGAGATATATAGTGAGCTGTGAGCGTATATGAAAGCGTCCGTGAGCGATAAATATACTACCTCTTCTTTAGTCAATCATCAGCACAAACTTTTTATATAGGTCATAATAAATGTTATCGCTAGTAAAACGAGTTGTCTGTGATATCAAAGATTCTCATCTTTAGGGAATTTATTGAATTACTCGATCGTATACGATGTGTCGACTCGTTTTATTGACAAACAAGATAATTTCAACAATGCTTCTAGTTCCATCGAAGGTGACTCGTAGTTTTCCGAGTATCAGTGAATACGAGAGATAGAGACAGGCTGTCTCACTATATGCATCATTTTGGGCAAGCCTGGGCACATCTTTTTTTCTGAGTATTTTTACCGCGATCGATTTTTGTCAATTTTAATCTTCAAATATCTTGACAGTAAGATCGCCTGGAACAACAAACAACATCTCAAACGATAAACTCAAACTTTCTGTTAAAATCAACTAAAATCTGGCGCAATCACATCTTTAAGGAGAACTTACACTTTCACTGTCAATTTACACCAAGTTTTTCTTTCATTCTAGACAGCAAGATCTATTTTGCAACAGGAAAACCATAAAAATGTTTTACATGTATAAAATAAAGTAAATAAAACCAGAACATAACTTTAAAAATAATAAGAGCAGTGGCTATCTGTCTTTCCGTTTATTCGTCAAACAGGTTATGATAAAGTTTATGATAAAATATAGCTTTTGATGATACTCCAACTCATGACGTTCAGGTCGGTAGATCGACGCTCTAACTCCGACACGGAATAATTGAGTAGCTACCTAATATCTATGCTTTATCGACACATCTGACGATTTATCATGATGAACTAGACTGCCAGGGCACTAGTTTGTATAGAGATAACCCTATGCATCGTTTTATCTCTCTTGTGCAGCAAGAAGAGAGCGATGTCTTAAATCGAATTTGAGAGCTTGCGTCGACTTCACAAGGTATGTCATATACAATGTTTTATGTAATACGAAGCAAAATCTTTAAAAAAACTCTTCAAGTTTTTCGGAAATTATAGTATAAGTATATATGTTATAGGAGCGTCTACTGCACTCGACCATTTATCCATTTCTACAGGTTTTTAATGAAAGCCCATAACCAACGAGAAAGTTACAATCCAATAATGCATGCATACAGAAGATTCATGTAGTGAAGATATTAGTTGTCTGCCCCTCCTCCAAATAGCACAATTAACATTAAATAGCTCATAGGACCACAAGGTGATCAGTGCCCGTAACCATCGAGTTTTGCAAAATAAGAATAGCTACAATTTAAAATATTTAAATTTAATATTGGTGTTTACAATCAAATAATTTCAACATTAAATGGTAATAATTTATACAAATCAATCGCACAAACATTTCTTGTTAAAAGACAATCCGAAGTAATTTAAAAGCAATAGTCCAAGTTGGGATATGTAGGGGATATGTAGTCACTAATCAAAACCATCGACTAGACAATTTTATATATGTCTATGTACTGTAGAAAACACAAACCTAAAAATTAATTATTATTTCTGGTCAAGTGAAACATTACATGCAGTCTCATGTTGTATTGGAATTGTGACATCTTCATGCATAGCTTTTTAGTAACGGAGAAGACAACTGCCATACATTACAAGCCAATGTAGCCTTGATTAGTCATTGGGTATGATACAGCGAGTGTAGTACGGAGATTTAGTGCTTGTGAGACACAAAATGACTGGATATATCATGTCAGTATTTAACTGATACCAGTTAAAATTAAAGATTTAGATACAACAAATCACCAGTTCAGAAGTGGCTCCTAGATATGGGAAAGTTAAACTGGTTGAAACAGTTACTTTCATTTGACAAAAGTGCCTTAATTTCAATTACCGCATTTTAGTATTGTCATTGAGACGCTGAGAGTACATCTCTCGTCTTACTTCATGAGGTTTAGCAAATGTAATGTTCGCACAAGTTGAAAATGTGAGGTCAGGGCGTTACAATCATTTACAATACGATCTTCTAAAATAGCAACAACGCAGACTCTGAGCAACATAGTCGGCCTTCCTTTAATAGCGTGCAAGCATGAAAAGATCTAAAATTGCTCAATTATTCTCTTTTATAATAATAGCTACCACAGCAAATCTTCTTCTAAAACATTTAACTGCCAATCAAGGTTGAACAGGTAAACCAATGGCATCATACGGGATTTGAGCATTGTAGACTGACACTCATAATAACGCCTATCAACCACCTCTGGCATTCCAGAATAGTGCATTACACCTGATGATCTCACTCGGCACACTGGACTGCCAGGGTAACACTGGACTGCCAGGGTAACACTGGACTGCCAGGGTAACACTGGACTGCCAGGGTAACACTGGACTGCCAGGGTAACACTGGACTGCCAGGGTAACACTGGACTGCCAGGGTAACACTGGACTGCCAGGGTAACACTGGACTGTCAGGGTACTGTTAAACTATCATTTTAATAATTCACTATGGATAAACACTCCGACATAGTTTAAGCTTTGGGGAACATATTGACATTTAACTACTCGATTAAACTTCGCTGGATCAGTCTGGCAGTAAATTGGCATCAATGAGTTATTTCTGAACGGATTATATAGAAAGCTCTAGACATTCAAATCAGACAAACTAAACTCATATGAGCATGTTGTGTGTAAACACAAACAGTGTCAACCTATTGTTCATAAGCATGTTAGAATGCTATATGTCACCTTTTCTTATAAGCATAGCATTAGTCATTAAAATGGATATATCTCTTAACAACTTGCAAACTTTATAAAAGGAAATTTATCGCGTGTATACTTTAAGTTGTGTATATATAGATTGCATACATATATATATACATATATATATATATATATATATATATACACACATTGCGAGTATACATAAACCTGCGGTATATCAGATACACATAAGGCTCAGCAACCGGAGCAGCACCGCCCCTGAAGGGAGCACAGGTTTTTAATGACAATTGTAGACTCCAGTAGGATGAGTAGTCTTTTACCTGTGGTCGTTGAGGAACGAGGAGTGCCCTGGTGAAGGCCATCCGCCAGGCTGCCTGTTATGCCTGAGAAGGCATCTTGTATCAGCTGTGTCAAGTTGAAGCCACCAGGTGCACCTGGGGCTACCGGTGGTGCAGGGGCACTTGGAGCACCAGACTCAGATCTCTGGGCATCATCTGTTATGTCTTCACCACTGTCCGCTACAATGCGCGATTAAATCGCCTTTTTATGACTGTAAGCCATGGAACTACACAATAGTTTGGGAAAAAACTAAGCCCCCTTTTTTAGAAAACAAAAATTCTCATTTAAAACGTTGCTTACTCATTGTGGATTTAGTCAATAGCCAAAAATTATATACTAAATTTATCCTCATTGTGTCCTGATTCTCATTGTGTCCTGATTTCAAATATGGAAACCAAATCACTGTAAATTAGTTTTTTGAATAATGTAGGTTAAATTTAGAACATTTCCTTTTAATGATTGTAGATAATAATCTGTACTGATATGATCACGCCACATACATATATATTCCCTTATTTCAAGTCGTATACAATATATCTCAGTTTTCCAACAAAGTCTAGTTTATTTCACACACCCCTCTAGGTTCTGATAACGCTGTGCATGAAAATATTACCCGCTGACTACAAATAGAACCACAGCGTTAGGAAAAACTGTCACAGATCGAAGCATAGCACTCACAAAGATATCTAAGCATGAGATAGGAGATGAGGATAGAATAAGCACCAAAGGCAACTTAATTGACTAGAGGACCTTTAAACAAGTATAATCTCATGAGCTTTACATTTTTTCGACTAAAAAAGTTTCGAGATTTTACAACCACAGTAAAGAAAAAGCGGAGATCAAACAGGAAACATCACCTCATCTCATCACTCTGTGTAGCAACCTCACTGAAACGGTAAACTTTCAGTACACGGGGAAGAGAGGGAAAGAGTCACTTACTCTCCATATCTAACTCAATGCTTGTATAGACGCCCTGCTGACCGGCTGTACCCTGCGCTGACCTCGAATCTGTAGCAGTACTGCTGGTTGTACTTGTGTTTGAGTTGCTGGTTGGCCTCCTAGCCGCATTTGGAGCTACATTGACGGTTGCCTAGCAACGAAAAGCAGCACTTACTATTACCAACACTCATCGCCGAAATCTAATGGCTAATGCTTCTGTGTCACGAACTTTGTGACAGTGTAAAAAAGATATCCGGTCAACTAAGCGGCTTTGAGTTTACTTACGATGCATTGAAATTCAGAACAAACCTGCAAGAAATGTTCATAAACATCTCAAAATTCAATTTCGGAACGTATTTTTTGAGTGAACATACCATTCTAATAGTAGTAGCTGGTAAAATAAAATCAGTCTTACTACACGCAGGCAACATTAAACTCACAATGTCAGTGTTTTTCTGGATACAAGCCTTAAACCTCCCAATCTGAGTTTTATATACCGTATATCCCCACATATAAGCCGATTTTAAAACGCAAATATAGACAGGTATATATGCAGAGAGATATGGTAGTTTGGAGTGCATGTTTTTATCCACATAGTTAGTATTCATAAGCAAGATATTTTTGGCTTGTCTTCAACCCTTTGAACCTACCGGCCGGTATTCCAGCATTGCGTAGGGTGTGTCACAAACCCTGACGGCCAGAATACTGGCATTGCGTAGGGTGTGTCACAAACCCTGACGGCCAGAATACTGGCATTGCGTAGGGTTGTCACACCCTGACGGCCAGAATACTGGCATTGCGTAGGGTGTGTCACAAACCCTGACGGCCAGAATACTGGCATTGCGTAGGGTTGTCACACCCTGACGGCCAGAATACTGGCATTGCGTAGGGTGTGTCACAAACCCTGATGACCAGAATACTGGCATTGCGTAGGGTTGTCACAAACCCTGACGGCCAGAATACTGGCATTGCGTAGGGTTGTCACACCCTGACGGCCAGAATACTGGCATTGCGTAGGGTGTGTCACAAACCCTGACGGCCAGAATACTGGCATTGCGTAGGGTTGTCACACCCTGACGGCCAGAATACTGGCATTGCGTAGGGTGTGTCACAAACCCTGATGACCAGAATACTGGCATTGCGTAGGGTTGTCACAAACCCTGGCGGCCAGAATACTGGCATTGCGTAGGGTGTGTCACAAACCCTGACGGCCAGAATACTGGCATTGCGTAGGGTTGTCACACCCTGACGGCCAGAATACTGGCATTGCGTAGGGTGTGTCACAAACCCTGACGGCCAGAATACTGGCATTGCGTAGGGTTGTCACACCCTGACGGCCAGAATACTGGCATTGCGTAGGGTGTGTCACAAACCCTGATGACCAGAATACTGGCATTGCGTAGGGTTGTCACAAACCCTGACGGCCAGAATACTGGCATTGCGTAGGGTTGTCACACCCTGACGGCCAGAATACTGGCATTGCGTAGGGTGTGTCACAAACCCTGACGGCCAGAATACTGGCATTGCGTAGGGTTGTCACACCCTGACGGCCAGAATACTGGCATTGCGTAGGGTGTGTCACAAACCCTGATGACCAGAATACTGGCATTGCGTAGGGTTGTCACAAACCCTGGCGGCCAGAATACTGGCATTGCGTAGGGTGTGTCACAAACCCTGACGGCCAGAATACTGGCATTGCGTAGGGTTGTCACACCCTGACGGCCAGAATACTGGCATTGCGTAGGGTGTGTCACAAACCCTGACGGCCAGAATACTGGCATTGCGTAGGGTTGTCACACCCTGACGGCCAGAATACTGGCATTGCGTAGGGTGTGTCACAAACCCTGATGACCAGAATACTGGCATTGCGTAGGGTTGTCACAAACCCTGGCGGCCAGAATACTGGCGTTGCGTAGGGTGTGTCACAAACTCTGACGGCCAGAATACTGGCATCCACATGGCTCTGTTTACAAATGCTGTTTCTAACAGCATTTGTAAACCAACCAAATTAATTCTTATACAGGACGTTAGAGCAAAAATTTTACTTCCATTTTTAACCATTTTCAAATACTTTTACCCGCTTCCAGCGTTATAATACCAATTTTACTGGGGCGATATCAGGAAAAAAATTTATGCGAGGCTTTTGTTGGTATGTTTTGGAAGGTTGTGATGCAGATGAAGAATTATGATACTATTATTATCCAGATTATTTTAAGTCAAAATACGATGAACATGTGCTCGATGAATATGATAAGATTTTCAAAATCGTACGAATTTTTAAGGTTTTAGCCGGAAGAACTGTGAAACACCTTTTTTTCTTTTTGATGACATTGCTGTGTGTTGAGAGAACTTTTTTACCGGTGTTTTACTAAATATCATTGGACTAGATGAATGCCCAGTGTTGCCCAGGTAATAGAGGTCTTTGCGCAGAAAATATATTTCTATTTAGCATGTAACAACATGTGTCATTTTAACTTTCAAACTTCATATCATGAGGAGTGTTTTGTGCAGTTTAAATAAATTTCGAGAAAAAATAAAACTGTAAAGGTTTTCAAACTTTGCCAACCAACCGTAATGTTCAAATTTCATATCGTAGAGAAAATGTTTTGTGCAGGTCAAATAAATTAAGAAACAAAAGGAAACAACTATAAAAGTGTTTAGGTGTAAATGTGAAATAATTAGCAATAGCTAAACTACGTCTGTTTTGCTACGATTACAATAAAAGATGATTTGGTAAAGATACAATTAATACGATCTGGGAAAAAAATAAAAATCCTGAATATGTGGAATTAATAATTCACGTGAGAACATCACTTGACAAAACAATAACCAAATGTAATGACTATGTCAGAGAAATAAACTGATTCCGATCTACAGCAGTTTCGTGATGGCTGCGATCAACTGTTCGTTTTTGAGCTTTTAAGAGCTTGTAATCACATTTCCACATATTTTGAACCTACAACACAACAGAGTAAGACATGGTGAATCTTTTGATACTAAATAACTGTAATGTGAATTTTGTTGCAAGTCAACCTTTAAACAATTTTAAAAAATAACAAATGCAAAAGGTAATATTAGTTAATAATCAAAAATGCACATTTGACGTGCCGTTTTGCACCGTATGCGTGTGCACACGGTATACGGTATATGATAAGGGTGATAGAATGCTAACGACTGTATAGTTCAGTGGTTATACACATGGTTTGAAACTTGCAGTTGCAATCTCTGAGAGTTCAAATCCAGCACGTAGCGAGCTTTTCATTCCAAGACTTTAATAGCTATAACTGGACAGGCAGACATCCGAACAGACGACAAACTTCGAAATTTATATATATAGATAATGAACACATTTAATAAGTGTTAAAACTTTCTAATGTTGGACAAATTGCCCCCGGATATTGACAAGGGAGGTCAGGGTTCAAAGGGTTGGTTAATAACTAGAAAAATGAAGATTTGATTGTCTATGTCGACAACTGGATTCAGCTAAAATTAATTTAATCGCATTTTAGAAGGATATTAAAATAAGTGCCGTAAGCAGTTAAAATAAGCAGTTTCTATAAATTAGTCTTAACTTTAAAATTCATCTTGAATCGAATTGTTAGTTTGTGGTGACGGAAAACTATAGTTCAATAAAATATATATATGCTATACATCTATATAAGATGCTATATCATAATTTTGAGTATAGATGTAGGAAGAGACATACTTGCCAATTAAGTCAGCAATATGACATCACAATACCAGTGTAGTAGAAGGTATGGCTGGCTGTCTGGCAGCGAAAGACTTTTTGTCATTGTCTCGCCTGACCATTTATTCAAATCTGGGCATACATGGTTTTGTAAACTAATGAACCATTGTTTAGAAACTTTAGATGGTTAACATCTTAACATGTTCGTTAACATGGCTGTTAGATGGTTAACATCTTAACAGCCAGATGGAGCAGAAAGTTACAACTGGGACAGTTGAAAGAACAAGAATCAAACAGAAGTGTAAGCCAGTTTCCTACAACCTCTTCTCAATCAGCCACACTATCAGCCGTCATTATAGCTAATCCCTTCCATGCGCACCCTCTAAAGAACTACCGTGAGAAATGCGATATTAAAATTAGAAACAACCAAAGGAGCGTAAGCAAAATGCATCACATACCCTGAGAGGGATGGTGACTGGTATAGTTTGCTGGATTATGGCTGTGGGAGGAGGTGCAGGAGCTTCAACTGCAGTTAGCTCTCGATGGACTTCAGAGCTGAAGTCACACTGAAGATCGCTGAGGGCGTGGTAGATGTGCGCAAGGCAGTGCGTGACAGCGCTATGTGTGTCGAATAGATGTTGATTATGTCCAGGACATCCCGCCATCGGCTATATAAAAGTGAAACTGATCAATGAGAAGATAGAAAGAGCGATGAGTAGAAATTGATGAGTGGTTACAAGAAATTTTTTGTGTGTGCAAGTCATGTTCCTATGAACTGATTAATAGAGTAGCAGAGGGCAAATGACTTATGCAACCAAAATGATTTCCATGTCAAAAGCCTTGCCTGACAACAACTCATAAAATTGGCTCAAAGAATTATCTAACCAGTGATAAATGATGTATACAGATATAGTTTCCCCTATTTTAAAAACTAAATGTTCAGAATCGATAGAGACATAAATGGTGGTATACATACGTGGTGAAGAAGATCCCTAAACCGGTGGTTGTGAACACGGAGCCTGGAATTGAGAGCATCTACCTCTCCCCATAAAGAGTTGAGCACTTCAACATTAGGGTTACTACAAAAGTTGATCATTATGAACAAAATAGGCCCGGAAGTCACAAAAAGGGTGAGGGTAGAGTGGAACTTGAGGGTGAGACATAACGCGGGAGGGGAGGGGTGACAGTCTTAACAACTAATATACATCACAGGCCTTTTCCTTCAGTGTGCTACATCTCTATCTTCTGTTTTTCTTGTTGTACGTACAAGTAGGTACATTACTAGTCAAGATGGAGGAATAACTAAACTCGGCAAGTAAAAGAAGAATTGGAAGATGAAGCGGCAAGAATGCAAAAATGAGGAATGACAGAGAAGCTACGAACAGACAAAGAAATACTTACACCGGTGGTGTAGTGGGTGTGGTGGGTGTATTGGTGTCAGCAGACACGGCAGCACTCCTGCTGGTGGCGGGTCTTGGAGTTTGATTAACTAAGGGTACCCTTACTGGCGGTGCCGGCGGTCTTACCGGGGCTCCGGGTCGAAGTCCTGCGGTATTCGGCCTTGGTCCGGTCGTTGTTGTGACGGAGACGGAGCCACCTGGCAAGTGGTGCACAGACTGAGACGCATTTCGAGCCTCAAGAGTCTGTGAGTCAGCAGTGAGTCTTGTACCTTGTGAAGGATTCTACAAGGTAGTTGCAGGCAGTAAGAGAGAGAGTCGTTTCGCCGACGTTTATGTCAGTACAATGGTACAGGGCAGTACAAATATGCTGGACCTTTCGTTGAGAAACTAAAATTCTCATTCATAACATTGTTACCCATTGTACATTTAGTCAATAGCCATAAACTATAATATTTATCGATTAAATTAATTCTCATTTTGTCCTGATTCAAATATATACACCCAACAGTTATAAAATTACGTTTTTGAAGGATAATGCAAGCTAAATTCTGAACACATCACTTTTTTAAGGGTTGAAGATAACAATCTGTACTGATACTGATCAGACCCCACCCACATTTTTAGTTGCGTATTTCAAGACATATACATTTAAATGCGTTTAGGACAGTCATAAGTATTTCAGCCTTTGAATGCCTTTCAACTTGCCAACTTCAATAATGGAATCACAGTTACGTTCCTTATGCAATACACCAACCATAATATGCCAGGCGTTATGTCCCTTACACAATAAATCAACAATAATATGCCAGGAGTTATGTCCCTTACGCAATACACCAACCATAATATGCCAGTAGTGATGTATCTTACGCAATATATCAACCATAATATAGCAGGAGTTATGTCCCTTAACTAATACCTCAACTACAAATTTATTCCGACATCCCAAACAAATCTGCAGGATATTTGATCAAAAACTATGAAACAAATTTATTACCAAGGTCAGCTTTGTCTTGAAATATTTTGATTTTGGATAACATGACATATAGTACTATAATAATACATAATATATATAATTATATCGTAATTGCAACAACTCTAAGGTCAGCAAGATTTAAGAATGGTTACATTTTTTATTTGACTTCTTTTAAATATTATATAAACAGCATATGGAAAGCCACTGATTGTTACTTGCACTAATACTCTGAAAACAAAGCAACTTGACAAAGTTTCATTATAAAACCCTATATGAAGTATTGCGGACTCGGTAAGCAAAATGGGTAAACGCCAACATTTCAACAGTTCATCCCACTGAGAGCAAACCATGGGAGGCCAACCTATCATTGGTTTTGGGATAACTTCTAACATGAAGTTTTTTCTGTATAAAGCTGTTAAAGTTTTAGTCACACCTCTTTTAACACCCAAGTTACGTGGCTAATACAGGGTTGGCATAGTATTTCCCATGGCGGTTATTACCGCCGGTTTATACCAGTTTTTACCGCCCCGGGAAAAACTCATTTTTGTTCAAAAGTGGGAAAAAGCGGGGAAAAACTAAAAAACCTCTTTTTTGACAAGTTGACTAATGCTTAAGCAAAGAATAACAATACACTTATACCATTAGCTGTCATAGAGCTTCTTTATGACTCTTTAGCAGTACAGAGGCTAAAAAAGTGCATAACCTTTATAATTGGTTTATTTACTAAATACCGAATGAAAAGACCAGATCACAAGATAATATTTGTTTATTTACATATATTAAATAGTAATATTGAATGAAAAGCAAAATTGATATGTGTGAAACATGACAGTAAGCGTAATACAACAATTAGAAAATAATTAAAAAACGAAAACACATGAAGATAATGCCAAGTAGTCGAGACCGGTGAACTGAGCAAAGTAGAGTATTAGAGGTTAGAGTATTGAGAATTGATCGCCTAAGAAAAGTTAATCCTCGTATTCGGCCGAATCGTACCCTAAAGAAATTGTTTTTAGGTTTTGGTATCAAGCTACCAGTTTGGACGTTTTTTCCACTCTAAGCCTGTTGCGCAGCTTGGTCTGCACTGAGGAAAAAGTGTTAAACAATACACGCCAAAACAGTTCTATTATTGGACTGTAAAAGGCTCATCGTTATTTAACATTGGCCCGTATCTTGGGTGTTGATTTTTTCTAATTTTTCCCACTTTTAAACACTATTTTATTTCCATTGCTATTGATTGATATAAATATGAAGTCACACAACTAATTGTTTAGTCCAATTTTCCATTTTTATCAAATTTCATTTTTTAGCAAAATATTTGAATAAAAAGTTCTGGCGTTATAATATTTCCCAGGTGTTCCCGATTTTTACCAGTTTTTACCAGTTTTTCCCGCTGCCCTGGGAAAAAGGTTTTTCCCGGGAAAAATGCCAACCCTGGGCTAATATGAATTACTAACCCCTATCCTGTCGAGGAGTGAGTGAGCATCTCGTAGCCACTGCCTGATGAGGACAACCCTCCTCCCAGACTCTGTGTGTTGTGGTGGACCGACCATACTTCTTCTCAGATCCATGTGGTGTACCATGGCATCACCTACGGTAAACCCCAACACACACCCAATAAAGCCAGCTTAAAGGTTGTCTTGCAACAAAATTCACATTACGGTTAGTTGGTATCAAAAGGTCCACCACGTCTTAAAGTACGGCCACACGTGCCGATTTTTTCATTGGTTCTGACCGAAATCACGAAATGAATGAAAAAACACAGAACTTTTCGGCCGAAACTCACAGAATTGTCAGAGCTGTGCATGCACACCAAAATCGTCGACAAAACGCTTTCAATTGGCTAAACAAATTATTAGCGAGCACGATTCTAGCAGCTTTCGCAATTGGGATAGTCAGAGATACGTATTACGACACACAAAGGTACCAGTGCAATTCAACGTAATACATACGATGCAACTGCTTAGATTGCGCTACCTTTTGCATGTACAGATTCAGAGGTCGCAAACTTACAACGTTGATCTGTTCCATAGACGCAGCGTAACTTGAATTTCTGTGTGCAGAACATCTTGAATAAAATACTCCACACTCTTATTAATATCTAGTTTCACCTCCATGATGATGGCCCTCCTTTTCTTTAATGCATTACCATTAAAAGAACCAGCCTTGCATTTTCAAGTCATATTGAAGGTCAAAAACTGTTAAACAGAACTCAAACAGGTGAAAGAGCGAGAAATGGCACGCACAACGCACACCGACATTGAGTAAAGCACTGATGCCGTCTTCCTTTACCAAAACATCGCAAAAGATATTCATCCCCTGCGTGCTGGGTACTAGTTCACGACTACTGGCATTGCTTATGTCATAAGTGACGCTAAGACGGAACTACATCAAATATTATTTTAGATATTTTCATGGAGCGAATTCGTGACCTTGAAACTGTGTGAGTCGAGGTCATAGTAACCTGAGGATTCACTGTAGCCGTTGGAAGGAAATCGATTGAGCACAAATGTTGAATGCTGTCTCATAAATAAGGAGAACAAGACTTTGTTCTCTATGACATACGTACTAACATTCGACATAAGAAAATATCAAACAAATTATTAGATCTCTGACAGGCAGCAAGCAAAGCCCTCAAGTTATCTGTGGCCCATTGAGCCCTTGACCTATGCAGTATGTACGTAACATTCTGAGTGCCAATGCTCACCATAATCGAATTCCGTATGAACTTCAAGAGGGCTGTGGGTGACCATTGCAAATCTACCGCCACCCACATCTATACGCAAATGGTATAATAATGCAGTAACTTCTAAAATAGAGCCGAGTGATATTGGCTCTGACCAAGCGGCACATTTTTAAGCACGGGCGGTATTAAAGCTCATAGTAAGGCATCTTATGATCTGAGGTAGTTTCAGAGTCCCTACGTATACCCTAGAGAGTTACGTGAGATGAAGTATAAATAATGCCTATCGTTGAATGGGCTACATGATTAACTTTTCTCGATAAACTTCAATCCAACTAGTATTGGTCTAATATCAACAGACGTACCGTACTTTTCGGACTATAAACCGCACCCCTATATAAGCCGCAGCTGCTTTATTTTCCAAAAACGATAATAAAACAATACATAAGCCGCACCTTTGTATAGGCCGCAGAACTCAGGACGGTGTTTTTTAACTCGGTAGCAACTTTGCTGTTTAAAACGGAACAGTGCCTAACGGCACTGTGTCGTATTAACCGACGCTTTTTAACCTAATGCCTAACGGAACAGTACCGTACGCCGTAGTACCAGGCATTGTTTCGTATTTTCTTTCACCGATAGAGGCGCACTAACCGGAGATTCTGGTTAATGCGCCCTAGCGATGAAAGAAAAAGCCACAGAATAGCCGCACCCTTATCTAAGCCGCATGGCTCAAATCGTCAGAAAAAGTAGTGGTTAATAGTCCGAAAAGTACGGTACTTGAAAAATGCTGAACTCGAAAACTATCGACGATCTCAACCAGTCATTCGATGGCGTAAGCATACTGATAGGTCCTTACCAGGGGGCAGACCCGCCATCACATTGCTCATCATTTCACCAATCATATTTGAGGGTATCGAAGACATGGAAACGGTAGGTCCTGATGTAGCTCCCGTTGGAGCAGCTGTTGAAGAGGTAGCATTACTGGATGCCCCGTTGGCAGCTGCGGCAGCAGGGGGTGGCTTGCTGTTAACCACATGAATCACCTTATCTGCCACATCTACAGAGAGCCAGTATGAGCAAGTATGAGTGTGTATTCTTGTGCAAAATAATATCTTGAGTAGAGGCCATTCCTAATTAAGAGTGCTACTAGAAGTATATCAGGCCTACAAATAGAGCTTCACGATAGGGGAATTTAATTGTTGGCGATTCTTAAGGTAGACAACTTGACAATTGCCAGAATTTACAAAAATATAACCTATCGTATAGACGATACAATCGTGTAATGGCAAATTTCACACCTGATGATTCTCAGAGTGAGAAATTTTATAGAGAAAAACGATTTACTTAAAAAATAAATGTTTTTAATTATCACAAACACACAAAAAATTCCTTTTTTAAATTGAAATATGCAAAAATGTTAAGAAAAGTTTACTGCAAGTTTTTTACATAATATCACGAATCATATATTTGTAATATCGAAACATCTGGTGATTTTTAAAAATTGTGAAGCTCTAACTACAAATTTACTCACAATTATAGCTGTGACAAGACAACCTACCACACCTTAACATCAAATATTCCCTGAATCATTATAAAAATATATTCAGCGAGAACAACACAATCATGCATATTCATTTCTCAACACTGAATTGAAAAAACAAGAACATTTCATGAGAAAAGCCCACAGCTCTGGGGTAACGATAACACTTTTTGATGAACTGTAGGCTTGGGAGCTACAGATAGATTCCTAATATCAGTATTGACCATTCGATGCGCAAACATAATACAATTAGCTTATGTCGGTCATCCTGTTTTCTACAGTCACACGATACAACGCTGGCTGTATGCTGCTCTTCATCATTACAACGAAATACCAAGATATTGTTTGTTTTATTACATTGAAAAAAACAAAACTAAAACAGTAAGAAATAGAATAAGTAGGTGCAATGAGGACCCACATGCGCAGTAGCATAGCTCGTCATGGCACTAGTTCCTTGTTAGTATTTAGTTAATTGATTTAGCAGAAAAAATACACAACAACTATTCGAGTGAATCAACGAGGTGTTGCTTGAGACTTCATTTGAAGTAAATAAATTTGCTTATTTGTTGAAGGATAGTTGACAAAGAATTTCATACTGCTGATAACTGAAACATGACCCGCCTACGATCCGATGCAAAGGAGGAAGGTGGAAGAGCTATCAAGGAATGACCTGTTATACATAAACCCAGTAATTGAGGAGCTACTGTAAGCTTGGGGAACAAATTAACACGAATTGCGGTGTTTGTTTATGGGAATATTTGCTCCATCATCTGGCAGTTTTAGCATATAGGGTAATCCACCACTTATCGCAGTTAATACAGTAATCTCTCGCGGCAAGTGAAAATCCGCAAAATAAAAACTAATGTTTTAAAGTAAATATATATACAGTGTACCCTCGAGATACGATTACCCTGATATACGATTTTTTCACCTTACGAAGTCAAACATTGTGAGATCTTCACCTCGCTATAGGAATTTTATTTCACCATAAGATTGTGAGAGAAGTTTCGCCCGAGTTGAAATTTGGCGGTCGGTGTGCTCATAACACACGTCGAAATAAAAAAGACATCGAAACATAGTGTGCCGAAAACATTTTCAGAAGGTTTAGAAGAGACACGATGATCGACTTCTCTCATGTCAGAATTCCGCGTGGAAAATTTCGTGTAAAATACTCAAGGCAGAGGAAATATTCATTTGTAGCGTTATAATATCTTTTACTATAAACTTTTAGTCAGCATATGTATATAACTACGAGTATCTACATTTAATTCGTTGGCTATGGAGTCTGAGACTGATACAAAACGAAGGAAAAAGGGTTTCTATGTCAACAAAGTTGGATGTCGTAAATAAGAAGGCATCCGTATTATTAACATTGTCAAGGAATATGATCGCAACCAATCAGCATTTGCAATTATTATTAAAACAAGAACTCCATTAAAGCAAGCACAAGAAGAAGCTTAGGACTGAAGATTTGAAGGAGTTAGAAGGCCATGCACGATCAGCATTCAAAAGGAGCAACCAATTAGTAAGGGCGAGGAGGTAGAAGATACAGAAAACCCCCACATTGGCAGAAATATTTCAAGTGTTTAATTTACTGCTGTAGAATGGTACATTAAAACAATACATGTATAATATATATTATTTATCTCTTGTGTGGTATGTTTTTCATATTTTATTCATTTTATTTGTTTCCTTTTGATTTTATGTTTTACATGCTTGTTTAACCATGTCTTTACAGATGGGCTTGTTATCTTCTATGTGAATACAATTCATCGTATGTATGTAACTCATAACTAGCTACTCAAGATAGTTGATGCATTCACATTACTTTCTGAAACTTGTTAAAGCCTTGTGCTCTAGTGTATAAATACGTACAAACTTTGTACATATGGTTACATTGATTCTTGTGCACGTTTCATACAAGAAAAACTACGGTAGCACCTTCTCTGGATCCTTCTACAAGCGTTAGCTAGCTAGCAGTTTTCTGCATTGCACCAGCATTTTTTCTTTTAAATCAGAAGAAAAATTGGACAGGACTAGACAACTTTCTTTCGCCTGCTAAAAATTCCATTTCATTACGTATTAAATTAACCTTCAAGTGTACAGCAACATAATTAACATTGATACGTTTTTACCCCCTCTCTGCTTTATTCGCTACATGTACCAGCTAAAGTCACGTTACTCCAAAGGTATGTACGTCCTGTATAATAGTAAGTAAAATTTCATTTTTCTTTTCCGTAGCCATTAAATGGTCAGGTGTGTGAGAGGCCGCTTTCGATAACTGCATCGCTCGGCCTTTCTTATTGGATTCTGGTTGAAAAAGGTTTCAACCAGACACGCTAAATTTTGTAATGAAAGTGAAGACAGAAACTCATGAAGGATAAAATTTCGTGATAATAAGTTGAAATTCAGTAAACTAATTCAAAATACATACTAAAACATAAATTAACATACTATTTTGTTACTAATTTTCAATATGTACCGCATTTTTATAAAATTTTAGACGATTTTTACCTTGTATGTTTCCATTGTATAATTACAATGGTTTCTATACCCCGACATACGGTTTTTTCACCATACGATGCCAGCCTTGGAACGGATTAACATCGTATCTCGAGGGTGCACTGTACATGTATATAATTTGAAACATATATATATTTGTATATATATTTGTATATATACAAATTCATATATATATTTGTATAGATATCTATTTTGTGTATATATATATACAAAATATGTATACTTGTATATACATTTTGTATATATACAAGTATATATATATTTGTATGTATGTTTAAAACACATATATATTTGCATATATGTTTTAAAGTCTCTGCATAAGACAAAATTTAACATCAAAATATTTTAACTGCTTTAGAAACATATTGTAATTATCTCCTAGGTGAGTAAATTGAAATTATTTTGACTGACCTTCAGTTTTTATTTCAATTTCAGCCGCAGTATTTTAAGCTAAAAAATGCAGTTACATAGTATGTACGTAGTTCGGACTTTATCTGATCTGAACACTCGTACTTGTGATAAACTGGGTTAGTTGTGAGAAGGACGCATGTTTGTAAAAGTATTTTATGTATGTACATTTATGTATTATAAGTTTTTATTGTTTTTTTAAACTAATTTGCTTTTATTAACCGCGATGTACTGAAACTGCGAAATAAATCGCATTTTAACAGTGATCAGGTTTTGTCGATTTTAAAATTTAAAAATCCTGACAGTCAGATCATCTCAAACATCAAAAACAATCGCATATGATAGAAAAATATAGATACTTTCCGATAAAATCTAATAGCTTTTTAAAGGAGGCACAATAGAAACACATATGTTTAACTGAGCCAAACATATATGTGAGTAGTACATGTTTTCAGGCATGAACAATGTAAACCAGACATTAAATACCTACAATCCTTCGTTTTTTCGTGACGTCATTCTATCGTTGTCTGCCATCTTTATGGACAACTTTTATTGTTAAAAACACGAAACTTCTGCAATTAATTATTGCAAACAATGCTTTTGTTTGCAAATTTTTCATTTTAGTATCAAAACAACACCAAGAAATATTATTATTCAACACAATGATGATCGTTTTCTACAAAAATGGCGGCTTTTTTCTGAACGAGCGCATGTGTAAACAGGGTGATGACGTCAAAAAAAAAACGATGGATTCTTAGTCTATGAGTAATCAAAGAGTTTTGACCTTGAATGCATTTAGCGGAATGAAAAACGAACATCATCAGATGAAATATAGAGCTGAATTTCCGTCGGTTTCAATTAGCTCAGTTATGTTGAAGGATTTCGGAAAGGTAACAATTCAGTAATATTGAAGTTGAAGTGACAATACTGGATTTATGCGTTTTCATCCATAGATAGTTAACAAGAAGTTCTTCAAAATGGCACATAAATGTCTGCAGCTTTTGCTAATGTTACTTTGAAAGTAATACAGCGTTTACGCATAGAACAAGAGAGGATAAGTATTCCGCAAATCAGTCTAATCCGGCAGTGAAAATGCCTCGAGAGTAATAAACCAGCACCTACTGTAGGATTTAAGCTTGTTGGAATTGGCCAACACTTTTCCAGTAAAAATCAGTCTCTGGCTGCTTGCTGGTATGTTCTACAACACATGCGTTATTTCTATCAAATGGCATATTACAGATTGAATGGGTTGCAGGAATCAAGGGCAAGATATACCATGTTCTCAATGAAAGTGTGTGAATTATAACTTTTGAGTCAATTTACGGAACTTAGGTTATGATTACAAGTTTTTAGCACTTTATTTTTTTGTACAAATTAAATTCCCATCATTAACCTTTGAAGAACCGTAGCATTAATATCTTTTGTTGAAGTCTAAATACTGTCACTTGGGACAATTACACTGATACACGCCGTGGTATTAACATCACAGCTAATGATTTACGCAAATAATCTTATTGAAGTGAGGAACCAGATGAATAAAGGCTGTGCCCAGATGAATAAAGGCTGTGCCCCAATGAAAAGGTAATATTAACAACAATATACTGGACAATCATCGTACCACAGCATCGGAGATCTTTTCTTTGAATTCGGCGACTGTAATCTAAAAACCAAGAAATACGGATATTAAATCAGATATTCTCCAATTCACAAATAGTTTATTAATGGTATATCTGCTAAGCGAGTGTATACCTCATTATGAGATGTTTAAGACTTCCATGAGACTTCCCATTTTGCAATAACCTAATACAGAACAAGATAAGAATTTGACACCAAATGCTACTTTTTAAAACCACTGTAGTTCTAACTTCTGCCGCAACAAATTGCTAAATACAAAGTTTGTAATAATGTTGCAAGTAGTCACAAACACTAACACCGCTCCGAGCGAGTAAGCATTAGTAAAAACAACAAATTCCTATCGAGCATCATAACATGAAGTCATTTGTCACAAAGCAGTTCTGGTCTTTCCTGTTCACTGACAGAGAGCTTGTAATTTTAAACCTGTTCCTACAATACTATTGTAGGTCTACGGCTGATTAAGTATCAAGCAATGCAGATCAATCTTTAGCTAATGTTTGAAACTTATCTTACTGATACAATTAATTGTGCACTCTGTTACTAAAAGAGTTAAATTCTATGTTGAAAGCCACTTTTGTATTTTACAAGGACTTAACATTTTTATATTAAAAAACTGATGTGTTGATTGGGTTGATGTTTGGACATGCGGATAAAATAACTTGAATATAACACATTGCCTGAATTTGCTTCTGCCCACTAACTCCATAGTGATTCACAACGCTTCTGTTCGCTTCTGTTCGATGAAGTGTTTATATGTACCGATATATCTTGCGTAACAATTGATGACACTCCTCTTACTTTATGCAAAACACTCATATAATGTGAAGCGAAGCTAAGCAGAGGCCATCAGTTGAAAAACCTTCAAGATATTAAACAATACTGAGACAGAACACTTTCCTGATAAAAGTTCATTCATGCCGCAGCAAATTTCTCTCAGCGAATGATTTCATGAAATGAAATTTCAGAATGAAGTTACGTTTGAGCTTGCAAAAAAAAACAATCATATTTGACAACTCTTTGTCACCAGTACACGCACGGCTGCCTAACAAGTATGATGATGCTTGACGCTCTTTTATAGTTTGCCTTCTTGCCCGAGCGAGTTTCAATAAGCGTGTGGTTACTCATGCACATAACAATGAAATAATACACGTGATTTGGCAGCTGAAAACCCTGTCATCTGATTTGGGAACTCACACTAGAGTTTATATTTATTTAGGAATTTGTGTAGAAAAAGTGAGCTCAGACCATAGAGTTATTTTCAACTATAACGATAACTCTAAGGCTCAGACCAATATGCTAACTAAATCTGTATATTCCTACATTCCTATATGCTTTAATGAACCAAGTTACAAACTAACAAAAATTCCACTCATCAACAATCTTTCAACCTATCTTAAAATAACTCTGATCAAGAATGTTGTTCACAATACACAATAACCACTAAATCTATTTTCATGCATCTTCAAACGGTGTTGTTGGTAAGTTTTCAACTTTTTTAGCCAAACTTTCAGTACTCTGTAATACTCATTTCTGAAGACTATCACGCACAAGTTTATTAGAGTGGATCATGCAAAACAAAATCAGTGCATGCCTTCAATGATTTAGCTATAGATCAAAAGGCAGGACTTGAAAATTTTGAAGTAAATTGATCAAAAGATATCATTCATATTAGAAAGATTAAAATGAAGCTGTATAAAACACTTCCTTTACGATCAGTTGCAGACAGATGGACAGAAATCTATTTTTTGCCTAGTTCTTTCTAGACCAAAAGAAGGGAAGCTTGGCCATCTTGGAATGACAGCAATGAGCTGCCAACTTGGCATAATTTTTATATAACATAGCCTATCTAAAACACTTTGTTTAAATACAATACTTAGGTATACTAGCTTGCAGGATGGGCTTACTAAAAGGTTGCGACATCTTTAAATGAATCTCAACAAGAGAGCAGTTACTTGGATGATTGGTACTTTTTATTACCTACATCAAATTTTTTATCTATATTTGGACATCGAATCAAGTATAAACCTTAAATAGAACATGCACAATGATACAAATTCAAAAGTGTCTATACCTCTTAGCATGATTGTCATAGAGGGTTAAAAACTGCAGGACCCAAACAAAAAATACGGCCTGCAAAAGTATTTTTATAGAGTTCTGGAACACAGATGTTAGCTTTGGAATAGGCATATGAAATTACATGTAAAATCGGAAAAAAATACATAAACTGGCACTACCCTCGATTTTTCGTTTGAGAAATTAAGTAAAATTTTACGAAATTGTAGAGTTACGCTGGTTGCAGTGTACTGACAAACTTTGCAGCTTTGTCAAAATGAAGATAAGATCATACAGTAAAAAGAAGCATCCTGGTGCTGTTGAACGGTTCATGGTGATTTCACCGAAATACACACATGTCATTAGGCTATTTGTCGAAATTAAACCCTTTTGCTAAAAAGTGGGGATTTGGTCAAAAATATAGGCTAATAGCCAAAACTTGAATCATTTAGTAGAAAATAACAATATTGGACAAAAATATTATTAATTATAATATTATTACTAAGTTTTTACCTGTTAGCTAAATTTATATTCAACTTAGCGTTAGTTTGGCTTTATAACTTTGCACTAGCTGTAACAGCTCAACATATGCTATGCTATAATTGTTGTACGGCAAAATACTTCACACACTATGTTAATAAGCATGCAACTTTCTTTATATAAAATTCTGCAACCATTTGTTTGATTATATATACATTGTACGTGTATAGCATATTGTGTGTTCCATTGATTTAAGGTCCAAGTTGCTAGTCAAAATTTGATTTGTTAAAAGCTGCCACAACTTTACCAATATGCATATTAATAAATTTGTCATTTGGCTATATCTAGTGAAATCTTTTGAGATGGCATAATTGTGATGTTAAAGATGCAAAATGATAGTGTTAAATAGTCATCAATGTCACCTGATAGTCTATGAATTCGACTAATAGTCTGTCGGCAACAACGGTTTTGACCATTACACTTTCGACTAAAACTCCATTTATTCCTTTGAACACCATTTAGTAAGCATTTGAACAAGTCGCAAACGAACAGACTTGAAGACCGACCCATTGTTTAACTCAATCGTGTCTAGAACTAATAGAGACATCTTTGATTAACCAACAAAACAAATTGAAAAGCTGGCACGAAAATACTTCAATATATACCACGTGAAGTTTAAAACCAAATATAATTAGTCTGTGTAGAAATCCTCATCTGAATACTCAAAAAAGATCATAGGGTCTAATGATTGATAGCTTCAAAATGGAAAATGCTATGTAAATGTCGAAACTTAATTTCAACAGTGCGAAAAATGTTTAGCGATTGATCGTTCAACCAAAATGTCGGCAAAATGTCAGATGTTGAGTCATCAACAGAAAAAAAACGTAACTTTTTATCCACATTTCACTGGCCAAAGACAATTAAATTGTTCGACTTTAGATAATGATGTCTGAGTACCTCATCATCAACAGTGAAACTTGTATTTCGGCCATCCAGTGTCTTGACTTTGACGTCGAACATCACAAGAGCCCAACGGATCCGAGTGAAACTGCGAACTACTAGAGCAAGTAGTGTAGCTACTTTGAAATTTCCAAAAGGAAACGATGGTGCGCCCATGCGCAATGAACTTCTAGTCTATCATACGCGGCGTAGTGTTATGATAATAAGTCATTGTCAAGAACGAAGGCTAGGACACACAAGTTCTAGAAAATTGCACCAACTGCGAATCACAATCATTTAGTTTTCAACACTGTGACAGGCAAGAGCCACGCTATATTAGTAAACAACTCGGAAAGCATAACTATGGCAGACGAATGGAACTCCGTAACAGTATTAAGAAAGAGAGGGCCGACTGCTGCTGCAACCAAATCGTCAAAAGTGGGTCACATTCTTTCAGCTACCGAGTTGTATATTTGTGAATTGCGCAACTTTTATGGTTGTGTTGATGTATCCATGTAGTGGCTGTAGTGTACATTCTTGTAGCCGTCACTGAACGACAAGATGATCTTTTCATTTGAAAGGGAGCAAATTGTTTATAAAATACAACAAACAAATACATGCCACAACTTACCAACGGAACCACGTGTTGCAAATACTGTATGTTTCAAGGGTTTATTACAGCTAAAGATATTTAGGACTAAGATATTTTTTCAGTTAGCGACCTCATTATTTTGCAGAACAGGGATAGTCTAACGCTGATTGTTTGGTCATGTGCAATATATGTACTTGAAATCGTACAAATGATAACTCTTTGTGTTAGTATATTACTTTCAGTGTTTTTGGGGAAAAATATATATGTAGTATTACTTTTTCTTAATGACGTACTAGCTGTGCTATTCAGCGTTTCCCGTTTAATAAAAAGTCTTTATACAAAAAATTGATTTGTATTTAACGTGTAATAACAACATTTTCCGATCTAACTTTCAAACTACATAGGTATCATGAAAGAAATTTTTTGTGTAGTTGAAATAAATTCAGAGAAAAAATAAAAGCACCTGTAAAGGTTTTCAAACGTTGTCAAACAACTGTAACTTTCAAACTTCATATCATGAGAACGAAATAAAATTCCTGACTATGTTGAATTAATAATAGCAATTCTTGCATAGAAGTGTGTGGGTATAAAAAGGTTACTGTTCCACCAGAAGCTATCCATCAAAACTTATCAAAAGCTATCCATCAAAAACAGAATACGACGATACTAAAAAATATGACAGAATATGGTAGTATTTTTAGTTGGAATTTTATTAGAACAATGTTTGCCAAAATTCTTAACAAAGGAATCATAATGCGTGGGCGCAAGGTTAAACTAATTAGCAGGGGTATGTCGAATATAAAAATGTCTATTATCAATACGCCGTTCTAGCTCAGTGGTAGGGCATCCGGATAAGAAACTTGTTGACACATTTGTCGTGTGTTCGAATCCATCAAACACGGAATTTTAATACCAAGATTTTAATAGCTATAGCCGGAATGCAGACATACGACATACTTTGAGAAATATATACTAGCTGTGTTGCCCGGCTAATAAAAACGTCTGGACAGAAAATTGATTTGTATTCAACATATAACAACATCTCCCATTCTAACTTTCAAACTACATACCATGAGAAAAGCGTTTTGTGTAGTTGAAATAAATTAAGAGAAAAATAAAAACAACTGAAAGTTTTAAGGCTTTGTCAATCAACTGTAACTTTCAAGCTATTAGCCTGGCTAATTGCCGATGGAAAATTCCAGTAAGCTAGGTTTCTGATGACGGTAAGCCATGACATTGCGTCAGCATTGTTGTTCAGCTACTGCTGTTCTAATGATAGCTATAGCCGGAATGCAGACAGACGGAAATTGAGAAATATATTTATATATAGACTAGCTGTGCTACCCAGCGTTGCCCGGGTAATAAAAAGATTTTGGACAGAAAATTGATTTGTATTTAACATATAACAACACTTGCCATTCTAACTTTTAAACTACATATCATGAGAGTAGTGTTTTGTGTAGTTGAAATAAATTAAAGGGAGAAAATAAAAACAACTGAAAAGGTTTTCAAGCTTTTTCAAACAACTATCACTTTCAAACTTCATATCATGAGAAAAGTGTTTTGTGTAATTGAAATAATTTGAGAGAAAATGAAAACAACTGTAAAGGTTTTCAAACTTTGTCAAACAACTGTAACTTTCAAACTTCATATCATGAGGACGAAATAAAATTCCTGACTATGTTGAATTAATAATAGCAATTCTTGCATAGAAGTGTGTGGGTATAAAAAGGTTACTGTTCCACCAGAAGCTATCCATCAAAACTTTGAATACGACGGTACTAAAAAATATGACAGAATATGGTAGTATTTTTAGTTGAAATTTTATTAGAATAATGTTTGCCAAAAATGGTTGAATAAAAAAATTAATATTAATAATAAAGATTGGAAACTAACCAAGTAATAATAACAGTGATAAGAAAATGAATAATGTTTAAACTTCAAACGCGATACTCAAATTATGTTTAAAAAAATTCAAGTTGAAATAATAACGACGATAAAACAAGCTTTACAAACTTATATTATAAACTTCAAAAGTTATAAGAAGTTTATAAATGAAATAAGAGAATGTAAATTTATATATCTATATATATATTTCTCAAAGTATGTAAATGTTTGTATATATAAGAGAGTGAGAAATAACTGATATTTGTAATCTTACACGATAAATCTTACAGTAATCTTACAAATGCTTGTTGTGAAATGTGAAATTAATCTATCGTCTTTTTTGGCGTCATCAAGTCGTTTGCACATGCGCTCGTTCACGAAAAAGCCGCCATACTTGTAGAAAACGATCGTTTTTTTTTTATTTGATAGTGCGTTTTGGTGTTGTTTTGATAATATAATAAAAAAAATTGCAAAGCATCGTTTTCAAAAACTCATTGCAAAAGCTTCAGTTTTTAACGATGAAATTGTCTATAAAGATGGCCGACAACGATAAATTGAGGTCACGAAAAAAACGAAGGATTACGAATTACTAATTGGTTAGGTTTAGAAGGAAAGATGTGTAAGCTAATACACCTAGCTGCACAACTGTTGAATTGTAACAACAACCTAACTGTAATAAAATAGTCTGTGGACAGAAAATTTATTTGTATTTAACCCTTTCACTGCCGTCCATGTACAAATTTAGCTATCGACCAACTGCCAGCCATTTTACCGAAAATTTCCGATATTGATTCATGATATGTATACAATTTTTTTTTTCAATTTCAAACTTTATCTAGAACATTTTTGTTACATATTTTGTTTTGCCAACATTTTAACTAACACTGCTATGCAAAAGATTCAATGTATCTATACTTTGTGCGATGATAAAGCTATGTGAAGCTACGATCGCAATGAAGCCAAAATTTCCGCACTCTTACAAAACTATTACTTTCACCACTATCAGAGTCAGTGCATCTACTTTAATTATCTGTATAGTCACGAAAATCTGAATCTTAATTGGCTATAATATCATCAACATCAGTAATTATCTGTTTTCGGACTTGCGCGGTACTTAACAAAACTTACACAAAAAATGTTCGTTTTTAGGTTGGAAATTCTCAAACAAAAATTTTAAATTGCTTCATTACTATAGCTAATTTTATAGATAAATCTTCAGACGACACTGTCAATATCATCAAAGTCCTAAAGACTGTGGGTTATGATATCAACGAATAATAAAATTAAGCTACTACGTAATTGCTAGGAAAGTCGCAAAAATGCGTCTATGACACTCCACCATAGAAAACTCATAAATGCGTTTTTGGCAGTTAAAGGGCATATAACAACATTCGTCATTCTACCTGAAAACAACTGTAAACAATTTGTCAAACAACTTTTAAACTTCATATCATGAGAAAAAAATGTTTTGTGCAGGTCAAATAAATTAAAAAAATAAAACGACTATTAAAGGGTTTAGATGTAAAAGTGAAATAATTAGCAAGTAATAGTTCAATTAAGTCTGCTTTGCAACGATTACAATAAGAGATGATTCGGTAATGATACAATTAAAATGAACTGAGAAAACAAAATAAAAATTCTGAATATGTTGGATTAATAATAACAATTCTTGCATAGAAGTGTGTGTATAAAAAGTTAATGTTCCACCAACAGCTATCCATCAAAACTCTGAATACGACGATACTGGTACGACGATATGTAAAAATGATATTGTAGTGTCATCGTCTGATCGAAGGTGAGAGAATCTAGAGGCTATTCTTACTCGAGATGATACTATTGTTTGCGTGAAAAGTATTAACCTTTACAGCGATTTAGCAATTGAACCTTACAAAAAGCCGGAAATAGAGGTACGCAAAAAAGGCATTGTGTTTCATAGAGTTAATAGAATTTAATCGATAAATTCAATAGAATTTAATCGATAAATTCTAATATCGAGAGGGTCTATTGTTGATATCGTTTTGCCTAAAACAAGTTAGCCCTAATACGGTGAGGACAAAAAAGCATTGTATGTCATAGAACTAAAAGAGTTCATAGAGTTGTAATTATTACGTCATTTTGGTGTGAAAACGGAAAACGATGTATACGTTATTTATAAAAAGTGAGTAATGGTATGAGATTCCGTCGTCTCGTGGTTTTAGCGTTGATTTCACAATCTGCGTTCGCGATCTTCATGAGTTCAAGTGCAGCATAATGCGGAATTTTAAATTCAAAATTTTAATAGCTATAGCTGGACATACAGAAAACATACTTTGAGAAATATATATATATAGAAGATATAGATTGATCTTTTTAGCTTGCTCTAACATTTTGCTTAGTTATACTACAAAAATCACAGCACTGGTTGCCAAGTGTCCGGTCTGATGTTTTACCACTTTGGTTTTCTTTTCAATACTTTTTTCAACCATAGGATAGAATGTCCTTGAGTCCTAGTCAAATTGACCGTATTCATATAATACTGTTGAGAACAAACTGAGAACTGCTGTTATCCGGTAACACCAACATGTTTGAATTAACTTCAAGATTACCATAGAGATAGATAACGGGAGGGAGCGAATCAAAATTTATCAGTTTCACTATGAGATTGCCAAAATTAACACCTGTTAGAGAATCACTCAATCAGTATACACAGCAAAAATATCTAGAGAAGTGTTCCTAAATTAATCGCTGCAAAAGCGCATTCGCAGTGCCCTGAAATAGTGGTAATAAAATTCTAGGAAGCCGAACAGGTTAGCAAGGATAGAAGAGTGTAGCGCATAAGGACAGGGGAAACTACCTGAACAATGAGACAGTCCAAGTGATCAAATCATGCCGTTGCAAACATTGATGAAGCATAGCTGGTAGTAGAGTACCTGACTGGGTAGCCGGTCCCTGCCCTTCTATGAATGTGTTTAGCTAATCTGTTTTCCCTAATGAGTATTTCTACTATGCCTATATACCGGGCCTAATTGAGCAAATTTTCTAGCTTGTGATTTTGTCTTTTCGTAAGGTTTTCATTATTTTCATGAAGGAGTGTCAAAGCTTATAAATAAAGTCCAGTAAATAAAGTCCAGTAAATAAAACGATAACGCAATAGACTGCACTTAGCTCTCACTGGGATACTGTAGTTTTTTCAGTTTTCTCGACTTAGCATATGTTGTGCTCATTTTTTCATATGAACCGTGAATTACTTGCGTAGTCCTGCATTACCAGCTATTGCACTCCTGAAATGTACAACATTCTTGAAAGGTGTCAATGTATCTTTGTACATGGATGTCTGCAGCTGTTTATGGCCCCAAAGGGTAGCCATGAAAAATCTGTCAACTAACTTTGGAATGTTCTATGAATCGTTCGTCGAATATATAGCTTTTAAAATCTTGGAATGAAAAGCTCGCGTCGTGCTGGATTTGAACTCACGAAGAATGCAACCACAAGTTTCTAAATGTGCATCTAACCACAAGGCTACAAAGTTCTTTCAATTCCATAACTCTTACCATATGTCGTGTACCCTTTTCCGATTGTACACGCTAAATGATGTATTAACTATTAATTGATACATTGCGCCCATGGGTTACGATGCCCCTGTTATAAAATATTTTTTGCCTAACCATGAAACACGATGCTTTTTCATTTTCGTCATACCAGAGAGAATCTGTTTTCCGCCATACGATATCAATAAAAGTTTCTCTTGAAATTAGTTTGGCGATTGGTGTAGGCTACTGATTACGACAAAATAACAAAAATTTCTATATGCTATTCACCGAAATACCTTCCACAACGCCGGAAAGAGATATACATTGCTCACTATGTCAGTTCAGCGTTATTCGTAATGGTAAAAATGGATTCCCACACAGATAAGTGGTAAAATTTTAGGTAAAGTTTGAAGTTTAGTAAAATACTTACTAAATCTTCCTTCAAGTATGTTTTTATTAAGATCAATTCATTTAAGTTAGATTCACCATTTATGTTACATGAATGTCTCGAATGTAAAAACTCCCTACGGTGTGTACTGTGCGTAGTGCACTGTAATGTTACATTTTCTTGCAGATCATAACCACTAAATTGTATACTAAAATTATTGTAGGTAACTATAGTTACTAAGATTGTAATATTGTTTTGTTACTAATTTTTAATGATGATAAATTTGATGATTTTTACTAGGAAGTGTTTACATTAGATAATCACAATGGGTTTTTATCCCACTCTATACGATATTTTTGTGTTATGATGCCAACACTGAAACAAAATAAAATCATATAATATTATACCAAATGATTTTTCATTGTAATCGTAGCAAAACAGACTATACTTAGCCATTACTTGCTAATGATTTCACATTTACATTTAAACATCTTTGCAGTTTTAATTTTTCTCCTAATTTATTTCAACAAAACACTTCTTTTATGGTATGAAATTTAAAAGTTACAGTTGTTTGAAAAAGTTTAATAACATTTGCAGTTGTTTTATTGTTTCTCCTAATTCATTTGAGCTGCACCTGTAAAAAACACTTCACATGATATGAAGTTGAAAGGTTAGAATGGTAAATGTTGTATATGCTAAATAAAAACAAATTTCCTACCCAAAGACTTTTTTATTACGTGGGCAAAGCCCGGGCATTCAGCAAACCATACCGGAAATTGAGCGGGTTGTATAAAGATAGGGACTCGCGTCTGCACTCAACCTAAATATTGAACTAGGTCAAACTACCTTCCAGCAACTAGTTTTACTAGAATTAGTTTAATGGCTGACTATTAATGCTTTTGTTGCAGGCTGTCAATGCTGCTATGCGATCTGGTGTAGAAGTTGAAACTTCCAAAAAATGTAAGTTTCACGCTCATAACATTCAATTTTAGTTGCGTTAGAGAATTAGTGTCATTAAATGTGCTTATAGCTTGCTTATTCTTACAAACTAGTGATTTCTCAGCAATTGGTGAGATGGGTGAAGAAACTCATTTCTCATGTCATGTAGTCTGCGCTTAACTTTAGATGGAGCTGGTGGAAATGCCCAGCACATGACTACTAAGAATACAGCCGCCTTGGACAGAGAGACAGAAGAGCTTCACCATGAAAAAGTCACTTTGAGTGTAGCCCGTGCAATTCAGCAGGCAAGACAGGCAAAAGGGTTGACGCAGAAGGAGCTTTCTACAGTAAGGGCACTAAATCCTTTTCAATATTTTGATAACATCTAGGACTGTTTCATTTACCGACTATGTGCGAGTTGAAAATGTCTTTTTCACTAGATTTGCAAGTTTTGTATTGGCATGAATAAACTCAATTTGAAAACTATTGACAGATAATATATTGAAGGCAATCCATAAATGAGATCTGCAATTTTGTTGCACTCAACTAAAATCTTACCTATATAATTTATTCCAGGAGTTGTGTACGCATGTGATTGCTGGAACTATTTACAATTAATACTATATCAAACTTTTTTATGCTGCTTTTCTGTTGATATTATTACTTAACAAATTGAGCTTCTCAATTTGGGTGTCATGCTTTTTCTGTTGTAGAAAATAGCAGAAAAACCACAAATCGTGAATGAATATGAAGCAGGAAAAGCCATACCTAACAACGCTATTCTTGGGAAACTTGAAAGAGCTCTCGGTATGTAGCTAGTCACATGCTCCAAATGTTCACTGCTCGATTGATCTGTCTGCACCACCATGGCGCATTTCACTCGTGAGAATGAGCTAATTCAAGAAAAACTTGTTCACCTATCGCAGATCAATTTGCAACAATACAAATTATGCAGTAATACAAATGATGGGGTAAGAATGTTCTATTAAAACTGGAAGGAAAAAATTTTTAAGATAATACACAAAACAGTTTTAGAAAATACTTAATAATATTCTTCTGTTGAGAAAAGCAAGTTGCGCATGTTAAGTGCTATATGCATATGAAATTAAAAATGGGCAATATTCATACAAACGACAATGTTTTAAATAATATTGATTTAAGATAGTTATGAAGAAAATTAATTTTAATTAAAATAAGTTAAGAAGAAACGTAAATAATGTAACAAATTGATTAAGTTTAGTGTGAATAAGTTCATACCATGGCTCTATATCTAGAATTGAAGGAAGACTAGCAAAGTG
Organism: Watersipora subatra; assembly: GCF_963576615.1. NCBI lineage: Eukaryota > Metazoa > Bryozoa > Gymnolaemata > Cheilostomatida > Watersiporidae > Watersipora > Watersipora subatra. The sequence goes on from NC_088715.1 coordinate 60,658,034, forward strand.
TGCATTCATGGCAGCCGATGTGATGCTTGATTCTCAAAGTCAGATACCTCATGTGATGCAATCGAAGTGAACTCAAGAAGTTACTGCCAGGCCTGCTATTTCCTGTATGATTTCTTTTGCTGCTGCCTGAATCGCAAAGCTAAGTGTGATTCAGACAGCAATTCATGTCCGAATGCGAGGCTCAATTGTGTGGCGCTTGAAAAATTGGATTTTAAGCATGCTTCAAAACCTTTTGAAGCATTAGTTAAGTTCTAAAGATGTTGTCAAAAGTGTCCCAGCCAGTTGGTTTCGATTAATTAAGATAATTAGAAATATTTTTATACATGTATAATAAGTGATCATATTGTGTAAAAAACTCAGTTCAAATTTGTTAGAAATACAATGTAAACAGTTATAAATGAAAAACTACTCTAACATATATCTATTTAAATAAGGAACAACAACTTTATGTCATATGCTATAATATTTACATTAAAATCCCAAATTCACTTACAATTTAAAAGTAAACTTGAAATTTAAGAACCTACCCGAATATTCTCTGCGCAATAGAATTTTGATCTAAAAACTTATGCAGATTTGTTTTTTTGTTGTTGTCCGTAACATAAAATTCTGTGCAACGTTTGTGTACTTTTGTAGAACTAACGATTGTCAATTTAGTCAGTCTGTTTGTTCTACAACACATGCAGATGGCGACTTTCTGCTCCGACTGGATATTATCGTTTGATAGCCTAACGAAATCAGGCTACTATATTTTTAGTAGTTGTGTTAGGATGTAATGATTTTGTTATGGACTGCGGAAGGCGGTATTAATTTTCTTAGTTTAATTAATTTAGTTATCTTTTAAACTAGAACTAAATTAGAAACCTAAACTATCAGGAACTAGAACTTTTAGTTATAGTTATCCTTAAAACACATCTTGTCATTTAGTGCTGTGTTGTGTGAAACTTATTACTGCGTAGTTGTTCCACTATAACATCAAATTATCCTGAGCTACGCTAGGTATCGTTGTGTTCAGATGTCAATGCTTTAGGGTTGATTAATGAAATAATTGACAGCGCTACTTCATATAATCATTTTATGGCTTGGAGATAATTTTGATGAAAAATTGCGTAAAATCCTGTTTCCAAGAATTAACAAAAGATGGTTCACTACATCTATGTGCATGATGAAATTTTTGGTGCTTTTAGATTTCTTTTTTTTTATTTCTTTAAGGGTGTGAGAAAAAATATCTATTCGATTAGTATTACGCATACTCTACAGGATAAAATTGTTCGATGGATTTACTAATTCGCGTACTGTCGATTCCACGAATTATTAAAATCCGCGAATAATTGATTTCATTTTTACCACGAGGCAGAATAACTACTACCTCAAATTAAAAACTAGCCGCTAGGCAGAGTTAGTAAACGTAGCTGAGTTCCAAACTCTTTTAAAATCATCGCTGGGACTTTACGTTGAGGCCATTGCCAGTGCATCAGACTTCTTTACAAAATTATTCAAGGTTGTCACAAGTTATTCGGAAATCAGCACGGCTTCATCGCACAAATCTTTCTTGCAGTTCTTTACGTTGATAAAACTCATAACATACCGCAAGCCGTTGGTTCACCAAAGGCCTCCAAGTCGATGAATATTAATGAAAACTTCTAGATTCATTCAAAAAATTTATAGCTTAGCATGATCGACATAAGTTTTTTAGCTAAATAGAAACCTAAACGCGTGGTATACGCATGTGAAGGTTTTACTCTAGTGTTAGCTTTCACGGATTAATTTATTCGCGAATATGTTCATCCGCGAATAATTTGGTCCGCCAAAATGCTTGAAAAGATAATTTTCACGAAATTCAACTCCGCGAATAATTTCATCTTGTAGGGTATTCATCAATTTATATTTATCTTCTACATAACCATTTCACTGGTATGTGAACAACACTAGGATAGCTCTATTGAAGACTGCAAACGAACCCAATAAAACATTTTAGTGTACACCAAACAATTTTTTACAACAAGGTAAGTGTTTGGTTATAGCCTTAAACACAAATAAGAAGTTGTGGACCACATCTGTGTAACTACTTGTCTAATGTCAATGGACTTTCCCAGACTATGTTCTCATGTATTTTCATACCTTCCCAGGAAGATAAAAACAGCCATGGTTATCATAAAACTATGATATAGATTTCTGAATACATTATACGTACCCCCTTAATCCAAAAGCGTTTTTAATTATTTTAAACATTTCATCTTAGTTTCACAAGTTGTTTTTGTTTTGCCAAAGCTATGGTGGGTCTCTTTAAGGTAGTTGTAGGAAAGGAGGCCAGTAGGTATATCTCTTTATAAATCAGCTTTTAGTGGATATATGTTCTCAATAAACTTGTAAAATGTCAAAAATATCTGGCAGATTTTCCATCACTCGGATTTACAATAAAGTAAAACTTATCTCTTAGTACAGGCGATTAAGTATATCAGCAGTAAGGCAGCCTCCCATTTTACTTGTTTCTGGTTGGCTCTCTTACAATGCGATATAACTACCGTTGATACTCTTTTGAAAGTATTTCCAATTCTAATAATTCCGTTTCATTCAATTTTACTGTAATAAAATTAATTGTTAATGGTCTATCTTTTGTCAGCCTATTCAAATGTATTTCAAAAGCTATCTGTCATAGATTATCTTATACAGATCAAATCGCTCGTGCTTCTATCTAATACAAGCTTGTTTTTTTGAAGGCGTAAAGTTGAGGGGCAAGGATATCGGCAAGCCGCTTGAACCTCGAGGCAAGGGTGGAGCCGCCAAAAAATGAGCTAGTAAACGCTATAAACAGCCAGAAAGACATCTTTCATTGTTTGGTTACTTGCTGTATGCTCATAAACATCAACCCGTTATTCACAAATGATCTTTGAAGTTATGCTTGCTTACATAAGTAATACATATAAGAATGTGTAATAGGTATCTCTGAATATTCTAATATACATGTACGTATGCTGAATATTTTATTGGCAGGATGGTTTGTTTTAGTGCATAGATGTCAAGGACATGATAAAATGCATCTCATATTCAAGCTCAATTTTCTGGCCCAAAATGTTTGTGTTTCTCTGTAATTTAATCCATTTAGATTTGCTGCCCGACGTTGCCCGAGTATTAAAAATCAGCTTATAAACAGTGAGAAGTAATGAGAGTTGCCTGCCACTTGCTATTAGCCTGGCAGATTGCCAATGGAAAATGTTAGGAAACTAATGACAATCACTTACTCACACAATCACCCTGCGGTGTATACAAAGCCGTTGGGTATGTGCTCGCATATATTGACTTATAGCGGAATGCTAAAACTTGTTCTCTGTGGCCTATTGGGTAGGCCGTTGGACTGGCAAACAGTAGAGTCTGAGATCAAATCTTCTTCCTTACGGATTCTTTATTCCAAGATTTTAATAGCTATTGTGTAGTCGGAATGCAGACACATAACATACAAACATAAAAAAAAACTGAGAAATATATATATAGATGATGAACGTGTAAGATGTCTATATGAAATCTTCATTTCATAGTAATAAATGTGTTACATTAGTCGACAATATTTTAATTGTTATACCGTGAACAATGATATTTACAGAAAGTAACCTTCAATTCAGTTTGCAAGAAAATCATTGAATGATATATTTTTCTATACAGTACAGCAGGGGCTGCACAGTTTTTTCCCAAAGAGTAAAATTTCAAAGTCGCAAGAATGTTGGGAGCCACATATTATGTGTAGTACAGTGTACCATTTCATACTGATAAAACAGGTTTGGTGGTTGTATTGTAATTAAATTTATTTATTAGAATACCTTTACAATAGCAATGAATAATGTTGAAGTAAACCTAAAAACTTTGTACAACTTAAAGTTAGTGAGATACATGGAATAGTTCAAGGCTGCTCATTATCTCTTGGCAATCTGGCTCTCTAGTGCAGCATGCTATTCTCAGGAGCTGACACAAGTGATCTTAGTCAAAGTGGATCTCAACTTGCTCTTGATATTATTCATGTATGAAAATTTTGATTCAAATACATGTATGTGCCAGCAAACACAGTGAGCAACCAATTTCCTAGTTGAACAGGCTGTGGATATTCAGCTGTTGTTGAAACCTTCAAGTAGAAGCCCCCTCAATTTCATCCACGGTATATATCTAAAATCACGGTATATATCTAAAATTGCTTTTAGAGTAGGAAATGGAAGCATGTCGCCATTATATTATAAGGATATTTTTAAATACGTCAAAATAATTTGAATTTTTATAGATTTGAAAGAGCCGCAACAAAATTAGCAAAGAGCTGCACTTTGCCCAGCCCTGTAGTACAGTATTATTTAAACGGTGTGCTCAACCAATGATATAAATCAACCCACCCCCACAGGATTGGTCACGGCCATCGTGTGGGTGGGGTTTGTTGATCGAGCTCTGTTGAGATTGTGCTAGCTTAGATTTCGGGGCTAACACCATTCTCGAGGGCGGTCGCGTTAATTCGTTAGGTTTTTGGAAAAAACACGACTCGCTGCTGTTAAAGTGTCATGAGCTCAGTCAGTAGACCCACGGCGGTTCACTGAATGATCCGATAGCAAATCTTAAATTTTTACAGTGTAGGGGTAGTACCTAAGCAGAAGAATGGATCCATTGAAAATGAAACATTTCAATTTACCTATTTTTACTAATTTTAAAATTGCTAGGGATCTTAGTATATGCTTAAAGTTGAATATAAATCACCTGAACAACGGTGTTTTTCCCCTAGTTTGTCATCAACATTTTGCCACCCCTACCATAAATTGACAAAGTCTTTCATCCATTAAACTTAAAACTCGTTTTTGAGGTTTTTGGGGTTTTGAGTTCAATGCTTTCATCGGTGTCACATTGTTTGACCTGGCCAATTAGATAGGATAGCAGGCAAAGCTGTGCAGTGTAGTTTTCATACTCTAAAACCAAAATTATGCCACTTCACAATGGTGGCTATTAATATCATGAATGCTTGTGAATGGCAACTGACTGATCATAACTGTGACAATATTGGGCAACAATATTTATTTGACAACAAAATGAAACCAACAGTTCAGTAAAATAACCATCATTATTCATAATATTTGCAAATTTACAAAGGGCTTTATTCAGCATATTTCTTTGTTTTTGTGCCATGTTTGGGTTCATCCCAACAGAGCTTGATCAACAAACCCCGCCCACATGATGGCAGTGACCAATCCTGTGGTGGAGGAGGGGTTTATATCATTGGTTCAACCAAATATTGTCAGATATAAGTTCTTGAAGAAAACAGGAGAACCAATTTTGCCAAGGAAACCAGAAACTACTATGACCTATGATGACAACAATACACACAGAACAGAAATTTAATGACCTATTCATCTTAGACACAACACACAGACCACCCCAAGGATGTCAGATGCTAACTGGAATGGATGGGGGGAACCACAAACCACTGTATCTCACAATACAATATATACTTTGTAAGATACTTATTCAGATTCAACACAACTCATCAAAATATTGCATAAATGTTGGAAGGAGAGACATGAGAATGGAACAGCTATCCAATCTTATAAAGAGTAGAAAAGAGCCTCTATGCGTACAACCCCAAGCTACAACAAAAAGATTGAGTATGTCACATAAACAATAATTGCATGGCTTGAGCTTACATTTTAATCTTTGTATTTTATGCTTTTTACTTTATGTTAGTTTTAAATTTTATGTTGTATGCTAACTTTTATTTTATTGTACACTAGCAGTGTCAAAGCAGTCCTCAGAAACTATCAAACTCATGAAAAATAGTCCTTTTAACTATGTCTCCACGAGATTCCATTTAATCATGGAATTTCCCAAGGAGCTGACTTTTAGCAGTAAGCAGAGCCATTGAAAAAAAGCTTTAATATTTTTTCACAGCTAAAATAATTTTTTTTCAACTATGACATTCAGAAAATCAAAAATAATAGAGCAAAATACATACTCTAGAATTTTTTTTAATTTTAAAGTTAAAAACAAAAAAGATAGAGACACTTTTATAAATTCCACACTCAAAAAATTGGTTATTTTTTTCAGCAATTGTACAAAGTTTACAAAATGCTGACAAGAAGCCAATTAAAAGTTTTTAATTTCAAACGGAAGTGATTAAATGATAGATGGGCGAGAGTAGGCCAGATAAGCGGGCCAAGGAGGCCAGATGGGTGAACTGCACAACCTTTTTTACTACGAGGAGATAAGGCCATTTGGTTGAGTAGTGCGATTATACTGATAAATTTCTGAGGACACCTTTTTATCACCCATTTTGACGAGATATAGATGTATATTATACTGCGAACTATTTGAAAGATTTTTTTTCATTCGTTTTATGCCCAAGTGAGGCTTGTTATTGATAAATATACTTTATACCGAAGTCTGAGGTAGGCCAGCCTATTATTGATATGACGACGATATTCGAGTTTGCTTCCCGCATTTGAAATTGACGCCCGAGTGAGAGGCTATATACTGGTAATAGAACAGTGGCTAATACTCATACTACAGAGGAACAAACATTGGTGAAAAAGGGAGGCAAGACAACTACTGAGAGATAAATATACAATCATTCAGGAGAAGACAACTTGTGTCAGAATTATAAATAGAGTCTAACAGATCATACACAAATTCGCAGGACTGATTTGACGATTGATTGATATAAAGAACATTTTCTCCGCATGGCAGGAAGAGTCACTTTGCTAGTTTAAGAAATTTATTTGTTACGGGAGAAAATCAGTCAGAAGTACTACCTTATACAACGTTATATACATGTAGAAGTACACAAAACGCTATTGCATTTTTATAAGTTACATTTTACTATAATTCAAACATTAATTTACAATTCAAATAATTTTTTATATATATTTATAATAATTTATGTTAAACATAGTATATTAAATTTATTTATTTGTCTCACCTTACAAGGCTTTAGTTTTGTACCGCACTATTTATTTAAATATATTATATAATTGTTAGTTAGTAATGTTTTGTTTTGCTGATATTAAAATAACAAAAAGCCTCTATTTGCAGGCATATTATCAAATAAAATGGAAACTGTAAAAGTGTCCTGAATACAAGATAGTAGTGAACAATTCATGTTTAATTTGAGATTATTTGTGTAAAAATTAAAAGAAACTTTACATGAGAGGATGACTTCAAATAACTAACGCAAGAAAACTTATACAAAAATAAATTGATTGATGCTATATACAAGGGTTCATGTCTGAAGACTAGATTCTCTATGAGTATTGATTATGGCAAGATCGATTATTAATTACTAATTGAATGACTATTATATGGTATGTATGCATTATCTGTCTGTGTGAGTATCATTGATGTTTACTTCTATGGTTTATCTGCAGTGGGTTAATATGTTATGTGGGTTGTAAGTTTGTTGCGATTTCATTGAAAACATGTTATGTTTTCAATGAAATCGCCGCTTCCGTGTATAAATTCTAGCAGATGTTGATAGTTGTGAGGGTGTAGAGAATGTATTTTAATGTTGTGAGAATGTATTTTCTTTTGAAGTTTGCTTTTTTGAGACAACAAAGTTTTTGCGAAATTATTTTGTCCTATTGCCATTCTACAGTATGTGTATATGTCTCTGGAGCTTAAAGACTCAGCTGTAGGGATGTTTGTGATATGGTGGAGTGCTTCCGTTGAGGGATTAGCCTTTGCTTCAAGTATGTTATTCAAACAACTATGGAGAGAGATGTCAGCTTTTGGATCCCATATAAAACTATTGTCTATAACACTTTCTGTATTATGGTTGATTCTAGTATCTTTTAGTGCAGTTTGCTTTCGTGCGCCGAAGGAGCCAGTGTGTGAGCTTCATGCAGTTGCTATCTATATATTTCTCAAAGTATGTCCATATGTATGCATTCTGGCTACAGCTATTAAAATCTTAAAATAAAAAATCCATAGTAAAGAAGATTTGATCACAGACCCTACTCTTCACCAGTCCGACGCCCTATTCAATAAGCCACAGAGAATGCGTCGATAGCTTGTTGACATAATTCACTATATAAAAGCACATACCCACCGGCTTTGCATACCATGAGGAGTGAGTGCATAAGTAAGTGATTGTCATTAGTTAACTTACTAAAATTTTCTATTGGCATTCTGCCAGGCTAATAGCAAGTGGCAGGTAACTCTCTTAACTTCTCAGTGTTTATAACCTTATTTTTAATACTCGGGCAACACCGGGTAGCACAGCTAGTTGTTTCATATATAGTAGGTCTTCATTTGGTCTTGAGCAGTTAACTGAACAATCGTCTGCATATTGAAGTTGGGTTCCATTCCTTGAGTTCAGCATGTCTTTTGTTAAAACTAAGAAAAGTGTAGGGGATCAGATGCTTCCTTGTGACAGTCCTATTTGAAATTGTTTTGGCTGTGACAGATCGTTGTTAACTTTAGTTCTGATTGTTTGTTGTGTGAGAAAATCATATATTAATTGAAGGAAGGTCTACTTATTCCTAATTTAGCGCGTCTGAACAACATTCCATGGTCCCATACACTGTCAAACGCTTTTTGTAGGTCGATAAAAAGGCCTGCGGCTGCTTGTTTAGATGATTGATTGTGTTGAATTTGTATCATCATCGCACATAGGTAAGTAGAGATAGATATGTTTTTAAGAAATCCGTGTTGCTATTCTGGTATCCAGCTTTTTGACTTAGTTATAATTCCAAGTCTGTGTTCAATTATTCTTTCTAGATGTTTGCCACATATAGATGTTATTGTGATTGAGCGATAGTTGTTTGTTGTGGTGTAATCTTTCTTCCCAAGCTTTCTCAAGAAAATTACCACATTGTTTGAACATGGCCACTTGCTTGAGGTAAGGATACCGTCAAACAGGATTTTGAGTGTAATTTGAAGCTGGAAACTTCCATTTTTTATCCTTGAAGGGTGTACTCCGTCATAGTCGGGTCCTTTTTTTCTGGTTTTAATTTTTTGTTTAGACTTGATTATTTTTTTATTGTGACTGTTGTGGTCAAGTGTGGAAATCTAGGTTTGTTTTACAATTGTTCTGTAACTCTTTTGTTCACATATGTCCTTAACAAGTCCCTGATGTCTGAGTTTGCTGTAGAGTTGATGTTGATGTGTTTGCCTTTGAAGATGTTGTCATAGAAGAGCTCTGCTTTAGTTGAATATGTGGTTAGAATCTTGCTGGTGGTACTTTAATCACCGATCTTAACATTATTTAACATTGTTAACTATAAACGTTATAACATTGTTATCTTAACATTGTTATAAAAAGTCTGCTGGAATTTCTTACAAAAATCTGAACCATTGAGGGCGAGTTGAGGGCATCTGCTTTTGTTTCCAGAAATTTTGTTTTTGAATCTTCCAGTGCTTTCTGAATCTTCATTTTGACAATTCAAGCGTATCACCATTCTCAAAAGAACTTTTGTATTTGAATTTTTCCTTTGCTTGTCTTAGTTCTTTCGAGAAGGTTGACAGTTCTTCACTCCAGTAAGGTTTGCAGTGCCCTGATAGCCTAATTTTTGGGTCGTTTGATTCTTTGCAATGAGTAAGGTTGGTAAGAATTTTGTTCCCTATAATTGCAGGATCTGTTTTTGCCTATTTCTGATAAAGTCCCTCGAATTGTTTCTGCTTAAAGTATCTCCAATTGTGCAGTATATTTAATCCACTCACATCTGTTCCAAGAGTATGAAATTTTAGGTTCTGTTTTCATCTTTGTGTTGTAAAAATTGTCCACACCAAAATGTGACTTCTTGTTGGTGCTCCTGAGAAAAGCTCTGTAGAGCCATCTATGCACTGATTGCTTATTAATTATTAGGGTACATGTAGCTGTATTCTGGGTTGTTATGATAAGGTCTATAACACTTTCATCATTATTGCAGAGGAAAGTAATATCTTTGTGTTTGTCTACAGACCTGTCAACATCGTGCTATGCTAATGAGGGAGAAATTAGCCTCTAAAGCCTCGCGCTAGTGGAAAAGTGGGGACCTTGGCAGGTTAACATATAGCCTGTCTTGACAAACTGTTGTTTTGCGGAGTTGTCCCCCCGTCAAACAGGCGAGCAACAAAACATGTTGTGTTGCACGCCCGCTCGACGGTGAGACAACTCCGCAAAAACAACAGTTTGTCAAGATAGGCTAGTTAATTAACATTGTATTTTAGCTCCAAAACAGACCAAAACTTTGAAGTGATAGACAAATTGTCTCATAGCTCTCTATATCTACTCTGTAAAGATAACGATAATCTAACTATTGAGACTTCGGAGAAGCGCAATTATTGCTAGGCACAAACAGCTGTCACAGCGAATCAACTATTGTATCAAAGCGGATACGCTGTGTCAGCCATTTTAATAAAGCTGTTGGCGCGGTCCCAGTGTTCAGAATCGTTCGGGATATGCGAAAACTACTGATTATCTGTTGGATTCTTTGGTAGCAGTAAACTTAAAGATGGCAAGTAAAGAGGCAGAGGAATTTCGCTCGTCATTATGTGATTTGACAGTTAACAGCAAACCTCTTATCAGCATGCTGACGATGCTAGCCGAAGAAAGTCAAGCTCATAGTGAACAGATTGTAAAAGTTATAGAAACTCACATCCTACAGGTTACCAACTTTTGTTAATTTGCGGATTTGGATAGTGCAAGCTTTAGTTTGAAATAAAACAACAATATGTTGCATTTATGGTGATCATTATTCCCTGCTATATTTGTAATATACATTGTCGCAATACTGTTTATAGACTTTTGGGCTGGTGCTGTCTCAAAAAATGTTACGTCAATCTTTTAATGGCAACGATGTTTCGGATCTTAAGTAATTTTAGATTAGTGTTGATTTAAATTCACCAAGGAACTTGAACGATTTTGCCATGAGTTTTCACAAAGCTGATAAATATTGAATGCATGCGTAACTCTTTACTATCTGCTCTAGTGCTTTTTATACCCTCGTGTGTGGCACCTAGGACCATTGCATAACTCAGTTTTAGCAATGCTAGGAGTAGTGTGCATAGCATACAACTTGGCTTTGAAAAAAAGCCAATAGTAATAAACTTCAAACGGCATGGTCGGATACTCGCACAGTAACTGTTGAATGTAGCAGTTGCCGTGTTTGTAGGGTATCTTCAAATCGTGTTCTACCGAGGTTGATGCTGTGTTTAGTTATTTGTTGTACCGTTCCAAATTGCTTCTTTGGATTCGTTATGTAATTAAGTTTTCCAAAGCCTCATTGACGCTATTGTGCCCCACAAATATGTAGCACAGCAAACAGAAAGTAAGTGCACTCGGTCTATCATTTACTTTGGCTGTGATATTTTCAACTCTATTACATTATAAGTCTTAAATACAGGTGTACAAACATATCTAGCCAATTGAACCGAGGTTGCCTGCTTCAAATAGACAATGTCATCCAATCAATGCTTAACCAACACTGACATAAACAAATTGTGAATTCCAAACATAAGTACATGGACTCATACAGTGGTTGTTGCTAGGTTTATGATTTGCGCAGTAGGTACTCCACCTATCATTACAGTTTGAGATATAAGGTAAGTATTATTGCGATCTCAAACATTTCTATAGCAATCTATTTTCATACTCGCACACCAAGCTTCTATTTATATTTGAAACTTATGTCGTTGCTAATCTCTTTTGTTTTCTATGCAAGAAATTTTAAAGTTGCAGGCATCGATGATTCCGCAATATTACTGATTGTCAAGACTTCTGTTCTGGATTCTTCTTCCATTGCCGGTTGACATCTTGTTTGCCATTGTATTTGCTGTTAGTTTTTGATATACCTAGTGAGAAATATATGTATAAATATAATACTTCATCTGACCTTATTATATTTGTTGCAGTGTGTGGCTAATATTTTACCAAACAACTATTCAAATAGTAAAACATAGAATGCAGTTTTGCCATTGTCATCCCATTTACATTAACACTAATTAGTTTATAAGCTCTGTTGCTCTCAACTTTAATTTAGCTACCTTTATAGATGATCAGCGGTGTGGTAAAATTTGCTTATTCAATTGTGATTGACATGAAGAACAAACAGCAATCTGATGGACCATCTCTGAATTTATTGGAAGTCATTGTACTACAGGCTGCGCTTCTGTTCATAGCGTTACACAGTAAACATGGAAATAGTGATTTACAAATACAATTGTTCTAGATAGATTGTCTCATTAATTTCTTTAAATTGTTGGTCGTGACTGTGTTAGAGTCTGCTGTAATCTTTTATTTTTCTTTGATGTGCTTAAATGTTAAATAAAACTTCCTTTTTCTTTACATTCACTTGAATTACTGATGTCTAGTAATTATGTATTGCTTAGCGTTGACTACAAACTTCTTTGAGATGAAGATTGCTGATGATGAGGCTGAAATATCATCAAAAGGCCAAAATGATGAGGGGTGCTTGATATCTGGTTCTGCTGTAATAGAATCTGAGTTTGGTTTACAAGCTGGATATGGACATTTCTGAGCTTATATTTCAGACGCACAAACAAATTGCATGACTATTATCCTAAGCCCTTTCCAAATATTCACTTGGTACAATTGTAGATCACTGCCTGAACCAGTAGTTTTGTGACCAAAAAGAAGATAGTCTATAAGCACTGCAGAAATTTAAATTGAGAGAAAAAAATTATCAAATACTAAAAAAAACCTGCTCTGCAATCACATCAGCTGCTGAATCACTAGAGAATCCTTCACAAGTGTCACCACCTTCACTGTTGCATGCTTCTGCTCTGACATGGAGTGTTGCCTTCTTTCTTCCACAGGTTAAATCATCTGAAAAGCTGCCATCGTTGTATCTTATTGACTCTATATTAAAGAACCTTCGGAGCACCGATTATGCCACCTTTTTTCAGCAGATTATAGTTAAAGTGTTCTGTCATGTTTTTGAACAGGTAATTACTCGTTTTATTCTAATGTCGTTTGTTATGGTTTTGTGACTGAGTTAATTCACATATTTTACCAGCACTGAAAGCAGCATCTCTATCCAAATTGTAAAGAATACGTTTGTGTACTTAGCCAAAAATTCAGCTGTATATTCTTTAGCTAAAAACTTAGTTGTGTTCTCATTCACATTACCAATAGATTGCATATAAATACCTGCTGATATGTTTTGACAAACAATGCATATGGAAAATTATTCGATTAGTTTGTCACAACCATTTCATCCCTGTAGGTTGATGAAAAGACAAGACAAAATATGTTTAAACTTCGTCAAACATGGTCGGACGTACTAGCTGCTCGGAAGCTATATGCCTTAGATGTTCGAGTAAATCAGATTGATCCAGCTTGGCCAGTAGCAGCTTTACCGGAGACTTTGAAAGAACCAACATCTCCAGGATCTATTCATGTCAACCCTAAATTTCTCACAAACTCCAAACAGTCTAAACCGGTAATATGTAGTCGATATACATATATAAATAACTCGTCATTCAAAAATTAAAAAAACACATTGGTCCATGAGTGAATTTATAGTAAAAGGTTGCAAATTATTTCCAATTAGGCAATCTTCGCCTGAGTTGTAAAAAATTGTGGTGAGTATCTTAGTAAGCTGTCTCTGTAAGAAGCTGTTAATTAATAGTGGATGTCCTGCTTTCAGTATTTCTTAGCTTCAGAACTGCTCACATTGGAGATAGGATTAGGATTATTTTATGTAAACACTATTTGCAACCAAGTTGAAATGTGTATGTTGATACAAGCGGGCTGGAGTCATAGTTCGTGATTAGCATACGGTGAGTAATCATCTCGTTTGGTAGACGGCTTCAGTTGCACCAAGCAGTACAACCGTGGACAAATCTGGAATAGCCCAAGTCATAGAGGAGAAGCAGAAAGAACTGGCAGCTATCCAGAAGATGCAAGTCGAACTAGAACTTGCTAAGGCTAAAGCTCAGTTAGAGATGCAGCAAAGAGAATTTGCAGAATTGCTAGCTAGGCAGAAAAATCCCATCGCAACAGATGCTGCTGTTTCAGTGGGCGTGACAGTAAGAGTTTCTTACATTTCAACTTTAAATTAGTTAACAGCTCATTCATTTGCAGAATAATTTGTCAAATAGTTCTTGCCCTCCTAAACTGCTGCAACTAAATTTTGCAAACAATTTTACTCCAACTAATGACATCACAAAGGTAATTACATTAAACACAAGATGGCTTTAAAGAGGAACACTGTAGCATGCATATTATGAAACTTCATGAGTGAGAAACATGAATATATTTGGTGGAAAAGGGCGGTAAAAGGTAATTATTTTTTTTTGTTGCCACCAGGCACCAAAGCCAGCAGAGTCAACTCCTTCGGATCCCCGCGTTAAGCGAATAGCTCACACGCCTGCCCCGGTTGATCCGCGACGGCCTGCTGCCTCGATCGCTCCAGTGAGTGAGCGCACCAACCCTATCAGTGCTCCTCTGCTTGCGAAACCAGACAGACCAGCTTCTAGTTCTGTTGGGGCCCTGCTCAACCAAGTGGGTAGGTCATTCTGTTTCAGGTGGTGAGCTGCTGGTAACCAGATCATGTAACTTGCACATATACAATATGCTGATACTAATGTTTGCTGTGTGTAATTGTTGACTCAACAAACAACTCTGAAAAGACAAATAGCGGTGTGTTGCAGCAGAAAAAAACTTATTTCATCATTTTTGTATTTCTGGTATTATTTCCTTACACTGGCTGAACCTTGAGTCATTTTGAGTATATTCTCGCCATTTAAGTATATACATGTAGTTCAGTATTTCTGGAATTTGTATTCAGGAATCTCAATCTTGTTAGTTCAGATGTGATGTTTTACAGTGCAACGGATACCAAGGAAACAGAATCTCAAAAGTTTTTAAAAGGGAGAATGCTTCCGCAAACATCATTCATAATGACTAACATTGGCACTAGTGTATCTCTATTTCTAAATAATATATCATTCTCTATTAAAAAGCATGTCTATGTAAATAAATATATTAATCAACATGAATTATCAATTTTGAAAAATTTCCATTTTTTGATAACCTAATACACTCATAAGATGATAAAATTGTCTCAAAAACTTGCGAAACGGTTAAGTGTACATTTTTAGCATTTTTTTGTTGACTCGTTGCTTTGTTAGAACCGAGGAATACAAGTCTTGTTAGTTGATATGTGATGTCTCAGAAGAACCTGATGTGTTTCTGATAGTGGCTGACCAAGCACTGGAGCAATTTGATTCAACGAATAAAGTGGTTAAGAGAAAGGGCACAAAGTTGCCGAAGGGTATGGAGTTGGACAAGGAAGATCCCGGGTTGAGAGGGTTTAGCAGCCGAGCTCCCAGTAAACACAATAATAGGAGGTAGGCAATATGGTTTTAAAAGGTTTGATTTGCAACTGTAATTAGTATCATTGGTCACCATAGTTACGGTTTGCTTTTCATCCTTGTATTCCCCAAAACGCCAACAAGCTAACATGTCATTTATTATGGATGAGACGGAGCAGAAGACTAATGAAAATTTTTTGTAAGTGAAGTTTCAAGCGGTGCACAACTGAGTCATGCATAAAAATGTATGAAAAAGATTCCGCGCTTCATTTTCATAATCAAAAAGACCTTCATGGTTTTTGCACAAGCAGTGGTTTACTGGAAATGCACTTGTCACACAGATATGCGCTAAAGACTTTCAAAAAGTGCAGTGACATTTCTTGCAGTTTAATACATAAACTATATTTGATCATAATGTATATGTTAACATATCCTTACTACTCTTTGAACATGAAATTAGTGCAGGAGAAAACAATTTCTGCCTATTATGTATAATGTTGAAGGAATTATAGTATAAAATAAAGAAATTCATTGTTGTCATCATGCTGCTTTCTGTCATCGTCATGCAACACCCTTGCCAAGGATATCTCCGAGTTGGTATTGCCAAAATTTTAACATGAGAACATCTTGCTGTTAAACCATGAGCCCATAGATTGTGTAAATTATGTCACATGCAGATCATTTGGAGAAAGAGGTGACCACAGGAGTAGAGGTGCTTTTCACAGTTACCATAAGCCAGAGAGAAAGCTTCCTTATGATAGGCCATCCGCGGATGACTGGTCTGATAGTAGCTCCAGGAGAAGGTCAGTGTTCCAGTTTGCTTCTATTGTCAACTAAATTCTGGTATAATAGGATTCAGAGTTTAACTCTTTGCGTTGCACGAGTCACGACGTGAGGCTCGTTGAGTAGTTGTATAATTAGTCTGTCGTGTCTGTACTTACACGAAAAAACAATCCTTTGTCTGTAATGAGCTGATAGAAAATATGTTTACAACCCGTCCTGAGTGTAGTTTTGATTTGCAAAAAACTTATTCTTGTATCGCTATTTCTTAGCAATGACCACTCGCGTCAGATGCATTACAGCTGCAGAGGTTTCACTAATTGTAGTTGATAAATAGACTTATGATTATCTATTGAACAATAGTATTATGTAGAGTGATTCTTTTTGTTTTTTTGCAGTAATAATAATGCTGTAAGCTATAATAATATTCATAAGCTATAATAATATTCGTAAGCTCGTATGACTCGGAACATCCTCACGAAAGTAGTGAAAAGGGCTGCAGAAAGTGTCCAGCTCATTCAGCAAAACACTTGCTGTCTTTTTATGGCACCTGCTGCTGTTAAATTGTATTCAGATTAATTTGGTAATTAATATCTTCATAGACCGTATGATTCATAAGTTATGACATTGTATAGGTATGTGCCATTATCAAATATTGGTTTTAAAGAATATTTGACTATGTAAATAAATTTATCTGCTAGCGCAAGAGTTCAAAGTTGTCCTTGTTACTTACAAGTAGAGTGTGTTCTTAGTGCAGTGTCTGGTTGATTTTTGAAGGCACGCATGAACTTCTCCCAACCTTAACTCATTTCATGTAGGCTAATCTATAAAATAGTGTGAGAGTTACTGTTCTAAAGCTGGTCGTTTTGGAGGTACCGCTGCTGCGATTTATATCTAAACCATAGCCTTCTATTTTGTGGTGGTAGGAGAAGAGACAGATCAAGATCTCGTAGCCGCTCTCACAGTCCAAAGTCAAGGAGCAGAAGTCTCTCTCCGAAAAGGGAGAGTAACAAAGGTGACAAGCAAGAGCGTCACAAAGAGAAAGATAAGCCAGGTGAATATGTCTGCATGTTTAGGAGAAGATAGTGTTTTTATGTTATTGAATTTTTCCTAAAATTTCATGATGGCTATGACTTCGAATGAAAATTTGACTTTTGTCTAAATAATGTTTTTTTGTGTTATAATTGGTAACAATAAAAGCCATTAAACGTTTCTGCTGTGTTTTTTATTTTACATGTTCTTTGTTAGGATGTGTTACCAACCTCGTTCATTAACGTTTTGTTTTAGATCATAGCCTTGGCATCCGGTTCATAGTCTTAGCATTAGGAGCATAGCTTTAGCATGGATTACTCTTCACTACTTTACTTTTGATGTTGAACTTGGTAAAAAATAAAACATACTAAATATTTGTCTTTTTTTCATGATCTTAGATAGGATTTCTTTTATTAAAACGAAACATCTAGTCATTCCTACATTTTGTTATTTATGATCTACGAGACCCTTTAGTAAATGAGACTGAGGTATGAGTTGCTACAAATACATCCCCCAACCTAGTCTGGTTTATTAATGGATTTTTTATAACACAATCGCTATATTTTATATATTACTTGTTCTCTTATTACGTATGTATACAGTTTATGTTGTGAAATTTTTAAAAAATGTTTAACAAAAATTGTTTTCTAGACTTGGAACGAATTGAAATTATTTGTGATTTAAAATTATTTGCACTCATTGTAATGAAAAAATAGTTTTGAATCTCGAACAAATCATTTTCGTAACAGCCTCCTGGAATGGATTATGGTCAAAAACGAAGGTTTGACTGCAGTAAGGTTTGTTTGCTTCCTAACAGAACAGTGTGACATAAAGTTGCCAACCTTTTTTCGGGAGATATTGAACAAAGTTAGCCTCGGATTCTTTAGAACATTTCACATAAGGGCTCTTAGCAGTATAAACTATAAACTTATATCATGATGGCAACTCTCATGATTCAGCTCAATCCTTACCCATATGCAGATAGGGTATTTTAAAATAGACAGTACAGTAGGCGCTTCTACAATGTAAACAATCCGTTCCAGGAACGTTTAGGTTATAGGGAATTTTCGTTATAAGAACAGTAAAATACATGTTAATTGCCTAATCTGTTCCAAGATCTTTCCCAACTCACCCCTTTGGCCATGCAAAAATTGAAAACTTGACCGAACTCTTTCAATTTGTTGGATGTACCGTCAGTGCTGTATTATTGGTTTGCATCGACAACTTTTCTTTTTTATGATCAACCTCAGTGGTTTATAGACCATGATTGCGGTAATTTTACAAGTTGATGGGGACTGCACATTTTCGATGTTCATTTGCAACGATTTGTTTATTTTTCCTAAACAGCAAAGTCTGTTCTGCAAAGTAAAACTAATAGCAAATATTTTGTACGTCTACAATAAGGCAAAACAGTTCTATCTGTTCGTCATATATCTGTATTCAGGGGTCAAGGTTAGAATAAAAGATAACCTTTGATAGTACTCCAACTCATGACATTAAGATTGGCAGACCGACGCTGTAGCACCTGCACCAATCGATAGCCTTATACTGATTTCGCAGCTATCCTATTGCGCTAGAATATCGCATAGGATATAGAATATTTTTAGAATATTCGAATTAGAATGATGGAGAATAGGATTGCGCAGCTATCCTATTCTCATTTTTGTATAGACATTTAACGATCTATTTCGACGAACTAGAATGTCGCGAAAGTTATATATAAGTTATATACGATAAGTTATATATAACGCTATACACGCGGCATTTGTTCGTCCGCAAGTGGGGCGAAATAAACTAACATTTAAATCAAATTTGAAAACTCGCCCGACTTGAAACTACGTTATATGGAATTTTTCACGCGGTCGGAAGCAGAAACTTCACATAAATTATGTACGTTATTTTGAATTTACGTTATAGGAGATATACATTGTAGGGCCGTCTACTGTAGGTTGCTAACTTCCACGTATTTGCATTCAAGCATGGTCATTTTTACATATGTCACCAAAGTGTAATGTAACTTGTATGCTTGTGTCCATTTAGATCTGGTCACGATCTGGCGATTATGTGAACTTTCTATTAGTTTTAAAGTTTATTCCGGCTCTCAGGAATCTCAGGCTTTCGTTTTAGTTGACAAGTCTATCAAGGCTAACCAACCAGGTACATCGACAGAAAAACAGACAAAGATGGAGGATGATGACATTTCATTTGTCGGCTCTTCTGTACCAGGTAAAATCATCTCTGTAGAAATTTTAGATTTTGCTCAGTCTGTCTAGATGCCTGTTCACCCAGCATGTTGTAATGGTTCACCAGCCATCAGTCCTTTATGTATGTATGTTACAGAGAAAAGCAGTTCTCTCACGGACACGTCCAAGGACACGGACAGGCAAGCTACTAAAGTGAAAGGTCTGTAGACCCAGTATCCTAATATATTAAGTCCTCAATGGGTTTGTGGAATGCAGGCTAAGGCTTCTAATTCTCATACTATAGTCTAATAATAATCGCATGCAGATAGCTTCTGTTCATAACCACGATTTCTTGCATAGATGCATCAAATCTTATTTTTCTTGCTTCTCAAATGATTTTTATAAGCAGGCTTCATGGGATGTTATGCCGAGATTTTATGATGGCATAATTGACTGCATTAATGGTTCGCTATTTTGGGCAGGCTCCAAATCGGAAGAGACACTCAATCGAAAAGCTGACAAAAAAGACAACTCTAAATCTGCAGATGATCTGGACTTGAGAAAGAGAAAGAAATCTCCCGGTACTTTGTGTTTTTCCATATTTAAAATGTATATATTTATCTGTCAGTTTACAAATAGTTTGCTTGAGTTGTATTCGAATGTTTAGTCGCTGTACCAGATGGTCTCAACGTGCAGTTCCAGTATGCGATTTGCACCCAGTTTATTCATCTTATCACAACAGGCAATCGTACTGACAGCTGCCCAAAATAATCCCCCTGGAGACGGTATGAATAAAAAATGGTTGCATTAATAGATGCAATACCTGTCTAAATTGCTTATGCAATGCAATAAAAATATCTATATTTTGTGTTCGTAATAAGATCTACTCAGTTGCAGTTGTCATACATTTCAAAGACCAGAATCCTGATCAGTTACAGTTGAGATCTTGCTATTTATAAATATAGATCCACTTAGCATCGTTTGTTGTTGCCATCGCTTCAACTTACCATATGCTGTGACTATGTGCTATAGATGACAAGAAGACAGTCGACACCAAGTCTGACAGCTCAAGCAAAAAAGTGAGAATATCGTCTCCAGCGCCGAGGAGTTTCTCCCCTAGTGTGAGGAAAAGTCCAAGTAAGAAACGTGCTGATTTGCCAGTGCAAGATGAGGACCTGAGGAAACGAGATTCCCCGCTTGCGTTCATGGACAAAGGTCTGTGCTGTTTGTATATATTGTAGTATGTTGTTTACTCTCTGATCAACTCGCTCGCTGACTCGGTGTTTTACAGGCTGCTGACAACTCTGGTGTTTGACAGATCTTTACTTTGCTTTAGCATGAGTTTTCTATTTGCGGCTTTCATTTTTACTAACTTGTCGCCGCAGATGAGGATCTGCGGACAAACCGGGAAAAACTCATGAAAGTACAGTGGGAGTCGAGCAAAGCCAAGCAGATGCCAAGAATTCCCAAACGTAAGGTGAAGAAAGCTCAGTATAGGGAGAGAGATGACACGTCCCCTCTCGGTGAAATTCCTCAAGCTGTGGATGGTGGACTATTGGCTATTCCTGATCAGGTACAGGTCTATTGGATATTATGAAGAACTACTTAAGTCAAGATGGTGTATTTAGTTTCCTTCACCACCAAAGCTCTGTTAATGGCTGTTTTTCAAGATAAAGGCTATTTAATTTGATCTTGTCCAATGAGATCATAAAATCTAGATTGTCATTTTTATCAGACTAGTACGCTGTCAGTACCGCACTCTGCAAAAGATCATGTGTAATAATTATGTGCACAATTATTCCATGATACTGCATGGTGGTCAGGGGATGTCAGGTGCGCTTGGCTGTAACACTCGGATACGGATACCCGAGTTCACTTCCTGTGTGGTGCAATATTTTTCCCAACTCTGTTAGTTTGGCTTAGGACGGAGACTGCCCTTATTATAATAAAGATTGAGTACAGATACTTTCATGTTTGCCATTTCTTTGTATTTGCAGTACTCTCAGCTTGAATAAACTTTGTGTATAAGCTTTGATGAAATGAATTAGTCAACATTATGCATGGCTTATGTTGGAATTCGCTAGACAGCCTTGTCAGTCAGCTTGGATTAATAAATCTTAATTAAAATGAGGTTTCTGCTGCAACAAGAATCTCGCTGCAACAAGAATCTCGCTGCAACAAGAATCTCGCTGCAACAAGAATCTCGCTGCAACAAGAATCTCGCTGCAACAATTGGAGTAGCAAGTGTAGGAGTCATAGCTTCCAAAATGCAAAATTACTGTTTTTTAATGTAGGAAAAGCCTTTGGCTGCCAAGTCCGATGTAGACCTCAGGTCCTTACCGGTTGTACGGGCACCCTCTCGTGGCAATCCAAGCTCTTCAGACTCCGAGGCTGAAGTACTCGCTGATCTTGACAAGCGCAGGAAGCAACGTAATAAAATCGTGGAAGGTAACATCCTGGAATCAGGTCATAATTCACCTACAGTAGTTCAGGATTAATTTTAACATGGGTGCATAAGCTAAGGTCCATTGTATTAATCCCAGAGACTACAAGTGTTGCGAACGAGGATAATTCAATTGTAGCGTGTGGCAGACATTTTTTAGGAATAAAGGTAATTATTTTTGCCATAAATGACTTGATACAAAATGATTGTTATTACCGTGAGTGGTTTGTTTTTTTAGTCAGGCAACAGCTAAACTCGGATTTTCACCGTCTGTTTTCAAAGACACCATATGTTACAAATACTGATTTCACCAGTATTTGTTGATAATACGGTAATGGGCACTTTCTTGTGAGAGTTGTCATCATTCTTCTTCCTAGGTAAAAAGTCAGACAAGGACAGAAGGCCTGAGGATAAAGATGTCGACCTAAGGTGTGTACCTTCATAATGTCATGGCTCATTATCTCAGCTAGCAAAACTGTTTCTGTAGCTTTATTAGTGCTGTTATCACTGCAAAGAGAGGAACAACTAGATTTACCCCATTTGAAATTTGCACTGAGATTAGTCCCACTCGAATGGCCGAATTACTACTGTTTTGTGTTTTGCAGAATTTTAGCATGAGCAACAAATAGATACAGATTATATCCTATGAATCTCTTTACGCGTAAAACCATAGATTTTGAGATCTGCCAATTAATCTTAAATGATAGGCCACCTCATGTTTTTTTTCTTCAAATGTTTAGAAATTTCCATACAATCTACATTAAAACTGTTTATTAAAGTTTTGAGAACATTTAAACATCTGCTATTAATACTCATGCAATTTATTCTAGTCTTGGAAGTTATTATTCTAAAGTCTTGAAATGTCATGTTATGTGAACTACTTCATGGTTTTGGCTCTTGCAAGTTTGAATTCAATATTTGTTTGTTTCTTTTCAGAAGTTTAAACCTGAACATGGGGACCACCCCTCACACTTATCTATGTTCCAACCCTATTCATTCAGTAGTAATCTTTGCTGCTTCGTGCCTCACCTTTTTTCCTCAATGAATAAGGATTTTTCAATAGCTCCACTTCTGTCAATCATGACATAGAAGTAGTGGCGGGGTCAGCATAAATATAACAGATAAGAAGACAAGGTTAATAGGATAGGAGCCTTTTAGATTAAAAACTAGATTGAGGAAACCAACATTGCTGAGGCATTTTTTATTTCTTAAAGGCTTCATGGGTGAAGGTCATTTAGAATACTTAGCAGCATTGTCTTTGCTATTAAGGAAGTAAGCAAGCTGATGGTGTGATTTTCAGCTGTAACAATTATGAAAATACTCTGAATATTTTGGATAAGCTCTCTTTGTTATGCGAACTAGTGAACATATTAACATATCATGCGTGTTGGAGAGTTATTAACTTTTTACCTAGTACAGATGAACTTGCCCAAATCTTTAATAAATTTTAATAAAATAAATTTAATAAAATAAATTTAATAAATAAATTGATTGCAGCTAAAACGCTCGGATGAAAAAAATGTACCCAAACAAACGCTACTGACGTCATATTTGGAGACGTTGTTTTTCTGACCGTTTTAACTGCGACCAAGTTTTGTCGATTTTAATCTTGAAACATCCCAGCTCTAGGTTTCTATCATAAACATGCTTGTGTTTTCTAATAAGGGTCTCAAGTCGTGAGAAAAAACGCAAACAGGAACGACAAAAAGACACATTTGATGAAGATGAAGATTTTAGAGTCAGACCACCGCAACCAAAGAGTAAACCTCCAAGTATGTTCATTGCTGTGCTCATTTTTCTTACCTTGTTTACAAGGTAGGAGATAGTTTCTTTAAACAAATTCATTTGTATTCTTCATACGCTGTTCTGTTTTGCTGAATATAACGTACATTATCAGATATCCCATATTTTTAAAAGCAAAAAAGTTGTATGATTTCATAGAGAAATTAAAATTAGCATTACTTTGCGATAAATGGGCAGGATTACTTGCCTCTGTTAGCGGGAATCGTCTACACCTATGCTATCTCTATCAGTTGTGTGACAGTAATATGTAAAGGTGTTTTCCAATGTAGCTGCCTACTAAACAAGCGCTAGCTGCACTTATTAATCGCAAATTGTTTGTATCACTTGCAGATGATGAGAAGGGAGATACAGACCTACGGAAAAAGTTGTCGGTTCAGATAGGCGAGGGTAAAAATGAAAGGTGAGCACCATTTTTAGCTGTAATTGTTGACAATAAAGCTGTCATATTCTCTGGGAAAACCCTCATTTGTATTAACACTGAAGCCTGGACCCAAGATCATTGGGGAAATTGTCTTTCCATCCGATTCTACGACTGAGTAAATTCGTTTGCCTAATTTTGCTTAGTTTTTTCATTAGGCTTCATATTGTTAAACAAAAATGTAATATCGTTATATATATCCATTGTATGACATGTGCAGTTTGCAGCATCAGTTTTCAACTTTTTCGCTACAAAGACTTTTATAACGGCGTGCCTTAGCGCCCATACAAAAACATTGATCATTGATCACAGGGCCAACAGATCTGCCCAAAGTTTTGCCACAATAAGTTTGGGATGTGCATGTATTAGGTGATCATTTTGCCAAAAAAACTGGACTTGTTAGTTTTTTTCACTCGGAATTCACAGCATATCACGGTAACTAATTTTTACTTTCGATTTAGGATGGACAAAAAAACTGAACACCGCCCTAAGCGTATTTCATCTAGTAAGTTCTTCCACTTTGGGCCTGAGATATTCTTGGTAACTTTATTTTTATATTAGAGAATTTTGGTCAGCATTTTGATCAAACCGCACAAAATTTTTCTTGTTTTAGAATTTCACGAATCTAAACAGACTATTAAATGTGGCTTTCATTTATCCAATGCATTAGTTCTTGTGCAGCAGAATTCTCCACTGGTTTCAAAAAACCCTAGATTGAAGCTCTATGACAGAAACTTTAGTTTTTACAGAAGTGTATGCCGGCAAAGTTTTTCGGCTTGAATTAGTTCCGTCAGAACGATCAAAGATTCCGTAATGAAAGGGCATCAGTAGGTTTGGGATTACTTGGATTAATAGTTCTCATAAAGCTGAATACGTTCTGAATACGTATGCCGGTATGCTTAACTTAGCTATTGTTTCCTTATCTAGCCGAGTTTCAGCGGTGTACAGGGACAGACACGCATTACTGCAATACTGCGTGAGATCAATGATTGATTTTTATAACCTGTTTGCTTTAGTAGTGAAAACCAGGATGAGGATTTGCGTGTGCCGCCTTCACCCGCCTCGCATACTGGTTGGAACAAGCATAAGGAGGCTAATCCTTCTGATTTCTACACACCTAACAAGATGAGTCATCGGAGACAAAGTGGTGAGTCTCATGACCTTAGCTCCTGGTGTCTTTTATCTAACAAGACATGGTCCGAGTCTTAAATTGTTTAATTCTTCTTTTTCATCTAACTAACCTATGGAACCATACCGGCCGGTTTTTCGGCATTGCGTAAGGTGTGTCAAAAACCCTAACAAAAGCTGTTTCTAAGTAACAGCGTAAACCAATTGGATTAATTCTTGCACAGGATGTTAGACCAGAATATCAACTTCCATTTGTAACAGTTTTCAAATATCTTGATATATTTACTTCGTTATAAAAAAGATTTATTACAACGATATCTTGAAAAAATTCGATTCGACTCGTTCGTTGGTATGTGATAAATGATTGTTATGCAAGTAAAGAGTTTTATTATACTAACTATAATTTTCCAGTATTTTTGAGTCATAAAATTATGATTAACATCTGCTCGATGGATATGATGCTATTGTAAATTTTTTTACGAGTTTCTTTAAAATCGTACAGTCTTTTATAGTTTCAGCCCGAATAATGGTGAAATACGGTTTTTTTCTGTTTGATGAGATTTGCTGTGGGTTGCCTAAGTATTTTACTAGTGTTTTACCAAATATTATTGTATTATGAGCACATTTAGATATATTTAATAAAAGTTTTAAAACTTCGGAACGCCGGGCAAGTTGCCCAGGGTTACTGACACACATTGACGAGAACGGCCAGGGTTCAAAGGGTCAAATGGAAATCATTTGTTCTTTGACTACAAAAGGTTACAAGTTTATGTACCGAGTTTAAACTCGGAGTAGCCTCATCTATTATTTATTTATTGCGTATCTTGAAAATTCTTGTGCTACAAAGAATATAGGAAACATCTGAGGACATTAGTAACGAAGCAAAAATATTAAGCAGTGAGCAGGCTATAAATTTGGGGTCAAGCCATTGCGAAGTGCTTTCAATGATCTTTTGTAGCTTGAGAGAGGCGTCAGGTTTTTGTTAAATGAAAACAATAGAGTTGAAATACAGTCAAACATGGATAACTCGAACTTCAAGGGACCGAGCAAAAGTGTTCGAATTATCAGAGCATTCAAGTTATCAGAGCACTGTCACAAGTCCATATATTTATTTATTAGTAGATACATGTACATATACAAACTATAATATAAATCAAAAGCACAAATGGCTTGTTTCAAATTAAATGCTTCTAATGTAAAGTTTAAAACGTTTTCATGAAAAAGTATAGAGATTTTTCTATCACTTGAGATTGGTTTGTTGTTTGAGGTGATGTTATTGCCAGGACGTTTTTCAGATTGACATTGGCAAAACTTGATCGTTGTTGAAATGCTCAAAAGAAAAGACATTTTTTCTTTTGGGGTTTTACCCACGATCAATTTTGCCGTTTTTTCTTGAAGTTTATGCAGATTACCTTACTTTACCTGGGATTCGTTAAGAGCAACACTCCGAGGCAGTTCAATTAGAAGTTTTACGAGGTTTTACGATACATTCTATATCACTCACGCTTTTTTAATAGATACTTATTGAATGTACACACGTATTCTGTGTTTAGGTCAAACGATGAATAGTTTTTTGTAGCTCAGACAACGTATACGTTTAATTACAACATTTTTTAAGACGTTTTAAACATTCAACATTCCGACGTTGATTCAACACGGAATCAACGTCGGAAAACTATTCATCACGGGCTAGCCGAGTCACGCACTCAAGGATTTTCGCCACGCACATACAAAACAACATGCGATTTTTGTTTTGTATGTGCGTGGCGAAAATTCTTGCGCGCGTGACCAGGTTAGCCCGTGCTATTCATCGTATCGCAGTATAAATCAAGTTTCGCCAAACTTTTAGAAAAGTCGTTGACAAAAATATTTTGCCGATGGTGGTAATAACGACGCTTATGAATTACGAAAAGATGAAGTTTACCTCTATGGCTTGGAATAAAGTGATTTTCTAAAGCGAAAACAACCGTTTCGGTAGCTGTTGGGCAAAAAACAGTTCGAATTAACAGTGTTGAGTTCGAGTTATCTATAGCAATTTATCATTACGTGGGAACGGACCAAAGGAAATGTTCGAATTAACCATGTGTTCGAGCTATCCGTGGACGAGTTATCCATGTTTGACTGTATATAAAATTTCAATTGCGTATTTGAACTGCTCACAAGTTCTGGATAAAAATTATATATCGAGCTCTTAGTTCTGGTGATTTTCACTATAGCAACCTTAAGTAAAACAACATATGTCATACTGTTTAAGGGGCTGCCATAATTCTGCACACCACTGTATGTTCTCATAGTTCTTATAACTAATGGTTCATGGTATCCAACAATCAACAGAGGATTTGATATTGCAAATAGATGATTCGCGATATTTATTCATTATTTGCGATTAATATTTATATTTTTGTTAATATTTATTTGTTAATATATATTTAACTTAAAAAGCAACTATTTTATGTTCGTGATAATTAGAAACATTTATTTCATGATTGTCCGTGTGCGTGCAAGGCCATGGAATGATCCTATTATAAGACTAAAAGGCTCGTTCATCTTAGTTCCAGTATCGCTTACTCTGAATATTGTCAGGTGTGAGATAAGCGGCCATTTAATGATTATACCGTTTACACGATTTGAATTTTCTGTATAAAGGGTGGCAATTTTCAAATCATCTACATGTACCTTAACAATCGCCACCCAAAGAATAAGTCGTCATATCATAGTGCTCTAATTATAATCTTTTATTGCCAGTGGAATGATTATCTAATTACAAAGAATCTCATTGCAGGCGTAGAACCAGTTACACCTCTGCATATGAATGCCAAGGGTCTTGATTTGCTTGACCAGAAAGATCGCATTGTTGAGCAAGCACGAATGCAGTGGGAGAAAGGAGAAATCACCAAGGCTGAATACGAGGTACACGTCTTTATCTGTAATGTAATTGGCTCTACTTTTCTATTTTTTCCATCTTTCTGTGAAATTCTTTGTAAAGGCCAGATCACTCAATACCATCAGGAATAAATAGCCTATACTACCAATAAGCGAGGGTTCTCTCCTATTCTCAATGAGGCCGAACGCTGGTGGGGGTTTAACTTTTTGAACCTTGGCCGTTCTTGTCAATGTGTGTCAGTAACCCTGTGCAATTTGTCCAACAATCCAAAGTTTTTAAACTTTTATTCAATATATCTAAATGCGCTCATAATACAATGATATTTGGTAAAACACTAGTAAAAAAAGGCGGGCAACCCATAGCAGATATCATCAAACGGAAAAAACAGTATTTCACCATTATTTGGGCTAAAACTAAAAATTCGTACGATTTTAAAAACTTGTAAAAATATATACAGTAGTATTACATCCATCGAGCACACGTTCATCATCATTTCATGACTTGAAATGAAATTATAGAAAGGAAAATTATAGTTAGGAATAAAAGGAAAATTATAGTTAGTATAATAAAATTCTTCATTTGCATCACAATTATCCATGACCTACCAACGAGCGAGTCTTATCGATTTTTTCACAATATTCTAAACAAAATTATTATTATAACAAAGGAAGTAGATAAAGATATTTGAAAACTGTTACAAATGGAAGTGAAATTTCTGCTCTAACATCTTGTGCAAGAATAAATTTGATTGATTTACGCTGTTACTTGGAAACAGCTTTTGTAAACGTAGCCATGTGAAAGTCGAAATACCGGCTGGCTAGTTCTCAGGAACCACTTGAGACTTAGAAACCGATTATTTTTGACGACTAGATTATTTTTGGCGACTAGGCGGAAGGGACAAAGCATGTGAGTTTCAAGGTTGGATAAAATTGAACTAAAAATGTGAAAAAACACAGCGTTAATGCGGACTAACAGACATATACTGACAAAGTGGATTTATTAATATAAATTTTACAATAATATATGTAAATATACAGACGGTTCCCAACCTACGAACGCGTTACGTTCCGAACGATTGTTCGTAAGGTGAATTTGTTCGTAAGTTGCTTCAGTGCTCTATTTTGTATTATAATTTATGTTTAAGGCCTATATAAGTATATTGAAGGTTTATATAAGTATGTTTAAGGCTTGTATAATTAACCTGTATTGGTTTGTACTGAAAAAAATATTTAATAAAATGGAAATAATACTTTGGTGGACGCCGGGCCATGCCACGGCATTTCTTATTTATTGTCCTTTCTATTATATTGTTGTTTTAGTCGTTATGCTATCACTTATCGTTGTTGTCTTATTTTTTGTATGTGTTGTCCGTTTATTATATCGTTGTTACACTCGTTATGCTATTGTTATATCTGATATACCGTCATAACACCATCACTTATCGTCACATAGATTGTTGTCATACCAACGCGCTAGCGGTCCTATTCATTCACCTTGTTAGCCGGTGTTCTTACCGTTTGCCGTTAGCTGGAACGGTTGATATTATTGTATATAAATGAGTGCGCGCATTTAGTTGAGCAGAGCAAATAGCCGTATGCTCCTCGGCTGGTGAAATTTCCTTCGCTAATTAAAAGCTGGATGAAACTACAGGCACTCGCTTATCTTTATTTATTAGTAGAGATCTTGCAAAGTAAAGGCCAGCAAATCTCTTTACAATACGTATGTAAAGTTCAAACAAATAATTCGAAAGTTAATCGAGTTACGAACAACGTACATGCGTTCGCATGTACCGTTGTTCGTAACTCGAATGTTCATAAGTAGGGAACTGTCTGTACTTGTATACTCGGTAGCTGTACGAGCCTTGCAATTCATCCTTTTTTCTTTCTGTTTATTTTGGTGATCTAGCCTACTGAACTTGGCGCATTGGTCTGAAGATGAATCTATATATATATTTCTCCAAGTGTGTCGTATATATGTCGGTTTTCCATCTATAGATCTTAAAATCTTTGTTTACCACAATCTAATGGATTTGAACTCATGACGGCTTTCTCATCGATGAGGGTCTCATCTGGATGCTCTACCACTGAGCTATAACACCATTGCGATCATGTATGTTTTCATATAAAATATACAGCCTGCGCGTGCTAATTATTTTAGCCTCAAGCTTTTCACCAAAGATTTTGAGATTTGCTTGCCTCGGAGCTTGAACATAAATTCGGTTCTTGACTACACTGGAGCATGCGCATTGCAATTAGCAAAGCTCTGGAAACGCTTGGAAATAGATAAGCATTTTACGCTTCGTAAATTCTTTACAAAACGGGAGAACCCATGTGGGACGACCCAGGCAACGCCGGGTGGTACAGCTAGCCTATATATATTTCTCAAAGTTTGTCGTCTGTCCAACTATAGCTATTATTAGAATCGTGGATTAAAGAATTCGTACCGAAGAAGATTTGATATCAGCCCCTCCCATTTGCCCGTCCGTCGCCGTACCAATTAGGCTACAGATATCGTATGCTAGCCGATCTATGTCGCTATATGGGAGCAAATACCCAACGGCTGCGTACTACGCAGGGTGATTGCGTAACGTCATGGAGACCAATAGCTCTTTTTAGTAAGCTTACTCAAATTTTCCGTTGGCAATGCGTCAGGCAACTATCATTACTTCTCATTGTTTATAAGCTAATTTTTAATACCCGGGCGACGCCGGGAAGCACAGCTAGTGTTAAAATATTCTTCCTTATCCGCGACGCTTGTTGACATATGCCAGTGGTAGGTATTTATTGAGCTCATATGGAAATCTTGTAGGAGGTGAAACATAGATTTCAAGAGCTCGAACTGATAAAGAGAGCCCAACGGATGAAAGCTAATTCAGGATTAGTGGGAGATAGACACCAACGTATCAACAACCCCTACGATCAGAGGGGTGGAGGACCAATGACAGTGCAAAGGCATCAGCATCGAAACATGCCACGGTTTCCTGCCAATACTTTAATGTATGTGTCACTTGTTGTCGACGTCATTGACATGTCATGACAGATTGACAGCCTTGTGTAGCCTGAAGGGAAATCGTCATCATCTTGTTTGGCTAGCCTGTGTGCCATCAAGTTTTCACAAGTTATGCTTGAGCTATAGATGGGTTATCCATGCCGGATTATCACACAATGCTAGGAATGCTTTCAAATTTTTCTGTAAACTTACTGAAACAAAGACGATGACCTGTTCTTCGGCTTTTGAAACTTACCCTTCGTAAATAAATTGTTCTCAAAATACTAATTGACACACGATCGCCATCACCACATCACACACACACGATTTTATCGCGCGTGTCATAAGGAGCTATCATAAGGAGATATCGTTGGCTTGTGCCTAAACACACTTGAGCGATTCACCAGCAAACCATAACGTGGCACGCTCACAAACTGCCAATATAATTATTAGTTTCTTCGCAGTTGTTATTAAATTTAAGTCAATATGATGCCGTCTAGGCAACAACGTAAACAGCTTCCACTTTTGTTATTAGGCTTGTCTCACTTTCATGGATTGTTCACTTTCATATTAAGAAGCTTCTTTCGTTATTCGGAGCAATATTTCTATGAAAAGACGCTTAGTAACTTGAAAGTTTCTTATAATGGGGCTTGCATTAGTGGAGTTTCTACTTTATTAAAATGCTCAAATGAAAGATGAACTGTTTAGTGTAACCTTCAGCTTGCCCTTTGCGTGACCTTTAGCTCAATCTTGCATATATGATTGCATGACTCGAACCATTCTTAATCTGTACTTTATTGGTTGTTTAACTACAAGTTTTCCATAAATGTATTGCAAGCTCTAATAAATGTGTGTGTATATTCTATCGCTGTTAGTTTCAAAACTGCTATTACACTTTTTGTACTTGCATGCACAGCCAGCCGAACCTTGATCCTCAAATGCTACAATTGCTTCTCGCCATTCGTAATAATTCTGATGATCCCCAACTGAAGGCTCTTCTTAGTCAACTTCAAGGCGGCACCGCTTCACGCAGGCAGCCAAGTAGACGGGGTGGTAACATGTCTTCTAATCGTGGTGGCAATGTTAATACTAGTATGTATCCCTATGCAGTCTACATGGATTACTATGTCCTCATGGTCATTAAAAGTTGATCTGACACCAGATTCCTACACATAATGAGCTCATTATACTAATGACCTTGAAAATGGCAGCTTAAATTTGTCTTTAGATCCCTAAATACATATATGCCAAAGTGAACTAGTTAAGGATATACTTGCATTAAACTTCAGAACAAAATCAGGGCTTATGCAAAGTTTGACTGTTGTAAGATTATGTGAAAAGTTCCTGTATCTCTTTATTCATACCTCAATATACGAGATTAATGTGTTCCGGGACTGAGCTTGTATATCAATTCTTTCGTATCTCAAATTAGTTTTTCTTTTTTCTTATATAAAATAACCAAGTACAAATTAATCCATTCTTACCCTCTAAAAATATCACCTAAAAGCAGGATATTACGAAGGAAAAAAAGTCTTTAATTGTTCTGATTCACTACCTTCACTCACAAAGTAATAAATAACTATCTAGCTGTTATTACCTGCAATAAAATGTGACAGTATTACGTACAGTACTCTATGAAGTTGTTAACTTTGAGATATATGGTAGCTGCTAACAGCGGTGTGAGAGACTCGGTATGCTACACTTTTGTGACACCACGTAGCAGTAAGATAACTGTAACATAACAGAAGCTTCAAATTTAACTTGATGATTTTAGCTCACTATATACACGCCTGAAAATAAATTTTTAGTTTTACGTTGCGCTAAACTTAATTCTACTTTTGTTTTCATTTTTAGCTCTTTCCTTTTATTCTTCTGGCTTTTGTTTTGCTTTTTTATTTTAAGACTCGCTTTCTCTGCCACTTTTAGTTAACCTTTTTAAGACGTTTTCAAACTGATCCAACACTAAACACAACATGATATTGTCCTTGAAAGTGGCCTCTCGCATACTTGGCCACCTCGAGAACAGTCTTCTATTCGCGTTTCTCAAATTTGTCTCATATCTCAAGGCAAACATTTGCTCGAAATTTTTTTTTTTGTGTCAAATTTTTACTAAACTTGAACACTTATATGTTGAGATATGACTGTATATCGATCAACGAACAAGCCAATAAAGTCTAAATTCAAATACAAGAACAATTACAGTACTAAAAGTAGTATTTTAATTGTATTACTTTTGTTCTTGAATACTAAAAGTATTGTCATTGTTTTGTCTAATAACAGCAGATTTTCATACTGAAGTAAACCAGAAAGTTCTATCTGTTTTATATACAACTAATACTCTATATTCAACATAAAAAATTAATTAACCCTAACGGCCGGTTTTCATGCATTGCGTAGGGTGTGTCAAAATCTCTAAAGGCCGGTTTTCCGGCATTCACATGGCTTTGTTCACAAAAGCTGTTTCTAAATTGCAGCAGAAACCATTCAAGTTAGTTCTTGCACAGAATGTTAGATCGGAATTTTCACTTCCATTTGTAACAGTTTTCAAATATCTTTACCCACTCCCTTCGTTATAATAAGCCATTTTATTCAAATGATATTGCGAAAAAATCGATATGACTCGTTTGTTGGTAGGTCATAAATGATTGTGATACCAATGAAAAATTTTATGATACTAATTACAATTTTTCAGTACATTTTTAGTCATGAAATGATGATAAACAAGTGCACAAGATATGATGCTACTGTAAATGTTTTTACGAGTTTTATAAAATCGTATGAACTTTTATAGTTTTTGCCCGAATAATGGTGAAGTACTGTTTTTTGTATTATGAGCACGTTTAGATATATTTAATAAAAGGTTTAAACTTCGGATCGTTGGACATATTGTTCAGGGTTACTGACACGCATTGACAAAAAAGGCCAAAAGGTTCAAAGGG
The DNA here is from genome assembly GCF_963576615.1 of Watersipora subatra. Lineage (NCBI taxonomy): Eukaryota > Metazoa > Bryozoa > Gymnolaemata > Cheilostomatida > Watersiporidae > Watersipora > Watersipora subatra. The sequence goes on from NC_088715.1 coordinate 60,691,905, forward strand.
TTAAAATAACTATTTTAATGCCAATAAGTTTCTGAATAAACGAACAAACACCACATTTTTGTTTTTCTGAAATCTTGTGCAAAAATATGCATCAGTCAGAAAGCTAGTCCATATAAAGCAATCTGTATTAATGATCGTTGTTAGAAGATAAAACTGAGCTGTTTCAGCAATAGTGGAGTGCCCTTATTTCCAGGTCGACGGGGGCTCCTACCCACCCCAGACATACCAAATTCCTCTTGGTCTAGAAACTCTCTCAGCCGGACTAACAGCGGTGACATGCCTGGCAGGTCACAGGCGACTCATGAATTTGTCATCGATGGTGGGTTTTTATTTGCAACTTTCGTTCTTGAAAAGTTTGAAAGGAGGGGTTGTTAATGCCACCAGAGCGATGAGTAGCTCACAAGAAAGTGAACATTACGAGTTCAACGAATGTTATGGCTTTGATTGTTGTTATAGTTGGACAACTTCATTTGTTTTCGTTTTGCTGTACAATTCTGTTTAGACAACTCCATCTCTTACTAGGTCAGCCATTTGAGTTGGGTCTCGGCATGAAACCCCGTCGTATACCTATCGGAAAAAAGAGGCTTCTTGTTCAAGCTGATATTGAAAACCGGGAAATTAGAATTGATGGTAACTGCCACTATAAGATTGGAGACAAAGTCAGGAGTTGTTACATAGCAGGTGTTAAACATGAGATCTTCTACCGGGGTCCTCTCGTCACTTTCTGGCTTGACCGAGTTCAGGTAGTGTTTTCTGGTTATTCTGTGTAAGCAGAAGTCTAAGTAGAAGTCTAAGACTTGACTGCAGGAATACTCAAGATGAGGCTTATCTAGCGGTTTAATATTTTCATGAGGGACTAACTCCTGAAAAATAGTGAGACAGTTGAAACAGGCTTGTAAGCCCTCTGATATGGCACTCGGAGATGTATTTCCTTGATGATAGAATGCATAAAGAACTATAGCTAGGTAATGATTGAAGTAATCTAAACCTGATTTGGTAAAACAATTTGCTTCATGTATTACTTTATTGGCAATTTGATTTCAAACAGAATTGTTTTTCAAATTATGCTGTACAATAATCTTAAAACAAAAACTTGTTTTACATCAAAGCAAAAATTAAAGGAGGCTTTAATAAAAAGCATCAGATTTATAAAAAACCTAATACAGTTTAAAAGAAGACGGTTTAATGTTAAAATAGAATTTGTAATTAAAAATAAGACAATTATCAAAAAAGTGTGTTTAGTGCTTTCAACTGATGTTAAATTCTCAAGTTAGCTAGAATTACGAGGGCTGAGAAAGTGTCGTATATCCCCGCATATACCCTAGGACACTTATATTTCGCTAGTATTTAGTTTCGTGAGTAGCATACAGAGTAAAATTTTGCAGCAACCTAATTTTGCAGCTCTGATGAGTGCGAAAATATAGTGATGTGAAAAATAAATGCAGTGGAAAAAACATAATTAGATTCCTCAGGTTCAGTTCACCGATAAAAAAATTTTCAATTTGGGACTAGTTTGTAATTGTAAACCGCAGGTAGAATGGTGTGGGCAAGGTCGATAATGCAATTTGATTGCTTGCTGCCATTTGTTTCTTGGACTATCAACAGGCCCGTATTCTCTGGGCCGGCTGAGCCGCCCCAACTTTTTAGGAATTTTTTAAGGCGAAGTGCAATCCAACTCGGATAAATCGTCCTCGGATAAAATGTAACATTTCATCTCAAACACAAGGTCAACTCGAACGGATTTGTTTGGTCAGTTCCAACGCAATGATAAATTGCTTCAGATAACTCGACCTCAACATCATTTATTCGAAAAGTTTTTGCCCAACGGCCATGGACACGGTTTTTATCGCTGTAGAATATCACTTCATTCCAAGCCATAGAGACAAACATCAACTTTTAGTAGTTCTTAGGTGTCATTATTATCATCATCAGCGGCAAAATATCCTTGTTAACGACTTTTATAAAGGTTTGCAAAAGATCAAGTTTTACCAAACACCCGCTTGGCCATGTCCCATCGAAAACGTAAAAACCTCTGAATGAACTTAAAATAAAATCCGCAAAATTGATCTTTGTTAAAACGCTCAAAAGAAAAAAGATGTCTTTTTTCTGAGCCTTTTAACTGCGGTCAAGTTTTGCCTATTTTAATTTAAAAACGTCTCGTCAGTCACATCATCTAAAACAAATCTAAAAAAAATAGAAAAATGTTGATACTTTCTGATAAAATTTTTTAAAACTTCACACGAGAGGCCCGGCTGAGGCCCTACATGAAAGAAACCTGTTGGGGGCTTACACCGCCCCCTCCACACCCTAGGTGTTCATAACTAGTCACCTAACATTAGCCGCCCCAACTCGCAACCAGTGAATACAGGCCTGACTATCAATGAACAAAGCTATTTAATTTCGCGTTTTCGCTCGTTCGTTATAATAGTTTAGTTTCGCACATGAAATTTTTGCAAGAGGATGACTCCACAAAAACGCGAAAGTTAGATGAGGCGAATACGTAAGTGTCTTAGGGTAAACCGATTCTAGAACGGAATGCAATAAAGATATGCTAAACTAAGGGCTTATATGCGCGTAACTGAAAGAAATTTGATTCATGTATGCATTTCTCAAAGTTGGTGTGTGTATCTGTCGTCATTGTATGTGGCCATCTATTATAGCTATTAAAATCTTTGAATAAAACGTTTGTACCACAGAAAGTTTGATCTCGGACCCTCCGATTTGCCAGTCTGAAGCCTTGCCAATTCAGCCACTCGAGATTGATAAATTGAATAGGTGATATATGTTGCTATATGGGAGCAAATATGCCAGCTTTTTCTGTCAATAATGAAACGTCACGGCGTAACGTCACTCCGTGATGTCACGTCATCACGTGGTCACTCCATGATGATGGCTATCACACCACGGGTAGCTCTTATTAATTAGCTTACTCAAATTTACCATTGGCAATGGGCCAGACTAATAGCAATTGGCATGCAACTCTCATTACATCTCATTGTTTATAAGCTGATTTTAATACCCGGGCAACGTCGGGTAGCACAGCTAGTATAGCTATATAACCAAACTACGAATGCTGAGAAAGTACTGAGCAGGCTAACATAAATAAATGCATATTTGTTGGAGGAGAATAATCAACTTAGAAAAACGAAACATCCAACAAGCAGCTCTTGTTATTTTGAACCTACGATTTTGCTCTTTTCCTAACTCTATATATATGAATCTCAAAGTCCATCGTTCGGTTTGTACAGCTATAGCTATTAAAATTTAGGAACGAAATATCCACTACTTGCTGGATTTGATCTCGGAACCTCGTATTTCCCAGATGATATGCTAAACCATTGAGCTACGCAAGATTGATGGATTCATTTGGTGATATAAGTTGCTATGTGGGTAAAATATGCTAACGTTCTCCATTACGTCGCAACGTCATTTTATGCTTGTTCTCACGTTTTTCATTAGCACGCTTACTCAAATGAGCCATTGCCGATGCACCAGGCTAATGGCAAGTGACAGGCAACTACATTACCTCTCATTGTTTATAAGCTGACTTGTAATACCCCTGCAATGTCGGGCATTCCACTAGCGAATATATAAAGTAGTGTTAGATGCGCAGCAAACTGTTTACCTTTCACAATCTCACGCGTGTAGGAATTATCTTACACAACAGCATAGTCTACAATCACCAAACATTGCTATGTGCCTCCTTGCTGAGTTCCGGCTCCCATTATTGGGATAAAGGGAGACTAAGCGGTGCCCAATGTAAAGGGAGATGCTTTGTTATTGAATCACAGGCCTCAACATCGCTTAGTCTTTCTTCTGTTGAAATTAAACAACATATTTCGATATTGCTGCTAGCTTTTTTCTCTCTGTACAGATGGATGTGAGAATTGACGCACCTCCCAGGGACCTACAGATAGACAATAAATTGCACAACATACAGCTGGAAGGTAAATAACACAGAAACATTAGTTTTCTATAAAATTAGTGTTAAAAATGGCACCAAGTTTGTCAATTTTGTCTTGTCGATTTTTTCGCAACCTGTCTGTGCATCAGCTGACGTGATCATGAGGGTTTTTGTGACAGATTTAATGGCCTAATATACTTGGTACTCTTGACTCACCATGTGTACTTCATTTGCTTGGCGAATACCCACTTTATTGATGTATTCATGGAGCGCGAGGCTCTTCTTCCTGTTAGTAATAACTAGTCCCGACTTTGTATTAGTCATTCGATTGGCTCTGCTGTTTGGTTGGTTGTACTGTCACTCTAGCCTACAGCTTTTTCTCCTCTAATTAATTACCCTACAGGATGAAATTATTCGATGGATTTAAGAATTTGTGATTTCGCGAACAGACGATTCTGCGAATTATTAAATTTCATGAATAATTAGTTCTATTGTTAAACACAAGGGAGAATAACTACTGCCTCAAATTAAAAACTAGTCGCTAGGCAGAATTAGTAAACGTAGCCGAGTGCCAAATTTTTTTTAAATCATCGCTGGGGCTTTGAGTTAACCCCATTGTCAATGCATCACAATTCTTTACAAAATTATTCAAGGTTGTCACAAGTTATTCGGAGTTTGGCACGGCATCATCGAAAAAAATCTGCAGTTCTTTATGTTGAAAAGACTCATAACTTACCACAAGTTGCTGATTCATCAAAGGCCTCGAAAGCGATGAATATTCATGAAAACCTCTGGATGCAGCAAAAAGTTTATAGCATAGCATGATCGACTCGTAGTTGTCAGCTAAATGGAAACCTAAACACGCGGTGTGCACATGCGAAGAGTGCTATAGCTCTATTGCTAGCTGCAATAGAGTTGACTCTTAATATTTAGAGAGTGATTACGTTCCTTCGCGAATAAATTAGTCCGCGAATATGCATGAAAAAGGCGATTTGCGCGAAACTTAACTCCGCGAATATGTTCACCCTGTAGGGTATTTACTTATGTTGCTTTGAGCTGTCGATGTTGTGTTATCTAGGTCATACAAACCAACTGCTAGTTGATGGCAAACGTGTCGGACAGTTTGGAGGTGAACCATTGACGATAATGGTGGACGGAATGAGACACTATGTGGCTTTTGAGGCACCCCCTCGAGAGATTCTCGTTGATGGAAAGACATGTCGACTCCAGTCAGATGGACCTACCCCAGTTATCATCATCGATGGAAAGGCTCAAGGCATCAGGTTAGACCTTGTCTGTCTGTCTAGCCTTCAACTTGATTATAAAGTTGCTAGAATAGGTGTGACGTTTAAACTATAATATACAGTAATAATTTCCTACAAACCAATTACAGATTATCCTTCCTAGTTGTCTGCCCTTTGCAGTGACTTTTGAAATGCCTATGATTAGGTATTTTAATTGCTGACTGCGGCAATCTATGTCTGTCTTGAAAAATTGGACTGTTGCCCTGGATTGTATTTGTCCCACGACCGAACATGAGCGAAGCGATTGGTTGGGAGATTTATGATAAATGCATATGTGCACACAACTCACGAAAATTATTCATAAACGGTCGTCGCAAACCCTTGTACCGAAATCTCATCAACAAATTTAACCATTTTTCAATGGAGTCGTTTAAGTATAATAACGATACAAAACACATATAAACCTATTTAAATATGTTACCAAGTCTTTGAAAAGTGTAGACAATACCCTAAACCTTACCCATCTGATCGGATTATACATAAATAGACAGATTAATTCGGCCTAAAATCATTATTAAAACTTGCCAAGCCTTATTTTTATCAAAATTAAGACTGGCAAACGAAACGCCGAGCGACAGAGAATAGAACCATCAAGTCGTGCGCATTTCACGAAAAAAAACGTGCACATTTCTCCACTCTATAGTATTGTCGAATTGCCGAAGGTTTCTGTCATTAACGTAGAAGTACTGAAATATAATCATTTCTTTTTTGCCAATTTCAAAGTAACCGACGTTTTGGACGTTTATGAGTACTTTGGTATTCCAACTGATGTCCAAAGCAGTGAAAGTAAAGGAAATGACGATGATATTTTATCTAACAATTTTTATGAGATTATTACAATATTTAATTATAAGAATAATTATTCGATTTTAAAAGATTTAATTATAAAAATAAGCATTCAAATTTACAAGATCGAAGTGTAAAGTGACCGATGTTGAGCAATATGTTACTGTTATTATTTTTTTAAATAGTCTTGTTAAATAGATTTTCTAAAAATCTATGACGTTTTGAAATGTAAACAAAATTGTGCATGGGTTTTCTATTATTACTGTTTTACTATATTAATAATATTGGTTATTCTAATAATATCAGTGCATTTTACTTCTAATATTGCATTTATCCTATTGCGGGGGAGAGATATAAACATATAATCTTTTCCTTTCATTTTTGCTGTTTTGTTGTACATAATAATACCCAGTACATTACAGCTACCATTGCAGTTATCCTATTGCATTGCAGTGCCATTTGACTGCTAATATTGCATTTCTCAACCATCAGTACCCTTTCTTTTTTCCAATATCACTTTGGTCGTGGGCTGTATGACAGTGGAATTTCTAGTAATAGTTAAACCAGTTTGATCAAAACAGTGCAAAAATTAAACTGATGAATTTCAAGTTACGACAATGGTGATATATAATTGCTTATGATAACTAGCGCTACATCTTGAGAATTAGCTATAGCTATGCACCCATAATTATATTATAACTAGCTGTGCTACCCGGCGTTGCCCAGGTAATAAAAAGTCTATGGTCAGAAAATTGATTTGTAATCAACATACCTTACAGGAAGGTATTATTCGCGGAGTTAAATTTCGCGAGAATTTTCTTTTCATGCATATTCGCGGACTAAATTATTCGCGGATAAGCACATTCACGAATAAATTAATCCGTGAAAGCAGCTAGCAATAGATTAAAACCTTCACGAGCGTATACCATGTGTTGAAGTTTTTATTTAACTAAGAAATTTATGTCGATCATGCTAAGCAATAAATTTTTGACTGAATCCAGATGTTTTCATGAATATTTATCGATTTAGAGGCCTTTGGTGAACCAACAACTTGTAGTAAGTTATGAGTTTTTTCAATGTAAAGATCTGCAGGAGACTTTTTCAATGATGCAGTGCCGAATTCCGAATAACTGGTGACAACCTTGAATAATTTTGTAAAGAAGTGTGATGCATTGGCATTAGGCATAACTCAAAGCCCCGGCGATAATTTTAAAAGAGTTTAGAACTCAGCTACGTTTACTAATTCTGTCTAGCGACAATTTTTAATTTGAGGTACAGTAATACTTCAACTTACGAGTGCTCCAACATACGAGAAACTTTAGATACGAGCCAGCTTTTAAGCAAGTGTTAGCACTAACATACGAGCCATGTTTGAGATACGAGCACGTGAGTCACTTGCCAAGTATGCCAGAGGTGTTTTATGAGAACAGCATCACTCTGTATTTTTCAACTGCTCAGGTTATACTTTTGTATCGTGTTTTTTTTGTGCGCGATTTTCAGCGCAGAATTATGTGAATTAAAAGTACTGTGCGTTGACCGAAAGTTTGCCAGTAAAATGAAAAATAATGCAAAGAAAAAGCAGATGATAACAGTTGATATTAAACGGGAAATTATTGAAAAATATGCGAAATATATATGCGTGATTGAGCTAGCTCAGCAATTTGACAGAAATACATACACAATTATCAAACAGAAGGATTATATTCAGGGCATTTAGTTCGCAAAAGGACTAACGATAGTTTATAAACGACACAGCGATCTTCACGACCGCTGATGGAGAGACTGCTCAGGCATTGGATAAAAGATAAACAATTGGCCGGTGACAGCGTAACTGAAACGATGCTAGGTATGTGAAAAGGCCGGTTCTGTCTATCAAAACTATAAAAATAGACATTCGGACGAGTTGGCTAGTGGTCGTGCATTAACCCTTCATGACGACACCTGTGTTCATCCTGATCGCAACATGTTGAAAGGGCGACAAAGGCAAACGTCCTTAGATAGGTTCATCTTAAAACAGCCGGGTTGTGAAAGCGAAACAAAGGAAAAATTAGCTAACCAGCGAGAAACTTCAAACTATGAACGCCGAAGAAATTTTAATTACATCAAGTTGAAAATGAAAGTTTGCTTTTAGGTTTGCTTCTAAGTTTGTCTGTTAAGACATTGATAAAATCCAGATTTATCAAAGTCAACTGTCGTAATGAAGGATAACTTATATATCCCTCCCTGGCAAATGCTAGCGTTAGCTGCTATTGTATGTATTTAATTTTACATTTTAATTAATCACATTTCTTTGCATTATTTTTTATTTGTTGCCTTTTAAAAGCATGTGGTAAGTTAGGACAATAACCTACATGTTCTTTCTGTTACAATATCTTGTTTTGAGTGTTTTATTTGCATTTTTTAGAGTATGGAAACTAATCAATATATATTTAATTGTTCTATATATAAATAAATTGCACCAACATGCGAGCAAATTAACATACGAGCTCAGTCTCGGAACGCATTAAGCTCGTAAGTTGAAGTATGACTGTAGTAGTTATTCTCCCTTGGGTTAAAAATCAAACCAATTATTCGCGGGTTTTAATAGTTCGCAGAGTTGACAGTACGCGAATTCATGAATTATTAAATCAATCGAATAATTCCATCCTGTAGGGTAATTACATTTGCTATTCTAACTTTCAAACTACTTATCATGAGAATCATATATTATATCATACATATCATAAATCTTCTATAAAATATAGAAGACATATATATATCTTCTATATATATATTTCTCAAAGTATGTGTGTGTGTGTCCCTCGGACTCCCTCCAGCTATAGATCTTAAAATCTTGGTATATAGAATTCACACCGAAGATGATTTGATCCCGGACCCTCCCGTTCGCAAGTCTGGTGCCGTACCATAGTATAATTAAATTAGCCATTGGGTTTATAGACTAGGTTAGCTTAAATTAAGTTTTTCAAGCGCCTTAGACAGTAAGAACAATGTGGTAATGATATGTTGCCCTGCAACTAGTAGTTGTTCAAGGAAGACAAGACTGCCTAATCATTGATTCACATTACCGCTTACAGAAAGTTGTATTCTGCAGACTTAGTGATATTTGCGACCACGTGGGCTTCCAACTATTCCAGTCCGCTCCAAAGCAATTCACCCTAAGGTTACTTATCCTTGTTAATTGCACTCACCTCGCATTTGCGTTGATTCTTTTCTTAAATTTCCTTTTGAAAACTAAAGAGTCACCTCTAAATTTTGCGGCGACTGTTCTCAAGATTTTCTTTATGATGCTAACCTACGTCAGTTACAGTTCATGCAAGATCTTGCTGAAAAAAGCCAAAAACTTAACATCAACAATATATGAAAACAATATTATTTTGCAAGTGTTTGATCAAGTTTATGCTAGAGTTTGGCCGAAGTCTAGCCTCATAAATCACCGAGTTTTTTAAAGGTCAACTGAACGAAAGCACAAGCTATGCACTATTCATCTAGAGCAGTGGTTCTTAACCTGGATTCTATCTAGTCCTGGGGGTTTGATGAGTCAGCCTCAGGGGATTAGTAGGGGTCTCTCAAAGGCAACAGCAGAAGTCACACTGATTTGCAAGGTCATGTCTGGGTGAAAATACATGTAATTCGCTGTGAGTTCATGCATTGTGTCATTTTCTTCCCTGAACGCAGTGATATTATTACACAGTTCATTTTGTACACCTGTAAAACATACCTGTCTTGAATGCGAAAAATGTTATATCTATTTTTCAATAAAAAGGGTTTAGTGAAAGCACATATGAAACTGATGGGTTCAGTATGTCCTAATCCCAGATCAAATCAAAGAACTCGGTATCCTTATCGTCCAATAAAAGGAAGGTTACTTACAAGAGAGATGATTTCTGGCAAGTTTGGAACAAGCGATTGATGTATTATTATTGTCTTATGAGGAAATTACTCTTAATTAAAGTAGTTTTTTGCCCTTTAACTTGCTATAAAGTTGCAAGCTTTCCCAATATCACAACATTTAAATACAGCCTGCCATCCGTCTGGGGCATTGATAGTGAACACGCAAAAAATTTCTGTAATAAAAATTCTGATAATGAACATGCAAGAAAATTCAATAAACATTTTAATAAAGTCTCACTCTAAAAAGCGCATATCTGTTTTACCCTTGGTGCAGGAGGGTACAACCCTAGCTATTTAGTACCCGTTCTTAATCGCAAGTCCTGGTCACTCTATTCGTCAGATAAGAATGTCTCCTAATTCCAATCATTCGGTAGAACCAGCACTGTCGGTCTGTAAAACTATGATGTATCTACAAGAGTGGGCAATTCATCTTCAGCATGGCATTTGAAAGAGTTCCACATACCTGTATTTTTTAGATTTGATGGACCGCCACGAGAAATTATGATAGATGACATGTCATTTATGGTGCCGATGGACCGCCCCCAAAGAATTAAAATAGGCATGCGTGCTCATATGCTAGCCTTTGGTGGTCCTGGACAGGAAGTGCTCATCGATAGCAAGCCGTACGAAGTCATTTTTAATGGACCTCCAAGAGTTGTCCGAATAGGTATTTCCTTTGCTCCTGTTACTCTGCTAGTTGAATTATATTTGGTCTCAGTGTATCCTTATTTGTATTCTTATTTGTTACATCGGACTGGCGAGGTGAACCAAGATGAACAAAGCACAGATTTATAGTATTAAAGATAAACTTACACACAATTTTAGAAGATTTCATCAGAAAGTATCAGTATCTTTCGATCATTTGAGATTGTTTGTGATGTTTGAACTGATCTGACTGCCAGGATGTTTCAAGATTTAGATCAACAAAACTTAATGGTGATTAAAATGCTCAGAAGTAAATAAGTGCCGAAATGATGTCACTAGTTGCGCGACTGACTGTCTGTCATTATTGATTACGTGCCTCTATTCTGTCGATCTACTTATTGCATTGTCTATTAAGTGCAACTATAGATGTCCTAATCGCACTTTCGTTTTACTCGGAACGTTCCACGAAACGATCTCATTCAAACTATTTGGTCTATGAGCTGGGTAGTTTAACTATGAATTATATCAATGAACTGGGTAATTATATTTATGAATTATATCTATGAACTGGGTAGTTATAGCTATGAATTGTATATATGAAGTGAGTAGTTATATCTATGAATTATATCTATGGACTGGGTAGTTATATCTATGAATTATATCTATCAACTGGGTCTACAAACATAAAAAGTACATCAACAGCTTGATGCCTTAGCTTGATATTATTTTTATTTGCATCATGTAACGTCCCTCTCGGATTGTTTGTAAATAAGTTTCGTACTGGTGCATTTGGTATCTTGTATATATTTTTTTTTAATTTTTCACCATAACACTACAAGCAATAAAACAACCTGTTACAACATTGAGACAGTTATAGGCCACATACAGGTTTCGATAATTGATAAAAAGATGATTAATAATTAACAAAAACAATGAGAAACACGAACAAGCTATATAAAATACATTTATTATTGTAAATAACGTACCTCTAATCTTTTCCAGAAAATAGTTGATAAATAAAAGGCTGTTAAAGGTTGACTTGCAATCAAATTCACATTACAGTTATTTGGTATTAAAAGGTTCACCATGTCTTACTCTGCTGTGTTGTAGGTGCAAAGTATGTGGAAATGTGATTACAAGCTCTTAAACGTTCAAAGACGAACAGTTAATAGCAGTCATTACGAAAACGCCGTAGCTTGGAATCCCTCTCAAATCGGCTCAAATGTGACGGTAGTTGAACAGAATGGCTTCTGTTTACACTTTCATGCAATCTCATTCGTCGAAATATTTTTACAAATATACTTCACGCATTCAATAAAATCATGTTTATTGTCCTTACGCGTCTGTTTCATTATCATTGTAATGCTTTCACTTTGAGCACTGATATCTCAATACCTAGTCTAAAAATCCGTTTAATTTTTTAATCTTAGCTCAAGGGGTGCATATCATCCTCGGATAAACATGAGGCGCCTGTGAGGGTCGAAAAATGCTGCAAAAATTATTCGCGCCATCTGGCGAAAAATCTGTGTCACATGATCAGATTATGACTAGATGATCAGAGCAAGCTGAAACGAAACTGTAAAGTAGCGAGCATCTGTATTTGATAAGGGCTTTTCAGTAGAACCCGAAGTGTTTGTCATAGACTAGTGCTACGAGGCGTTTTATATTGAGCCTTTTATTGGCCTTTCATTTAACGTGATAACATCACATGTCAAAACAATAACCATGTTGAGTTGAATACGTCATCAAAATAAAGGGATTCTAACCTATGGCCATTTTTGTAACTGTTCGTTTTTGAGCTTTCAAAAGCTTGTAATCATATTTCCACATATTTTGCACCTACAACACAGCAGAGTAAGACATGGTGAACCTTTTGATACCAAATAACTGTAATGTAACTCTTGTTGCAAGTCAACCTTCAACTTATTCGCACCCAGCACGAGTTAACTCGCGTATTTATAACGTTGCCAGGCACCCCCATTGCGAGTTAACTCGCGTCTGAAATTTACTAACTTGCGTCATTATTTTTAAAAGAATATTTTTGATTAATTAAAAAGAAAAATTTCTGGCCGATCAGACAAACTTTAAAATATGCTTCAATGACCTCTCTGGCAAAATTTATAACCAAATTAGTACACCCATCTGGAATTCTACCAAAACCGGAAATCATCATGCCGAGAAGAAAAAGTTCGAAATTTGAGTTTCATGATTTTCATGTTCATGACTAACTGCATATGTATAAATAATATTCATAACTATGTATTGTATGTGATAAATGTATAATTTTAGTAAAACTGTATGTTTTGCAGTTTATGTGGCGCAAATCTAACTTTGTTTCAGCAAATAACAATTTTTTCAAAATCGGAAATTTCCTGAAACTACCTTCTTTGAGGCACAGATCTACATAAAAGAGATATGACTTGTTTATATGAATGTAATATCATTTGAAAGAGGAGACTAGGCTGATTCTTGTAAAACTTCATCGAGTAAATTATCTCAAGTCTGTCTCTGTAGCAGTAATTTGAATTGTGCCAATTTCCAAAAAGTTGAATGGTATTTGGGGCTAATCGCCTGGAAATTAGTCGGGTGCGAATGAGTTAGGATAAAATTGTGTAATAATTCCTAAGCTTCACAACCTCGCAGTATGAGGTTATTTGTGAGAACGAATTTAAGAAAACAACATTTAGCCAAACTATATGAAACCACTCTGCT